>NC_135725.1:699525-1049288 GCF_964656455.1 Halichoerus grypus
TTCATCAATAAAACACACATGGAATACTGGAATACAATAGTCCAGAAATAAACCCTTGCAAATATGGTCAAATGATTTTTGACAATGGTGCCATGAGAAAAGAAGAGTTTTTTTTAACAAATGGTGCTGGAAAACCATATATCTACATGCAAAAGAATGAAGTTAATCCCTTATCCTACCCCATATACAAAAATTAACTCAAAGTGGGTCAAAGAACTAAAGGTAAGAGCTTTTGATTCTTAAATTCCACATGAGTGAAGTCATATGGTATTTGTCTTTCTCTGACTGACTTATTTCACTTAACATAATACCCTCTATATCCATCCATGTCATTGCAAATGGCAAAATTTCATTCCTTTTTATGGCTGAGTACTATCATAGGGAAAAAAGGAGAGAGGAAAGCCAAGAAACAGACACTTAACTACAGAGCATAAACTGATGGTTACCAGAGGGGAGGTAGGGGGAGATGGGTGGAATAGGTGATGGGGCCTTTTTTTTTTTTTTTTTGCCCACTTCCTACTTTTTTTTAATTTAAAATTTTTTTAGTTAACATATAGCACAATATTCATTTCTGGAGTAGAATTCAGTGATTCATCACTTACGTATAACACCTAGTATTCATCACAAGTGCCCTCTTTAATACCCATCACCCATCTAGCCCACCCCCCACCCACCTCCCTCTATCAGGTGATGGAGATTAAGGAGTGCACTTGTGATGAGCACCCAATGATGTATGGAAGTGTTGAATCACTAAATTGTAACCTGAAACTAATATTACACTGTATGTTACCTAACTGGAATTTAAATAAAAACTTAAAAAAATAAAATAAAAGTAAGAGCTAACACTATAAAAGTCAAAAGACTACAAAGGGCAAAACCTTCATAACATTGGATTTAGCATTGATTCTTGGACAGGACGTAAGAACACAGGCAACAATGGGGCACCTGGGTGGCTCAGTCGGTTGAGTGCCTGACTCTTGGTTTCAGCTCAGGTTGTGGTATCAGGGTCATGAGATCAAGCCCTGCATCGGGCTCACACTCAGCGTGTAGTCTTCTTGAGATTCTCTGCCTCTCCCTCTCCCTGTGCCCCTCCCCCTGCTCATGCATGTGCACTTTCTCTCTCTCTAAAATGAATAAGTAAATAAAATCTTTTTTAAAAAAGCACAGGCAACAAAAAAGTAGATAAATTAGACTTCATCAAAATTTAAAACTTTTGTGTCCAAAAACACAATCATGAGAGTGAAAACACAACTCACAAAATGGGGGGAAATATTTGCAAATCATATATCTGATGAGAGATTAAGATCTAGAATATACAAAAACTCCAACAACAAATGAACAACCCAATTTAAAAATGGGCAAAGAGATTTCTTCAAAAAAGATTTAAATTGCCAATAAGCACATGAAAAGATGATCAGCATCACAAATATTGGGAAAATGCAAACCAAAACCACAATGAGATACCACTTCACACCTACTAGGATGGCTATAATTTTTTTTAAATCAGAAAACAAGTGTTGGCAAGTATGTGGAGAAATAGGAATACCTGTGCATTGTTCATAGGATAGTAGGAATGTAAAATGGTGCAGCTGCTTTTGAAAATAGTATAGCAGTTACTTCCTCAAAAAATTAAAAATTACCATATGATCAGCAATACCACTTTGGGGTATATACCGAAGAAAACTGAAGCAGGGACTAGAACAGGCATTTGTGTATTAATGTTAATAGCATTATTCATAGTAACAAAATGGTGGATACTATCAGTTGTCTACCAACAGATGAATGGATGAACAAAATGTGGTATATACATACAATGAAATATTATTTACCCTTCCAAAGGAATGAAATTATGACATATGCTACAACATGGATAAATCTTGAATACATTATGTTAAATGAAAGAGTCCAGGCAAAAAAAGGCCACTTATTTTATGATTCCATTTATGTGAAATACATAGAATAGTCAACTTCATAGAGACAGAAAGTAGTATTGTGGTTGTCAGGGACTAGGGGAAAAGAATGGGAAGTTACTATTTGATGGGCACAGAGTCTTCTGTTTGGGATGTTGAACAAGTTAGAGATAAATAATCATGGTTGTTGCACAACTATTTAAAATATTAAATTAGGGACACCTGGGTACCTCAGTCGGTTAAGCAACTGCTTCTGGGTCAGGTCATGATCCCGGGGTCCTGGGATGGAGTCTCCCTCTGCCTGTTCTGCCTGCTCTGCCTGCCGCTCCCCTTGCTTGGGCTCTCTCTCTCTCTCTGACAAACAAATAAATAAAATCTTTAAAAATAAATAAAATGTTAAATTAATGCCAGTGAACTGCTCACTTAAAAATGACTAAAATGGTAAATTTTATGTTATGTATATTTTACTACAAAAAAATACCCTGGAATAAATTTAGCCAAGGAAGTACAAAACTTGTATACTAAAAACTATAAAACATTGTTGGAAGAAATTAATAAAGACCTAAAGAAATGGAAAGGCATCACCTGTCCATGGATAGGAAGCCAAAACCACCTTGAAAAAGAAGAACAATGTTGGAGAACTCACATTTCTTTTTTTTTTTTTTTAAGATTTTATTTATTTATTTGACACAGAGAGAGAGCACAAGCAGGGGAAGCAGCAGGCAGAGGGAGAGGGAGAAGCAGACTCCCAGCTGAGCAGGGAGCCCGATGTGGGACTTGATCCCAGGACCCTGGGAACATGACCTGAGCTGAAGGCAGACGCTTAATGACTGAGCCACCCAGGCGCCCTGAGAACTCACACTTCTGATTTTCAAAACTTACTACAAAGCTACAATAATCAAGACTTATTCTGACATAAGTATGGATATTTAGATGAAAAGAATATAATTGAGAATCCATAAATAAACCTATTCATCCAACTGATTGTCAACAAGAGTGCCAAGACCATTCAACAGGCAAAGAAGAGTGTCTTCAACAATGGTGCTGGAATAACTGGACATCCACATGCAAGAATGAGATTGGATCCCTACCTCACACCACAGACAAAAATCAAAAGTGGATGAAACACCTAAGTGTAAAAGCTAAAGCATAAAACTTTTAGAAAGAAAGATTTAAATCTTCATGACCTTGGATAAGGCAATGGTTTCTTAGGTATGACACCAGAAGACAAGCAGTAAAAGAAAAAAATAAAATAAACTGGACTTCATCAAATTAACAACCTTTGTGCCCAAAAGGACACTATCACTAATGCAAACAGACAACCCATAAAATAGAGGGATATATTTGAAAACCGTGTATCTGGGAAAATATAATACCCAAAATATATTAAGAACTATTACACCTCAGCAACTCAGTTTAGGAGAGCAAGGCCACCTAATTGATTTCAACAGACCAGGGGTCAGACTGCCACCCCAGTGGGCCCAGAATGCAAAGCTGCCACCAGAGTGGGCCTGAAGAACTGAGCACCAAGCTAAAAGGGGTTATTCTCAAGCCTTAAAATCTACTCGGATTTTTTTTCTCCTTACTTGGGACTTATTGAACTTACTTGGGACCCATAACCCCTTTCTTCTTTCTGATTTCTCCTTTTGGGACAATGCCTACCTATGCCTGTCCCACCATTGTATTTTGGAAGCAGATAACTTGTCTGGTTTCATAGGTTCACAGTGGGAGGTGAATATTGCCTCAGGCAGGATCATACCTTGAATCTCACCCACACTAGATTTAGATGATATGTAGGTGAGGTTTGGGACTCAGAACTGATACAGGAGTGAGTTAAGACTTCGGGAATGTTAGGATGAGAGTGAATGTATTCTGGATGTGAGAAAGATGCAAATTTCATGAGTCTAAAAATAAAACTAAGAAGAAACCCAAAAGAAATTCTGGAGCTAAAAAGTACAACTGAAGTGAGAAATTCGGCAGAGGGATTCCAAGGCAACTGTGAGTAGGCAGAAGCAAGTATTGGTGAACTTGAAAACAGGACAACTGAAATGACTGAAACTGAGAAACAGAAAGAAAGATTGAAGAAAAGTGAATAGAGCCCAAGGGGTCTGGGGCATACCATCAAGGAGACCAACATGCACACTGGGGGTGGGGGTCCTAGTAGGAGAAAAGAGAGAAAGGGGCAGAGAAAATATTTGAAGAAATAGTGAACAAACACTTCCCAAATTTAATGAAAAACATGAATATAAGCTCCAAGTATGATGAACTTAGAGATCCACATTGAGACACATTACAATCAAACTGTGGAAAGACAAAGAGAGAATTTTGAAAGCAGCAAGAGAGAAGTGACTCATCACATACAAGAGGTCTTCAATGAGACCATCAGCAGATTTCCCATCAGAACTTTTGGAGTCCAGAAAGCAGTGGGCTGATATATTCAAAGTGTTAAAACAAAACAAAACAAAAAACCATCAACCAAGAATCCTATATCCAGCAAAATACAAATCCAGTCAAAAGTGAAGAAATCATGACATTCTCATATAACAAAAGCTGAGGGACTTTTTGACCACCTGACCTGCCCTGCAAGAAACATAAGGGCGTCTTGCATCTTGAAATGAAAAGACACTAGACAGTAACTTGAAGTGATAATGGGACACAGAAGTCTCAGTAACAGTAAATACAAGGGCAATTATAAGATCTGCTATTACTGTAACTTTGGTTTGTAACCACATATTATTTTCTACATCATTTAAGAGACTAATGCCTTTAAAAACTGTTAGTTTATGTTTTTGGACATATGATGTATAAAGATGTAATACTGTGACATCAGTTGAAAGGGAGGAAGTGACACCAGTAATATGGCAGAACAGGAATTTCTATCATCATCCACCCCACAGAACACTGATTTTGATAATCATTCACAGATGAGATTAATTTTTGTGGGAAAAGTCAAGTGGGAAAGTTTCAGAACAGTAGCGGAGCAAAAAAAAAAAAAAATCTGAGAATTGATGCACAGAAGAGGTCAGGAAGAACAAATTCACTTTACCTGCATCACCCCTCACTGAAGTTGCATAGCTCAGGGCCAAGAGAGAATCCCTTGACCCACAACTTCCCCACAGAAGAAAATGAGAGCATATGAGTTGGCACCTGATTTCCCCACCTGCAGGTCTCTGCCCAAGAGACCCACTTTTTTCTCACCCCACCCAGAATACTGTGATATGCATAGCTGAGGGACTGGGAGAGGCTGGGAACATAGCAGCCAGCACTTGGAACTCATTAAATTTGTCACAGAGCCTAATAACTGCTTTGGAAACTCCATCAGGGAGGAGGCCCATAAGCCCCTGGGGACACCTTACCTGTGGACACCTCCCCCCCCGAACTGGCTTGCAGGCACCCACAACTCTCCATGGGCCTCAACCACCCCATCCCCTATAGCCAGGGCCCTGTGTGGTGTCTTGCAGATGGCCAGTAAACACATGCATAAAGCCAGTCCAACTTTGCAGGACTGGGAGCAGGCATGCAGATTGAGCATTTCATGGCAGTACGCCATGGAAAGTAAAGAGAGGCTCTTAGCATCTGGCCTGGCTTTGCAGGATGGAGAATGCATGTGATCTTAAGTCATCCCCTCCAAGAGATAACAAGAAGCACTGAGCGGACACTTTCATAGGAAAGTTCTGAGAAAGCCTCAGAATCCCTAGCCAGTAAAGATACTTCTCTACTGAAGCTAGTCAGTAAAGATGGGAGCATGTGACTGCTTCTTCAAATGCAAAGACCACAATGCAAGACGTCACAGAACGTGAAAGGTCAAGGAAACATGATACCACCAAAGGAATAATGTTCTAGTAACCAGCCTCAAATAAATGGAGATCTATGAATTGACAATGAATAATTGTTTAAGGAATCTCAGCAAGCTACAAAAGAACAAGAAGAGACAACTCAACAAAATGTGGAAGACAATACATGAACAAAATGAGAGGTTCAAAAGAGACAGAAGTCATTAAAAAGAACCAAATAAAAATTCTGGAGCTGAAGAAAATAAATGAAGTGAAAAATGCAATAGAAAATATCAACACCAGACCTGATCGAGCAGAAGAAAGTAAATTTGGAAGACAAGTCATTTGAAATTACCCAGTCAGGGGAAGAGAAAAAAAGAATTAAAAAGAATGAAGAAATCCTACATGAATTATGGAACATAATCAAGTGAAACAATATATAGTTGACCCTTGAATAACGTGGGTTTGAACTCTTGGGTCCACTTATATGTGGATTTCTTTTTTCGATAAACACAATACAGTACTGTAAAAGTATTTTCTCTTCCTTATGATTTTCTTAACATTTTTTTCTTCTAGCACACTTTACTGTAATACAGTATATAATACATATAACATATGAAGTATGTGTTAATTGACTGCTTATTTTATTGGTAAGGCTTCTGGTCAACTATTAGTAGTTAAGTTTTTGAGGAGTCAGAAGTTATATGTGGATTTTCAACTGTGTAGGGGGCCAGCACCCCTAACGCCCATACTCTTCAAGGGTGAACTATATGCATTATGAGAATCTCAGAAGGTGAAAGACAGAAAGATGCAGAAAGCTTATTTAAAGATATAATGGCTAGGGTGCCGGGGTGGCTCAGTTGTTAAGCGTCTGCCTTCGGCTCAGGTCATGATCCCAGGGTCCTGGGATCAAGTCCCACATCGAGCTCCGTGCTGGGCAGGAAGCCTGTTTCTCCCTCTCTCACTACCTCTGCTTGTGTTCCCTCTCTCACTGTGTCTCTGTCAAATAAATAAAATAAAATCTTTAAAAAAAAACCAAAAAACAAAAAATAAAGATATAATGGCTGAATAATTCCTAAATCTGGGGAAAGATATGGACACCCAGGTACATGAAGCTCACATCTCCAAACAGATTAACTGAGACACATTATAATAAAAATGTCCAAAATCAAAGACAAAGATAATTTTGAAAGCTGCAAAAGAAAATAAAAAAGAGTCCTTGAACTTGAAGATAGGAAAATAGAAATTATTGAGCCTGAGGAACAGAAGGAAAAAAGTCAAGAAAGGTAAACAGAGCCTAAGGGACACCATCAACTGGACCTACATACACATTGTGGGAGTCCCTGAAAGAGAGGGGAGACAGAATGGGGCAGAGAGAATATGTGAAGAAATAATGGCTGAAAACTCCCCAAATTTGATGAAAGATATGAATATAAACATCCAGGAATCTCAGCTAACTCCAAGAAGCTCAACTAACTCCAACTAAGATGAACCACACCAAGATGTATTATAATCAAACTTTCAAAAGACAAAAAGAGAATCCTGAAAGCAGCAAGGAAGAAGTTACTTGCCACATGCAAGGGATTTCTCTTCAAAAGCTTTGGAGGCCAGAAGATATCCACTGGTGGACACCTGGATTGTTCCTGTGCTGTAGCGATTGTGCATAATGCTGCTATGGACAGGGGTATACAAATATTGAGAGCCTGCTTTCACATCTTTTGGGTATATACCTAGAAGTGGAATTGCTGGGTCATATTGTAATTCTATTTTTAATTTTTTGAAAAACCATCATTATGTCTTTCACAGTGGCTGCACCATTTTACATCCTAACCGACTCTTGTTTTTATCTTCTCTGTTTTGATGATACATACATACACACATATATATGAATTTTACTTATTTTTATTGAAGTATAATTAACACAGTGTTATATTAGTTTCAGGTGTACAATATAATAGTTCAACAATTCTATACATTTTTCAGTGTTCATCATGGTAAGTGTATTCTTAATCCCCTTTATCTATTTTACCCATTCCCCCACCCACACCCTCTGGCAACCACCAGTTTGTTCTCTGTATTTAAAACTCTGTTTTTGCTTTATATATTTTGATGATCTGTCATTCAGTGCATAAATGCTTTTAACGGTCAGATCTTCTTGCCATATTGAGCCTTTTATTAATATATTATGTCCTTCTTTGTCTCTTGTAAGCTTTTTGCACTTAAAGTCTATTTTGTCTGAGATTAGTATAGGCATTCTTTTCTTTTGGATACTATTTGCGTGGAATATCTTTCTGACTTGGCCCACGGTCCCTGTGGCCCAGATGAAGGACAGTTCCAATTGCGCTGCATTTGAACCCCAGGCAGGCTGCAAGGTTTCCTGACCCTTCTTTGGGTTGCTGAGTTACCACCTGCTGCACGCACTGGTAGAACGCAAAGGCCAGGGTGCCCAGCTGGATGCATACAGCCTTTCCTCCTCCGCACCCACTAAAGCAGGTAAATGCATCAACTCCCCCACCCCAGCCTGCAGGCTACCCATCCTCCCAAGCATGGCCTTTGTCTCTGCCTCTCAAAGTCCCCAGAACAGACCCTGCCTGCTTATTCCATTCTTGTGTGATAGTTGGCTACATTCATTCTTCTTGCCCATCACTCCTCATCACTGACAGCCTGTGGTGGGATCACCCCTGAGAGACACCATGTGCACCTGGTGTGGCAAAACATGGGTGTATACATGCATGCCCACAGCCAAACCCAGATTTTGGTTTCATTCATTCATTCACTCATTGCTACATTCATTGGACAGGCACTTACTGGGAGCTGGGCATGGCGGACACCACAGAGGTCGTGAGGTCACAGGAAGTTACCTTCCAGTGGGGGAGGGGGTATACAGTGAAGAAAGGATGGGTTCATTTGCAGAGAAGAAAGTCCTGTTACTGTGGTGGTGAGGACAGGGTGGAGGGAGTAGTCCCTGAATGCAGAGCTTCCTGCGGGCCCACCTGGGACAGGGAGGTCAAGGCCCCAAGCCCAGGAAGCCATTTGGAATTCTTCAGCCAGTCTGGAGAGGAGACGCTCAGGCACAGTTTCCTTGCTGTCTTGTGGCACCTGGGTGGTGATATTCCATGTTGAAGTACATATCTCTGGCCCTGTGTAGCCTGGTGTCACGAGGGCGAGGGAGGAGCACAGGGTCAGGGACCTAGACCCTCCTTTATGGGAGCAGAAGGGACTCCAGTTCACTCAGCAGGCAGTGACGCAAACACATGCTGGTGTGGGGGGACTATCCAGTATAAAGTAAACCCTTGCCTCCAACCCCAGATCTTAGTGTGATGAGGCCACGCCCCACACGCACCTTTGGATGGCACTGAGGCAAGACCTCACTTGTGACTGAGCAGACTGCTGAGGTGGCCCGCACCTGACCTAGGGAGGTCCTAGCCTTTGGACAGCACCCACCACGGTCCGCCCCAGCCAGCCAGCTGAGGTCTGTCTGGAGCCAGTCCTGCTTCAACCATGGAATGCCTGCAGCGGGGGCCACTGCTCCCCAACATAGGCCATGGTCTAAGGACCCTCTGGGTCAGGGTCCTCACCCTTGGGCAGGGAGGGAAAACTCCCAACAGTTGTTTTTATTGAAACTGAAGCAAATAGGAGGTTGGGGAGCAGAACCTCCCTCCCTTCCTGGAAATTGCCTGTAGTCTGTTTTCTTTGTCTATTTTTTAATCCTGTGCCCAGTGCTATCAGATCTTATCATTTGGCCATATTTATTCCAGATCCTTTTCATATTTGAGAAGTAAAACATTACATAAATGCTGCTGAGTCCCCTATGTACCCACTAATCCCACCCCCACTCATAATCTCTATCCCCAATTCAGGGTTTATCAATGCCACAGATTATTCTGCACACGCACAGATTCCCCCTTTACCAACATCCCCACCAGAGTGGTACACGTGTTGCAACTCATGAAACTGCATTGACCCATAATAATCACCTAAGTCCATAGGTTACATTAGGGTTCACTCTTAGTGTTGTACATTCTATGGATCTGGACAAATGTATAATGACAGGGATCCACTCTTACGGTATCACACAGATACTGGATGGCCAAAATCTAGTGGTGTGTAGTGGTATCTCGTTCTAATTTGCAATTCTCTAATGCGATATGACGTTGAGCGTCTTTTCATAGTTTATTAGCCATCTTATATATCTTTTTTTTGTGAAGTGTTTGTTCATATATTATACCCATTTTTAAATTGGGTCAGTTTTCCTTCATTTTTTTTTGTTTTTGAAGTATAGTTGACCCAACGTTACATTAGTTTCAGGTGTCCAACATAACATATTCAACAACTCTATACGTTATGCTGCGCTCACCACGAGTGTAGCTGCCGTCTGTCTCCACACCACAGTACTACAGCACCACTGACTATATTCCCTGTGCAGTGCCCTTCATCCCCATGACTTATTTATTCCATAATTGAGAGCCTGTATCTCCCACTTCCCTTCACCCATTTTGCCCATCCTCCCACCCTCTCCCCGCTGGCAACCACTGGTTTCTTCTCTGTATTTATGGGTCTGTTTCTGCTTTTTGTTTGTTTTTGTTCATTTGTTTTTTAGATTCCACATATACGTGAAATCATATGGCATGTCTTTCTCAATCTGACTTGTTTCACTTAATCTAACACGCTCTAGGTCTACGCATGTTGTCAAAATGGCAAGATCTCCTTTTTCATGGCTGAGTAATACTTCATTGTATATACATATGCCACACCTTTTTTTTAAAGTAAGCTTCATGCCCAATATAGTGCTTGAACTCACACCCCTGAGGTCAAGAGTTGCACACTTTTCCAACTGAGCCAGTCAGGTGCCCCTACACAACACGTTTTTTTATCCATTCATTTATCCATGGACACTTTGGTTACTTCCATATTTTAGCTATTGTAAATAATGCTGCAATAAACATAGTGGTGCATATATCTTTTAGAATTATTGTTTTTGCTTTCTTTGGGTAAACACCCAGCAGCGGAATTCTTGATCCTATGGTATTTCTCTTTTTAATTTTTTGAGGAATCTCCATACTGTTTTCCATAGAGGTTGCACCAATTTACATTCCCACCAACAGTGCACAACAGTTCCTCTTTCTCCACATCCTTGCTAACACTTATTATTTCTTATATATTTTACTCTAGCCATCCTGACAGGTGTGAGGTGATATCTCATTGCGGTTTTGATTTGCATTTCCCTGATAATTAGTGATGTTGAGCATCTTTTCATGTGTCTGTTGGACATCTGCATGTCTTCTTTGGAAACACGTCTTTTTGGGTCCTCTCCCCATTTTTAATAGGATTACTTGGGGCTTTTTTGATGTGGGGTTGTATAAGTTCTTTTTTTTTTTTTTTTTTTTTTAAGATTTGAGAAAGAGAAAGAGAGTGAGAGAGCGAGGGCAGGGGCAGAGGGAGAGGGAGAGAATCCTCAAGCAAACTCCCCACTGAGTGCAGAGCCCCAATCCCAGGACTCTGAGATCATGACCTGAGCTGAAATCCAGAGTCAGCCGCTTAACTGACTAAGCCACCCAGGTACCCCTAAGTTCTTTATATATTTTAGATATTAACCCCTTATTGGTTATATCATTTGCAAATACCTGCTCCTACTCAGTACGTTGCCTTTTTGCTTGGTTGATGGTTTTCTTTGCTGTGCAAAAGCTTTTTATTTTTGTGTAGTATCAATCATTTAATTTTGCTTTTGTTTCCCTTGCCTTAGGAGATATAACTAGACAAATGTTAAGACCAATATAAGAGAAATTACTGTGTTTTCTTGTAGGAGTTTTATGGTTTCAGGTCCAACATTAAGGTCTTAAATCCATTTTGAGTTTATTTTTGTGTGTGATGTAAGATAGTGGCTCAGTTTCATTCTTTTGCATGTAGTTGTCCAATAAACACCATTTATTGAAGATAGTGTCTTTTCCCCATTGTATATTCTTGTCTCCTTTGTTGTAGATTAATTGACCATATATGTGTGGCTTTATTTCTGGGGTCTCTATCCTGTTCCATTGATCCATCGGTCATTTTTGTGCCAGTACAATACTGCTTTGATTACTGTAGCTTTGTAGTATATCTCAAAGTCTGGGATTGTGATACCTCAGGCTTTGTTCTTTTTTCTCGATTGCTTTGGCTATTCAGGGTCTTCTGTGGATCCATACAAAATTTAGGATTATTTGTTCTAGTTCTGTGAAAAATGCTGTTGGTATTTTGATAGGGATTGCATTGAATCTGTAGATACTATTGGGTACTATGGACATTTTAACAATATTCTTTCAATCCATGAGAATGGACTATCTTTCCATTTGTGTCATCTTAAATTTTTTAAAAATATTTCATTTATTTATTTAGAAAAGAGTGTGTTTGCATGTGCATGAGCGGGGGGTGGGGGGGCGGAGAAGAGGCAGAGAGAGAGGGAGCAGCAGACTCCCCACTGAGCAGGGAGCCCAATACAGGGCTCGATCCCAGGACCCTGACCAAGATCATGACCTGAGCCAAAGGCAGACGCTTAACCAACTGAGCTACCCAGTCGCCCCATTCAATTTTTCTTCATAAATGTTTTAAAGTTTTCAGAGTACAAGTCTTTCACCTCCTTGGTTAAGTTTATTCCTAGGTATTTGAATTTTTTTTTTTTTTTTTTTGGTGCAATTGTAAATGAAATCATCTTAATTTCTCTTTCTGCTACTTTGTTATTATGCAACAAATTTCTGTGTAGTAATTTTGTACCCTGCAACCTTACGAATTCACTTATTACTTCTAATAGTTTTTTAGTGGAATCTTTAGGGTTGTTTGTTTTTCCTTTAAGGATGCTGCATGCCCAACATGGGGCTTGAACTCATGACCCTGGGATCATGCTCTACCAGCTGAACCAGCCAGGCACCCCAGGGTTTTCTATATATACTATCATGTCATCTGCAAATAGCAAAACTTTTACTTCTTTCTTACCAACTTGTATGTCTTTTATTTTTTTTTTCTTGTCTGTTGTGGCTAGGACTAACAGTACTAATGTTGAATAAAAGTGGTGAGAGTGGGTATTTTTGTCTTGTTCTTAACCTTAGAAGAAAGGCTTTCATCTTTTCACCAGTGAGTATGATGTTAGTGGTGGGTTTTTCATATATGGCCTTTATTATCTTGAGTTATGTTCTAAACCCACTTTGTTGACAGTCTTTATTATGAATGGATGTTGAATTTTGTCAAGTGCTTTTTCTGCAACTATTCAGATGATCACGATTTTTATTGTTTTAACTCCATGTATCACATTGATTGATTTGCAAATATTGAACCACCCTTCCATCCCCAGAATAAATCACACTTGATCATGGTGTATAATCCTTTTTTTTTTTTTTTTTAAAGATTTTATTTATTTGAGAGAGAGAATGAGATAGAGAGAGAGAGCATGAGAGGGGGGAAGGGTCAGGGGGAGAAGCAGACTCCCTGCTGAGCAGGGAGCCCGATGCGGGACTCGATCCCAGGACTCCAGGATCATGACCTGAGCCGAAGGCAGTCGCTCAGCCAACTGAGCCACCCAGGTGCCCGGTGTATAATCCTTTTAATGTAGTGTTGAATGCAGTTTGTGAATACTTTGTTGAGGATTTTTGCATCTATGTTTATCAGTGTTATTGGCCTGTAGTTTTCTTTTTTGTAGTGTTTTTGACTGGTTTTGGTATCAGGGTAGTGCTGGCCTTCTAGAATGTATTTAGAGGCATTCCTTCCTCTTCTATTTTTTGGAATAGTTTGAGGAGAACTAACTCTTCTTTAAATGTTTGGTAGAATTCAGCTATGAATCCAGCTGGTCCTGGACTTTTGTTTGTTGGGAGTTTTTTGGTAACTGATTCAATTTCATTACCAGCAATTGGTCTGTTCATATTTTGTATTTCTTCCTGATTCAGTTTTGGAAGAGTATATGTTTCTAAGAATCCATTTCTTTTAGGTTGTCCAATTTGTTGGCACATGATTTTCCATAGTAGTCTTATATAATCCATTGTATTTCTGTGATATCGGTTGTTACTTCTCTTCAATTTATTTGAGTCTCTTTTTTTTCTTGATGAGTCTTGCTAAAGGTTTATCAAGATTGTTTCTCTTTTCAAAGAACCGGCTCTTGGTTTCTTTGATCTTTTCTATTGTTTTTTGGTTTGGGATTTTTTTGGGTCTCTATTTCATCTTTTCTGCTCTTTATTATTTCTTCTGCTAACTTTGGGCTTTGTTCTTCTAGTTCTTTTAAGTGTAAGATCAGATTGTTCATTTGAGATTTTTCTTATTTCTTGAGGTGGGCCTGTATTATTGTAAATTTCACTCTTAGAATTGCTTTCACTGTATCCCAAAGATTTTGGACCATTGTGTTTTCATTTTCATTTTCATTTATCTGCATGTATTTTTTATTTCCTCTTTGATTTCCTCATTGACCCACTGATAGTTTAGTATCCTATGTTTTCTTATTGTTGAATTTTAATTGTTTGTATACTTTGGATAATAGCCCTTTACCAGATATTTTCTCCAAGGCTGTTGCTTATCCTCTAATTCTTTTAACCATTTAATTTTAATGAAGTTCAGCTTATCAATTTTATCTTTCATGGACTGTACACAAAACCATAAAACTCCCACAAGGTAACATGAAAGAAAATCTATGACTTTGGACATGTCAATGACTTTTTAGATACAGTATCAAAGCACAGTAAGTTTTAATGAGGGGATTTCATTTGTTTGTTTGTTTTTATTGAGAGTATAGTACCCCTGAAGAGATTTCCTTATTTAAAAAAAATAACATGGAATTGGGTGCTTTATAACAACAGAAATTTATTTCTTATAGTTCTGGAGTCTGGGAAGTCCAAGGCAGGGAAGTGCCAGCAGATTCAGTGTCTGGTGAGAGCCCACTGAGGACACAGCAAAAGGCGAGCTCTCTCGGCCCTCTTTTATAAAGCACTAATCTGACTCATCAGGACTCTACCCTCATGACGTTCTCACTTCTCAAAGGCCCCACCTCCCAATACTGTCACGTTCAGGATTAAGTTCCAACATATGAATTTTGGAGGACATATGCAGTCTATTGCAAATCCCCATGTATTTTAGGATTTTCCAACTATCTTATTATTGAATCTAGTTGAATTTCATTGTGTTTTGAGAGCATACATTGCATGATTTCTCTTCTTTTAAATGTTTTAAAGTGTTCTGGGGACCAGAATGTAGTCGATCTTGGTAAATGTTCCATGTGAGCTTCAGAAGGAGGTTGGTGGATGAAGCTGTCTACAGTTGCCAATTATAAGCAGTTGACTGATGGTGCTGTTGAGTTCGACTATGTCCTTATTGATTTTATGCCTATCGGATCTGTCCATTTCTGAGAGAGCGGTATTCAAATCTTCAACTATAATAGTGGATTTCTCAAGTTCTTCCTGCAATTCTACTAGCTTTTGCCTCACATAGTCAGACGCCCTGTTGTTAGGGGATTACACGTTAAGGATGGTTATATTCTTGGAGAACCGATCCCTCTGTCCTTATATAAAACCCATCTTTATCCTCTAACTTTCTGTGCTCTGAAGTTTGCCCTGTCTGAAATTAATATAGCTACACCCACTTTCTTTGGATTAGTATTAGGATGGCATATCTTTCTCCATCCCTTTGCTTTTAATTTATGTGTGTCTGCTTATTTAAAATGGGTTTCTTGCAGACAGCATACAGTAAGGTCTTTGTTTATTGATCCACTCTGACAGCCTGTCTTTTAATTGGTGTATTTAGACCACTGACTCTTAATCATTGCCCTTGTTCTTTGTTCCGATTTTTGTCTTCTTTCTTAGCATACCAGTTATGCTTTTTTTAAACTTCTTTTAGTTGTTGCCCAACAGTTTGCAAAATATATTTACAATTAACTGGC
The DNA here is from genome assembly GCF_964656455.1 of Halichoerus grypus. Lineage (NCBI taxonomy): Eukaryota > Metazoa > Chordata > Mammalia > Carnivora > Phocidae > Halichoerus > Halichoerus grypus. The sequence continues at coordinate 715,095 of NC_135725.1, forward strand.
TGCACTTTCTTTCTTTCTTTTTTTTTTTTTTTAGGAGGGGAGGCAGGGAGGGAGAGAGAATCTTAAGCAGGCTCCACGCCCAGCATGGGGCCTGATGCGGGGCTCAATCTCACAACCCTGAGATCATAACCTGAGCCGAAATCAAGAGTCGGATGCTTAACCGACTGAGCCACCCAGGCACCCCTATGCAAGTCCACTTTCAAATAATACCATGCCACTTCTCAATTAGTGCAAGTACCTTATAATAACAAAATATTCCTAATTCTTACCTCCTGTCCCTTGTAGCATTGCTTTCATCTCACTTATGCATATGCTGTAATCATAAAAAAATTACTATTATTATTTTGAACAAACTTATTAGATCAATTAACAAGAAGTACAAGGGGGTTTTTACTTTACCTTTATTTATCCCTACTCTAACAATCTTCCTTTCTTTATGTAGTTCTGAGTTTCTGACCTATACAATTTTCCTTCTCTCTGAAAAACTTTTACATTTATTGCAAGGAAGGTGTACTGGCAACAAACTCCCTCAATTTTTGTCTGAGCATGTCTTTATGTCTTATTTTTCAAAGATAATTTCACAGGATACAGAATTATAGGTTGGTCTTTTCTCTCTAACCAGTTTAAATATTTCGCTCCACTCTCTTCTTGCTTGCATGGTTTCTAAGAAGTCAGATGTAACTCTTATCTTTCACTCACTACAGGTAAAACTCCCCCAACCCCCCCACCCCCAACCTCTCTGGCTTCTTTTAGGGTTCTTTGTATTTGATTTTCTGTAGTTTGAATATCATGTGCCTAGGTGTAATTTTATTTTGGTATTGTCCCCCTCAATGTTCTCTGAGCTGTAGTTTGGTGTTCAACAATCTGGGGAAATTCTGTCGGTTCAAATATTGCTTCTCTTCCTTTCTCTTTTCCTGCTGGTGTTCCTCTGTGCATATGATACACCTTTTGTTGTTGTCCCACAGTGATATTCTTTTACGTTTTTTTTTTTTTTCCCATTCTTTTTTTCTCTTTGCTCTTCAGTTTTGGACATTTGTACTGACATATCCCAAAGCGCAGCGATTCCTCAGCTGTGTCCAATCTATTAATGAGCTCATCAAAGGCTTTCTCTATTACTGTCACAGTGGTTTATTTCCAGAATTTTTAAAATCTTTCTTAGATCATTCCATCTCTCTGCTTATATTACCCATCTGTTTCTACATGGTGTCTACTTTTTCCATTACTGCCCTCAATATTAGTCAAAGTTATTTTAAATTCCTGATCTGATACTTCCAACATTTCTGCTATATCTGAATCTGGTTCTGATACTCTGTTTTATAGAGTGTGTTTGGTTTTTTTTTTTTTTTCTCTTAGTTTTATTATGTTTAAGTTTTTGTTGAAAGCCAGACTGCGATGCACTGGGGAAAGGGAACCAGTGTAAATATGCCTTAGTAATATACTGGTAAGGTGCACGGAAGAGGAAGGATTCTACAGGCCTACAACTAGGTCTGTGATTAGAGCACCTGTGCCCTTGGGCTCTGAACTTCACAAGTGCTTCACAGTTTTTTTCTTCTTTTCACCCCTTCAAGTAGTAAAGTATGGCCAGAGGGGACTGGAGTTGGGTATTTCCCTTCCTCCAGGTCTCCTAGGCCATGGTAAAGTAGTTTGTCCTGAGAGGAAGGCTGGTTAAGGCAGAATACTCTAGGACATTTCAAAATGGCTCCTTTTCCCCTTCTGCTGCTGGACAGAAGACTGAAGGGACTTTTCTCTGACATTCAGTGAGAATCCCGTAGAGCTGCTGGAGGTAAAACTCACATAAGTGTGAGGGTCCTCTATGACTGGGCCCTCCCAGACTTCTCACTACACTGAGCTTTCAGCAACCTGCCAATTACAGTTCAGGTTTTCCTGCCCAGGTTTTAACTGCTCTGGTAAATTGTAATTCTCTGTATCTGTCTCTCTAATTTTAGGGACAGTGGTGTGCCCTGTGACCTCACTTCTCTGACAGATCCAAGAAGGGTGGTTTTTTTTTTTAATTTGTTCAGCTTTTCACCTATTAGGACAAAGTGATGACTTCTAAGCTCCTTACAAGTTGGACCAGAAACTAGAGGTTCTGTTGGAAGATTTTTGAGTACTGATTCAATTTCTCATTATATGTCTGTACGATTATTTTCTCTGGAGTCAGCTTTTGTAGTTGGTGTGATTCAAGGGACCTGTCAATTCACCAAGGTTATTTAATTTGTTAGCATTGTTATAATATCTCATAATCCTTTCTATTCATGTCAGGTCATAATATCCCCACTCTCATCACTGAGGTCAGTAATTTGAGTCTTCTCTGTTTTTCAGTCTGGCTAAAGGTTTGTCAATTTGTTGATCTTTTCTGGGAAATAATTTTGTTTTCATTTTTTTCTATTGATTTTTCTATTCACTCATCTCTGCTCTATTTACTGTTTCCTTCTCTCTGATGCATTCGGGTTTAGGTTATCTAATTTCTTGGTGTATAACTATTCATAGTACTTCATTGTAATCCTTTATATTTCTGTAAAATCAGAAGTAATTTTCCCATTTTCACTTCTGATTTTTAGTAATGTCTTCTTTTTTCCTGGTGTAAAGGTCTGTTGTTTTGCTGATCTTTTCAAAAAAACAACTTTTGGTTTTGTTGATTTTCTCCATTTCCTCCCACTGCTTATTTCAATATCTCCACTCTAATTCTTACCATTTCCTTTCCTCTGGTTGCTTTGGGCTTAGTTCATTCTATTTTTCTATTTTCTTAAGGTGAGAGATTAGGTTATTGATTTGAGATCTTTTCTTCTTTATATCTTTTTTGACCCACTGATTATTAAGTATAGTTTCATTTACACATATTTGTGAATTTCCCACATTTCATTATTCCTAATTTTATTCTATTATCATTAAACAACAGTTTGTATGATTTCAGTCTTTACTGTTTTGTGGTTTAATATGTGGTTTATCCTGGAGAATGTTCCATATGCACTTAATAAGAATGTGTATTCTGTGGTAGGTTGGCATGTTCTGTAGATGTATTAGGTCTAGCTGGTTTATTGACCTGGTATTTTTCTTCCTTTTTGATATTGTCTTGTTCTATTATTGAAAGTGAGGTACTGAAGTCTCCAACTCTTGTTGAACTACTTCTCCCTTCAATTCTGGCAGTTTTTGCTTAGTATGTTTTTGGGCTCTGTTGTTTGGTGCATATGTATTTATTATTGTTGTATCTTCTTGGTAAATTCACTATTTTATCATTATGTAATGTCCTTCCTTGTCTCTCAAAGCAATTTTTGTCCTATAGTCTGTTTTGTCTGATATTAGTACTGTGGCTACTGTTTGCATGGAATTTTTTTTTTCCATTCTTTTACATTCAACTGATAGATCTTTGACTCTAAAGCAAGTCACTTATGACTGCACAGCTCAATCATGGTGTGAGAAATCAATGCAATTTGGCAAGTAAATCTATCCCAGCTCTGGATCTCTGTTGTATGCTTCCACTTCATAATGTACAGAAATACACACAAGCGGCCTGCACAGACAGACTCAGGGTTACCCCTGGGAGGAAGAGTGGGTGCAAAGTGCATGAGAGCTCTGAGGGCTGCCCTCGTTTGCTTCTCATGCAGATGGTGGGTGCAGAGTGTGCAGTTTGCATTTTTTTGCACTTTTTTGCACTCTTCTGAACACTTTTGGGTAAATAAATCTTAATTCCCTACTTGAGAGTAAGATGAACGAACAAAAGGGATCCTGGCATGTGTGTGTGTGATTCTACTGTTCTCCCCTCCTAGGAGGCCCAGGAAGGGGTGTGCTCACGGTATCAATGCAGGGAGACCTTTTCTGTGGGTGAGGTACTGTGGCATCGCCTTTTCCTGCTTAGGAGAAACTCTGTGTGGGGGGGGGGGAGGCAATGCCCCCACCTTAGGGACCTGAGTTTACAAAAGCAAGGTTCACAGATGAATGAGATGAACTCACAAGAGCCAGTGTGCTTGCCCATAAGAAATCTGACAAAATGGTAACACACAGCCCTTCCAGATCCACTGTTTGTACACAACTGAAAGGTGAGCATGTACAGAGGAAAATCTGATGGCAGCCCATCCCTGCCAAGATCCCATGCCAGGTGACATCAGGATATAGGCACATCTGTTGTCCCAGGAGGCTCCTAAGGGCGGGAGGCAGCCTAGAGCCCCACCAGGACTGGCAGACAGAGGCATCCCATTATTGTCTGCCTCAAAAAGCACAAAAAAGGGGGGGGGGGTCATACAATCGGTGTTCACTGTGTGCAAATGGTGACTGTATGTTGGGATGGGTGCCATTTCCTAAATGCAAATTACACTTTGGTTAAAAGCTGACTTAAATTCACACTCCTACAGGACAAAGGCCTAGCTCCACGGCCTGGTACCCCAGACCTGGGGGATGATGACAGTGGCAGCAAGAACCACATCATCAAGTCAGCTGTTGAGCACCCCGCATGCCAGTTACCTAGAGCTTGATAAAACTTCACAACCTCTGAGTCAAGAACTATCATCCCTAACCTACAGAGGGGAAACTGAGGCTCAGAGAGAACTCTGTCAAGGTAAGTGAGCCATTGAAAGGGGGCAATTCAACCAAAGGTCTATCTTCAAACTGACGCTGTTGTTTCCAGCTCTGGGAACCTGTAAGGGGTTGGAGTGAAAACAACTGCAGGCAGAGGAGGAGGTAGGAATGGAGACATTCCCTCTTGGAAAGGAAGGCCAAGCAGGAGGCCTTTCAGTGCCAAATGACCGCCCTCTCCCCCCATTCAGGAGACTCCCACTCCATCCCTGAAATGAAGAACCATGCATGCAAGAATCCAGAGCATGCTGGGGGGTAGAGAAGGCCTCAGCATCTGTGCTTGTGAGTCAAACACCCCAAATGATGGGACTGGGCCAGAGCCACAACGCGCTACTCACATGGTGGCAGCCAAGGGCTGGATGGCACCTGCCCTGCCCAGCCCACTGACAGCATCCCCTCCTCCTCCAGATCTGTCACGGGCTGTCTTTTCCACCTCTTCCAGGGGCCTGGTGGGGCGGCACAGGCCAGCGGGGGAGGAAGATTCCTTTTAGCTACTGAGTTAGAAAAATGAGTCTCTTTCAAGAGGTTTCAAGCTGAACACGGGCTCCAGCAACTGCTACTCAAGCCAGACACGCATCACGAGAGGAAGGAGCCCTGCAGCGACCACAAGGCAAGGGGAGACCTTGGGTGGAGGGAGGTGTCCTGGGAAGAGGCCAGGGCAGTGAGACCCTGGCCTCAGACAGCTGCCCTGAGGTTTAGGCAGTCCCTCGGGCCTGACTGAGGCTGTCAGAAGGAACAGTGCCAGAGTGTCCCCAGGACCTCCTGTCCCCTAAGCCAGGATTTGCCCCTAAGCTCACACCAGGACAAGCTCAGCATGCCTCACAGACATTCCTACAGGTGAATGTGGCTTTGCACTGACAAACAGGTAACTCTTGTTGCCTGAATCGATTCATCCCTGAGTTCACAGAGCAAGAGTCTGAACAGCAAAGGACTCCCACATTATCCAAATCTCTGCTTCTTGAGAGAGGACAGTATGAAGGCAACGTGCTCTCAGTGTCACACTGCTGGGTGCTCACGACACCTGAGGCCCATTGCCGGAGGCATCCCACACCTCCCCTCCCGTCCGCACCTCCTGAAATGGGCCCCAGGCTGCTTCCAGTTCCTACCACCAGAGTTACTGACAGGCTGGTTTTGTTGTTTTAGAAACTGGAATTATGATGCACTGCTGGACCCACAGTCACCTGGAGCAGGGGTCAGAGCAGCCACAGAGGACAAGTTTTGTGCTTTTGTATTATTCTTTATTTATTGGTCCTACCGACATGACCTTTACCAGGCCCACTGTTCCTATGTGCACTGGCTTTGCAGACATTCGTGCCATACGCCCGTGTCCCAAGTTGAGACCGATTGCTCCTTCCTACTCCTTTTCCACGCTCTGCCTCATTTTCTCAGAATCGGAAGGCATTTTTTGTTTGTCTGTTTGGGTCTGTGTAAAGGTTCCTTGGCAGGAGAACATGCATATGATCTTAAAATAAAGACAACATTCTGACACTAAGGTAATGCACAGAAAAAAATACAGTACTCAGACATCATTGCAAATAAATACCCCATACAGATGAAGTTATCGTAAATGTAACATTATTTCTTATGAATCAACACTGTAATAGAAGGTAAAAATAGGGGTCCCTACAACTAGGAATAAGAAATGCTTATTCCAGGAAACAGAATTCTTTTATTCTTGCTACTTATACATTATTGTAATTTGTCCTTTATTTTGGAGGAGAGAGGACACTTTCTTCCTCTGTGAGTACCAATTTTACCATAAGCACAGCCTCCCTCAGCAAACCCGACAGGACGCAGCCCTGGATTGCTGAGGGGCTTTGTCGAGTTCTGTTTCCTGAAATTAACAGTGATTAGTTACACCAAGCAAGAGAATATAGAACCTCTCTTCCTCACATTTGCAAAGAATACTATGGCTAGCCCTCACCCCACCGCACGAGGCCGACAGTGCCGGCACCCCTGCCTCCCGCTCTTCACAAACGTGGCATGTTGTTCGCACCGCTTGCTTAGCTTGTCCCTCAGGTCCATTTGGTTCCCAAAGCACACTCAACGTGTGTGTGTTCACTTTCCTTTTCTCAGCCCCTGAATTTGCAAGGATCTGCATGGTAAAGAATCACTGACTAACAGAATTTTGCACAATTGCTGTTTTCTTTCCCTCAATGAAGATGCCCAGGTTCGGGTATGAAGGTGTGCGCCCGTTCACACCTACTGGTCCACCCTGGCCTTCAACATTCCCAACTAGCTCTTCACCGTCCACTTGAGAGCATAAACTACGCTGGGACACCTCCCTTAACTGATGAAGGCACTACTGGCAAATGATTACTAACAAAAAGGCGTCGAAATAGAACACCCTAAAAATCGACGACTGTAGGATTTTCTAAGTGTACCACAATTTGGCACAACAACCAGAGTAACAAAACAATTCCAATTTGGAATTTCACTGGTACAGTTGTATAAAATTCTGTTAATCAGTCATGCTTCACAATGTCCTAAAACCCAGAAGATTCTGGAATTTGTAGGTAATACTACTCACTCAATAATTTATCTTTTTGTTTTCAAGTGCCTATTACTGTTTAACCAGAGCAAAGGTCAAGTTTTCTTCTTGTTACATTGAACTATTCCTAAGAATAATAATAATACGATATGAAAAACCCCAGAATCGGAAATACCCTGGATTTCTTAATGAACATGGCATTTAAAATCTGTAATTTCAAACATGAACCGTAATGCCGTACAACCTAAAAGGCTGCTGAACCACAGCGTGGATACGTCTCGCTGAGCTCCTTGCCGGGTCGAGGCCTTCATCTAAACAGTCTAGAGCTACACGCTAGGAAAACACATCCGTGCCACGTGCTGATGTCAGATCAACACGGCGGGAGCTAAGACAGAGCTACAGGACCACGAGACAGACCACGGCATCTGAGACCGTCTCTATGGGAGGGATTAAGGAAGCAAATATAATATCAAAATATCAAAAGTGCACAGGTTGATCGGATAAGAAAGGGCATCTGTAGCAGGGAGGCCCGGTGTCGAGCGTTTCTAGCGGGTTTCTGAGCGAGCCTGGTGGCCGCTGTCCAGGCGGGTTCTTCGGCGCTGTGCAAAGGCCTTCCAGGCAGCAGCTGGTGGCATTCTCAACATTAAAGCTTTCTTGCCTCTGCCATTAAACACTCAGGGAATGCTAACTTGGAAAGAACTGCAGTGGCATATCCAAACACGTTTCTAAGTGGACTTTTAGGCTGCCCTTCCTTCCTCTGCGTGGGCCCACGGGAGGGGGAGGGGCTGCAGTGTGACAGGGCCGCGGCCGAGTCCTCCCGGCAGCTACTCTACAGCTGAAAACGGGAGAAAACAAGACAGCGTTAGAACCGGCACCACTCAGACAACCGAAGCTCTGGCTGGGTGAGGACGTGGTGCGTTAGTCGGCGGCAGAGAAGACCTGCATGTGTTAGGGAGGGCCACCTGCCCCGGTGCCTCAGGAAGACCCCTGCAAGTATGGAGAGAAGCTGCGTGGCAGGCTCGGTGGCGGGCGGAAGCGGCGTGCGGGGCCGTCGGGCAGCCATGCCCCTGGAAGACCTGGTTGCAGAGGGGACGGACTGACCCCTCCTCAGGGCGGGAGGGGGATCCGAGACCTGACAGCCCACCAGCAAAGCAGCCTGGAGCTGGGGGCTGGCGCGGCCTGGCCCACCTCTCCCCACTCCGGTTGTCTGCCAAACCCAAGGCGGTCTGTGCAGTGCCTGGAGTCTGGTGGGGACTGAGACGCGCTTGGGAACCGAGGCGAGAGCTGTATGAGGGGCAACGCAAACCCCCTCTGGGCCACGGAGAGATCAGGCAAGGAGCCCTTCAGGGAAAAGACGGATGCCTCGTGTCCTGCAGCCCCCACGGGCAACAGGAAGAGAAATACTGCGAAGTCCTGCCTCTGAACATGGGACCTCGGGTGGCCTGTGGATGCCAGCTCTGGGAACGGAAAGTCCTACAGCTGCCTTTGCTGCCCGTCCCACGTCTGGAACCGCACTGACGAGGGGGAACCATCCACCTCCTGCGTGCGTCCTGGAACAGGCCCAGGGCCGTGCGAGGCTCCCTCCCCACCCTAGGCTGGGCTCTGGCTACAGATGTGGGAGTCCCTCGTTTCAGCCCATCCGCTGGGGGTTTCCAGAGCCCTGTTCTGGGGGGTCTGATGATGAGCACAGAGTGAAGAAACCTGCCCTGAAGGCTGGGACACCCTAAGTACGAAAGGATGGGCTTCCTGTGAGGAAAGGGTCTGGCCAGGCACTTAAGTTTTCTCACGAAAAAACCCCAGGCCTTGGGCCTGCCAGTGTGTCACCTCGCAGGTCAGCAGACAGGCGTGCAGCCTCAGAAAGAGAGGCTGAGCCTGCTAAGCTCCGTGCCCCACGAGCAGTGCCCTGCGCCCGGGCTGGAGGACGCAGGGCTCGGGGCTGCTATTCTTCTGGGCGTGGGGGAGGGAACTGTGTCCCAAATGTGATGTGCAGTGAGATGCCGCATAAACCGCAAAGAAATCCTCTGTACACTGTGCCAAGCTCCGCGCGGCCTCTGACGCTGTGCCTGGCGCTCGGGCCGGAACCTCTAACACTGCTTCCGGGGCTGGGGCGGCGCCACCACATCAGACACATGCAGGGACATGCAAGTTCAGCTCGGGTCCTGCCCCATCCCCCGCCCCCTGCAGGAGCCAACGGGACACTGGGAACCCCGTGTGCGCAAGGACACGCGGCTCTGACCCACCTTGACACCCTCCCCCCCCGAGTAGCTGCTGTGAGGGGCGGTCCCGAGGGGTGAGAACAGACACAGAGCTCACAGGGTCCAGGTGGAACAGCACACCGCCTCGGCCAAATCCGTCCCTCTGTGCATTAGTCACGGTTAAGAGCAGCCTAGCACCGCGGTCCCACTGCTGCCGGGTTAGTGCAGGTGAAGCGGGCAGACGGCGTGCCGCAGGGCCGCTGCAGCCGAGGCCCCGGGGCCCTAATCGCAGCAGACGTTATACTTCTCGCCGCAGAGCACCTGGGTGCTGAGCCCGGCGCCCTCGGCCCTGTCGCCGGCACAGGCGCAGGTGTGACTTACGCTCGGGGTGCCCGGCTTGGCCTTGGAGACGGCCTTGGCGCGGCCCCGCCGGGTCTGCTCGTGGTCCAGCTCGAGCAGCTCCAGCCGCTGGGTGAGCGCTAGCTTCTGCTGGATGGCCATGCGCAGCAGGGAGTTGAGCGTCTTCTTCTCGTCCTCCGCGGCGGCCAGCTGCCGCTGCATCTCGTCCAGCTGCGTGATGTACTCGTCACACCTGCGGGGCCGTCAGAGGCGAGAGCGCGGCTGAAGCAGCCGGCACAGCACACGGCACCCGTGGCTGAGGACCCGCCCGGAGGGCCTGGCCGGCGGGCAGGGGGCGAGGGGACTCAGCGGCATCCTGCTCGCTGGGCTGGAAGGTGGCGGCTGCCCCTCGGCGGTTCGGCTTCCTCTGGGAAGGGCTCCCCAGCTGGTTTCCACTAAGGGAGGTGGCAGCGGCCGTGCGGGCCTCCAGATGGCCGAGGGGCACCCGGCCCTCACGGCTAAACCCACAGGCAGGACTTGGCTTGTTTCCGGAGCGGTGTGTGCACACAGTAGGTGCTCAGTAGGTCACCAAATGGCCAGCCAGAGTCTGGGAAAGGCACGTGTGGACGTGCCCCCTCAGTCCTCTGCTTAACTGGGACCTGTGCCCCCTCTGTCCGTGGAGCTGGGAGAGAAACACCCCCTCCAGGTGTGTCCCTGAGGGAGGCAGCGGTGGGCACACCTGTCCCTCCCCTCCACCCGCCATGGGCCTCCCTCTCTGGGGGCCAAGGGCCCAACTGCAAGTCTGTGCTCTCAGCTGCATTTGAGAAGCCAAGTTCTTAAATGGAACAGGTTGCGGAAGTGAGGGTCACCACGCCGCCCACATGGTGAGGGAGTGATTGTGGGGTCCTTCCCAAGATCTTTGCCAGGAGACCAGGGAGCCCTCAGGGAAGCCTGGAACTTTCTTTCCTTGTCTTTGCCCCTCTGACAGCACGAGGAGCAGCAGACCCTGATCTGGTTCCAGCCCCATCTAACCCACAGCCTCTGCCTCCCTGCCCTCAAGAAGGACCTGCCTGGACCACCGAGGTCCCGTCCCTGGTGCCTGCCCAACACCAGCCCTCTGGGTAGTGCAAACACCCGAAACCAGGCCCCCCGAGCAGCCTCCTGCTCTGCCTTCTTGGTGGAGGCATTTGGATGCCCACGTCCACAGCTGGCTGCCCTCCCCAGCTTAATCCCCGATGGGCAGGTCAGACGGGGCACCCCAGGACCCCGCCACTGCTGGGCAGGCCACCTTCCTTGTGAATCTACAGACTCCCTGCTGCGTTCTGGGGGGCTAACTCCCTGTCTGCCGGGTGTCGGCCTCAGCCCACACCCCCTTCAAACCTGGTGCCTGCAGCCGGCCCTGGGCCCTGGCCTCTCAGCCTCTGCTGCCAGCCCCCTCCCTCCTGCAGCGGTGCGGCCCACACTGCAGGCAACAGCCCGTGGGCCTTCACCAGTGGCAGGATGCAGCCCCCGCACGGCCTGACCCCCCGGCCCACACGGGCAGGAGCCACGGGCGGTACCTGGTGGCAAACATGGCGCGCAGGGAGGAGAAGGTGGCAGCGTCCTCCTTGAGGGCCTTCAGCTCGTTGCGCAGCTTCATCATGGTCTCGGTCACCATGGCCTTCTCGTTCTCGTACTTGCTCTTCAGATTGGCCAGGGCCACCTCGGCCGTCTGGGGGTCAGACACACAAAGGGCAGGGGCTTGAGAAACATGGGGAGGGGTCCGCCTGCCTCCACGGGTCCCCGTCCGAGGCCCAGGGAGGGAGGAGCCCCGCCCGGCCACACACCTGCTTGTTGGCCTTCAGCACCGTGCGCAGCGTGGTGATCTGCTCCCGCTTGGTGCTCAGCAGTGACTTCAGTTTGAGGATCTCCTCCATGAGCGCCTCCCGGTCCTTATCCGCAGCGGGGCCCAGCTCCTGGGAGGCCAGGCGCTGCCGGGACAGCTCTGTGGTGCGGTCCACGGCCGCCTGCAGGTGCCGGATCTGGTCACGGATGATGGCGATCAGGTTATAGATGTTCATGGGCTCCCGACGCGGGTCGCTCAGGGGCGAGGGCAGAGAGGGGCTGGGCGAAGGGCTGCTGTCCCCCGGCCCGCCCTCCGTGGCTGGCGGCCCCTTGGGCAGGACGGGCGAGCGGTGCCCACGGGCCTCGGGGCCGGCCGGGCCCTCCCGGTAGTAGTCCAGCACGACGCGGGCGGGCGTCTCGTTGTTGCACATGCACACGTGGTGGTAGAGGCTGGCCAGCTCCTCGCTGAAGGTCACCAGCTCATCCTGGGCCACGCTCAGGCTGCCCTGCGTCTCACCAGCGACGTCGCTCACCTTCTTCAGCTCCGCCTGCAGCCGGGCCAGCAGCTCGCGGTCCTGGCGGCTGGCCTTCTCCAGCAGGGAGACCTTCTCAGCGAGCGCCTGGCTCTCGGCCTCACGCTGGCCCTTCTCCTCCGCATGCCGGGCCTCGCCAGCCTCATGCTCACTGCGCAGGGCTTTCAGCTGCTCGCGAAGCTCACCTGCCTCTGCCAGGGCCACACGGTACTTGCAAGCCAGGATCTCAGGCCCATTGATGTCCACCTCGTAGTAGTCACCGTCCTCATGGCTGTCACGCTCCTTCTCGCTGTCCAGGGCCGTCCGCCGCTCCTTGCCGGCTTGCAGGCGCCGCAGAGCACTGAGGTTCTCCGTGAGGCGGCTCACCTCCTCGCGCTGCTCCGACAGGGCCCCCCGCGCCTGCTCCAGCTGCTTCTGCGTGTCCTGCAGCGTTGTCAGCAGGCCCACCTTCTCCCGCTCCATCTGCAAAAGCACAGGAGGCCCGTCAGCAGCCTGCAGGACCCCGGGACAGACCCAGTGGTGACCCCGCCTGTGCCCCGGCTGTCACGCTGCAGGTCTGTGACGTGTGCAATGGGGGTGCTGGTGTGGGGCCTCGGTGGGCCCTCCCTGCCTGGAGGCTTGCGCAGCTGGGTGGGCCCCTCCCTGGAGACGGGTCGTGGTGCAGACCCCAGGACTCTGCTCTGTCCAGGGCAGGAAACCCTGACGTGATGCGTCCCCAGGATGCAGCGCGGGAGGCTGCACGTGGACCCCATGAAAGGGCGCGAGCAAACCTGGGGAACCCTGGGGCGGGCCCAAACTGCCCCCTCATCATCAGGAACCTCCTCTGGGCACCTGCCTGCAGCTCTACACCTCTGCTCTGGGTAACAACACGGACTCTACAATCAACACTAGTACTCCAGAGGGGGTGCACATGGACAAAGGCCCGGCATCTGTCAGCACTGGGGGGCGGGGCTGGAGGTGGGGACAGCGCACGCAGCCCCAAGGCCCCTGCGCTGTGAGACCCTGGCCGCCCGCACCTGCATCAGCTGCTGCTTCAGCTTCTGGATCTCGGAGATGTTGAGCTCACTGAGGAGGTCGGACACCAGGCTGGGGGAGGGTGGGGCGAGGCCGTCCTTGGAGGGCGTGGAGGTCCTGTTGTCCAGTGGCAGCTTGGCCAGGCCGCCGTGCTCGAAGCCGTTGGCCAGGGCCTCGGGGTCATCGCTGAGCTTGAGGCCCTCCAGGGAGACATGCAGGTGGCTGGTGTAGAGGGAGTCGTTGATGCTCATGTAGTGGGACAGCTCCTTGCGCAGGCTGAGCTTCTGCTCCCGCTCCGTCTTCAGGGTCTCCAGCGCCTCCTCCAGCTGCCGCTCCGAGATCTCCTTGAGCCTGATGGCGTCCTCCAGCTGGCTGTTGAGGTACTCAGTCTCCTCCTCCAGACGCTTGATCTCGTGCTTGAGGCCCTCAAACTCCACCTGGAAAGAGAGCGACACTGTGCTGTGCCCGTGCGAGGGGGAAACACCAGCGTGCGGATGCCACAGCAGGGGCTGGCCGACGCTCGGGGGCTCTGGGCACGAGGTGCACACCCACACCCGGGACCCGAGCACCGCTGGCAGCAGGGCCGGAGACACGACACCCCTGCCGCACCTGGGTCGGGTCGCGCAAAACGTCACCACGCGCACACTGGCCGTGAATTCTACAAAGCTATGTCACAAACACGAAGAGTCAGTTAAATATTCTAAGAAACATGAAACACGTATCGACACGTATGTGATAACCATCACTTCTAATCCTATTTCCAAACAAAAGTACGACCGCTCCTGCGGAGGAGGGACGTGTCGAGCGCTCCCGGCACCCAGACCCCGAGGCACCCCAGTGGGAAGGGAAGACAATCCAGAGTCCCAGGGACTGAAACCGTGTCTGCAGGGGGACGGAGGTGCCTGCAGTGGGGGCTCAGGGCCTATGGGAAATTTCTAAAGATACTTCTTATCATTCTGTTATATTGGTGCAAGAAATAAGGAACAAACCACTTCGGTGCAGGACTGAGTGGGTCTTTAGGAGTCACGGCCCAGGGGAGGGGAGGCCGGGGAGGGGCCTGGACGCCACCACCTGACTCAGTTTCCCTGTGTGGCCTGCTGTGCAGCCCGTGTCCTTCTGTCGACATACACACACAGGCCCAGGCCTCCCCACACAAGATTTAAACATCCAGGGTGCTGAGCTTTGGGGTTCCTGGGAAAAGGTCCCCCAGTCCCCAGCCTGCAGAGCTGTGACCCCTGGAGAGGCAGGCGGCAGGTGCAGACCTCCAGGGGTATCACGTGGGCGTCCTGTCACCAGCAGAGGTGACCCTTCTCACCCCACCTGTTGTTGGGGTTATCCGAGCGCAGGAGATAAGAGCTCGGACATCTCCCTACTGCTCCTCAATGCCCATCGGCTCTACCCGGGGGGCTACCAAGGCCCGGGACCACACACAGACAAGGGAGCGGGCAAACTGAGGAAGTGGGAGGGATGGAGCAGGACATCCTGCCTCTTGCGGTTTGGGTGTCCCCTCTGCATCACCTGTTGTATTTTTTTCCACTTTTGCTGACTGGGACACCTTGGCCAGGCCACGGTCAGCCAATCCTATAGGCAGAGACCTCGTTCTTGTGGTCCAGGAGAGGCCGGGCCCTGTCACCCCACCCCCCAGTCCACAGCAGTGCGCTGGGCGGCCCTGGGCTCGGCTGTGGGGAAGGAGGCAGGGAAACACCCGTGGACCACAGAGACTGCGAAGCGAGGGGCCGGGGCCGCAGCCTGGACACTTGCCTGGTTCTGCCTGAGCACAGACACCTGCTTCTGCAGGCTGATGTTCTCTTCCTCCAGCTCCGAGTAGTCCTGCAGCAGGCGGGCCTCTCGGAACTTATACTCCTTGATGTCATCCCGCAGGCGGCCACGCTGGGTCTCCACGTTCTGGTTGATCTGCAGAGAGGAAGGTGGGCGTGGGCAGCTGGTCCCAGCTGGTCCCACCGGCGCTGGAGGCCACGCAGCTGGGACTCTGAGCCCAGGCCTGCACGGAGCCCGGTGTGGCCACCCAGGGGGAGCCACAGCCCAGGCAGTGTGCTCTCAGCCTGCTCTGACCCCTGGTTCCTTCATCCGTAAAATGGGCTAAAAGCAGTCCCTCCCTCACATGCCGCAGCTGCTGGAACAGCTCAGCGCCATCCGACCCAGCAGTGCCCCTCCTCGGCAGGCACCCCGAGAAGCAACGGCACTAGTCACAGTAGCCAAATGTGGGAACAACCCAAAGCTCACTGACCGGCACACACATAAACGACATGTGATACATTCACACAGTGGGTGTCGTTCAGCCATGAGGACTGACATGACGGGCCGCCACGTGCCGTAACGCGAAGGAACCTTGAACCACTACCGTGATGAAAGAAACTAGACACATGGCCACGCACCATATGATCCCACACAGAGGAAGTGTTCACAACAGGCCAATCTGCACACAGAGAAGGCGGAATGTGGGGTGCATGGGGAACGGGTTTCTTTCTGGAGTGACGGGAGTATCCAGAAGTGGATTTGGGACGGTGCATAAACCTATGTACCCGTGAAGTGAGTGAGTTGTAAGGGATGTGGATTATCTGAGTGAAGCTGCTACCCTGAGGATTCAGGTGTCAGGCAGACCCCGTGTGAGGTGCCACCCGGCGCCCTGAGCCAGGACCTGGCTGGGTCCCTCGACCTCAGTCCTTGTGACATTCTGGGCCGTCCTGTATGTTCCAGGATGTTTAGCAGCTCCCTCCCACACTGTGACAACTGGAACGGTCTCCAGGCATGGCCAACGGCCCCGGGGGGCAGAAATGACCCCTGCACAGCCTATGCCCCACCTGTTCCCTGGTTTCCACACTCCAGGTGGCATCTGGTGCCCCCAGGCCCACAGTGGCCTCTCCACTGTGCTGGAGCTCTGCACATAAGACCCCAACACTCCATGCAGGTATGCACACGACAGCAACGCTGGATTGATAAATGAAACAGGACCAGAGAGAAAGAAGGAAAACATGAAAGCAACAGTAAGGGGGTGTCCTTCCGTAGCAAGCACTCCTGACAGCTGTTCACTACATAAGTCTCCGGCAAAGTGACCCGAGGCGGTGGCCGAGAGCGACACCAGAAGAAACAGACAGCTGGAGAAAAAGCAAGGCTCACCAGGAAAGCAAAACTCCTGCTGAACAGGCAAAAATAAGCAAAATGACACAGTCCGAGTGGCGATGTGAGGAAACAGAGTCACTCACTTCTGTGGATCCAGAGTGGCAGCTGGAAATCCCTGACAAAGCTCCACACACACCACCCTTGTTTACCGCCCGACTATCACGGTTAACATCAGCGTCAACGTGGCGAGGCCCCCACATCCAGGTATTTGGGCAAACGCCAGCCTAGACGCCACCATGCTGGGTAAAGGCAAGAGTGACGTTTAATTCAGCACACTCTGAGTGAAGCAGAGCACCCTCCATATGGGCCTCCTCCAATCGGTTCAAACTCCTAAAGAAAAGACTAGAATTCTCCGGAAAGAGAAATTCTGCCTCCAGACCCCTTCAGACTCGTTACAACATCAGCTCTTCCCTGGGTCTCCAGCCACGGGCCCACCGCCCTCATGGTCACATGAGCCAATTCCTTACCCTAAACCACTCTCTCCCTCCCCGGGTGTGCGGCTCTAGAGAGCCCTCACTACCACCATGGTCACTGACTTATAAGAACCGTGACGTCCACGTGGCTCCAGCAGGCTGGGTGCCCCCCCCCCCCCCGCCCCGTGGCTCAGTCCACCCTGGCCTGATGCCCCTGCTCGGAGCAACTGCCCACTCAGCATGGGAGGACACAGGAAGCGACACTGGGAGCATGGCCATGAGCAAAACACATTCCTATCCTTCTAAATGGGCTTTATTTAAAGCTCAACAAGTCCTGGAGGTGGACAGAAAGAGGAGGTGGCAGGGGAGTGGAGGCCAGCCTGTCTGCCTGCCCCGGGCCTCCCACACCCTCTGCACCCCGGAACCCGAGCACCGGGCTGCACGTGGGACCCCTGCTGAGCTGAAGCGGCACATAGTCCGTGTCCTTGACTGAAAGACAACACATCCTGGAAGACCATCCACGGAGAGCACACACACCACCAGCTCCAGCTTGCTCCGAGTGTGCACTGTTACCCAGAACACTTCCTCTCTTCCCATGAACACCAAGCAAGTGCTTGCTCGTCCCTCTGCCAGAAACGCCCTGCCCACTCCGCCCTCTCTCACGCTGGGTGCAGGGGGTGCCCACCATGCGTGGCGTGACCTGACATGGCCACCGGGCAGGGTGGAAGCCAAGGCCTGAAGCCCGCAGCTAGCTATCCACCCTCCAGACTACAGAAAGAGGCCCGTGGGGCAGCTCCCCCCACGGCCGGGACAGACTCAACCTTCCCAACTCAGGGTGACGGGCCCATGGGAAGACCCATGTGGGTCCCCAGGAGTCACATCTCGCCTTGCTCCGTGGCCAGAAATGTCAACACAGCCTCCAATCATAAGCACCCGGGCTGACAACAGGCACGGGGTCCCGTGGGAGGCGAGGTCGGGGGCACCAAGCTCACAAGTGCACCCAGGACACCATGTGGCAGGTGAGGGTGCTGTCTGCTGATGCTATAGGGTCCAAACGCCTGCATTTTGGTCCCATAGCAGACCTGGCACCTCCGCCTAGCAGGGCTCAAACAAGCTCCAACGGGCCACCATGTGGTTTGGTTTTCCCCAAAGTAAGCATCTTCTCCCAGGCAGCCCGTCGACGGCAGCCCTGATGATGGGCACCGACAGGGTGCAGGCCAGGTGGAGAAGGTGGACGCCCGGGGACCCCAGACCTCAGGTTCCTTGTTGGCAAACCCTCTCCATGCCCCTCAGAGCCCCCAGCCCAGCCAGCCAGCACACCCCCCTTCAGTGAGGAAGCCCCGCAGAGGCCATGGAGGAACCGCAGACGGGACTCACTCTGGACCAGATGGCTGTCCTCACATGGACAGAGAAGCGCTGTCAGGGCAGGGGGCACCGGCAGGTCAGGGCTGAGCCAGGCGTCTGTCCTTCCAGCCAGGGCTCTGCCCACCCTCCCTGTCCACCCCAAGAAGGACTGAGGCACCCCAGCGGTGTGTGTGTGTGTGTGTGTTGGGGGGCGGGGGGAGACTAGAGCAGTCGTGGCTGGGAGACTCTCTGCCTGGAAGGTTCCAGAGCAGCGGTGATGCCCTGGGCCCTGGGTCCTGCAGCCTGGGCCACGGCCACAGGAGCTCTGGCTGGTAGGGGAAGGAGGAGCCAGGCAGGGGCATCAGGAGAGGGCACCCAGGGACCAGCCTCACTGAGGGGCCTGTGACAACCATACAAGCCAGCCAGAGGGACACAAAGGGATCTCTCAGGTGCGGGCTCTCTCCTCCAGGCCCCCAGCTGTACTTCCCACTGCCTTTCTCCCAGGGGGTTCTAGGGAGGTGATAAGCGACGCCCCAGGCTGGACCCGCTGTCTCGAGGGAGACACTGCAGCTGGTCTGACCAGAGTCCTGGGATGGGCCAAGCATTGTGGCTTCTGCAGGGACGTGGAAGGTTCCAAAGCTGTGCTGGACACATGGCAGCTGAGAAGCCTGCGGGGCGGGCCTCCTTTACTGGAGTCCCTAGGAAGCCCGTGCCTACAGCTGCTGTCACCAGGAGAAGGACCAGCTCTGAAACGGGGTAGGACGGGGCGGCAGGTGGGCCTGCCTGGGACCCGGAGGCACCTTCTCCTGGATGTCCAGGGACCCCCAAAGTGCCTGGGCAGGTACTTTTTCTCCGTGTGTAACCGCAGAGGCCAAGGATGGATGGAGTGAGGCCCCCCCCGCCCCGTGCAGGCTGTCCAGGGAACACCTGCCCCTCTGCAGACACGACTTCCCCGACTCCCCTGACCTCCTGGGGGGCTGCATGTCACACCCTGGGCAAGTCAGGCCCAGCCCTCCTCCCCAGGAGGGATGTGCACTTCCTCACGGGGTCCATTCCCTCAAGACCCACCCAGGCCTCCCAGTTCCTCCTCCCGTGTGGGGCTCCACCCCTGCTGCCTCGTCCACATACCCACGTCCCCTCCTCTTGCCTCCAGGCTGTCTGCCCATGAGACAGTCCCCCCACCTTCCATCCCCTGGCTTGGGAGCCACCCCACGCTGAAGAGCCCACCTGGCCCCTGGCAAGGCTGCTCCCGCCTGAGCTCATGACCAGACGCCTGGCTTCCTTCCAGCCGGCTCTGGGCAGCCCAGACACCACCACTGGGCAATCAAGCCTTTCCTGGCTTCTGCCCTAGGTGGCAGGGGGCACAGAATTCTGCTGGGACTCTAGGTCCCAAGACACACAGGGTCCACCAGGGCAGCAAGGACAGGGTCCACCAGGACGAAAAAATCACCGGGCAGGGCCCCACCGGGCAGATGAGGCTGACTCCTCACCAACCCAGTCCCGCCTCTCAAGGGCAGCCCCCACCCTGCCTCCCAGAGCGAATCTCTGGAAGGCCTCGGTGTGGGCACGAGACCTGACTGCCTCTAGCCACCTGCGGCCATGCCCAGCTCCCAGGGCCTCTGCTTTTCCATCTGCAAAATGAGGCTCCAGGCCACGTCCCAGAACAGATGCTAGCTGGGCTGCACTAGGTCACACTACAGTGCTGATGTCAGAGGTCAGGACCTAGAGCTGCCGGCCTGACCCTAGGCATGCTCCTTGGTTTCCCCACCTGTGAGGTGCCCAGAGAATCACCAAAGGGATGAGCTCTGGGGCAGCTGAAGCTGTCCCGTGTGCTGAGTACATCTGTTACACGGGTCACATGACAGGCCATCAATGCCCCTGGGAAGTTGGCATGGGGGGGGTGCACACTTAAGCCGACTGTCTCGGGGGGGTCTGGTCAGAGGACACAGCGCAGCCGGACCAGGCCCTGGGAGGTACAGCTATCCTCACGGAAGCGGTGTGTCCCCTGGGGTGACCCCGCACGGCCTGCAGTGCGTGTCACATGAAGGCAGGCACAGGGCCGCACTTCTTGGGGACAGTGCTTGGCGCTGTGTTCTTGGGGTTCAGGCTCCTCAGCCAGGCCTGAGCCTTAGGTGCCAGCCTCAAGGAGGAGAGGGGATGGCCACATCCGAGGCCGGACCAGCAGAAGAGTTCAGGAACAGGGTACAGATGGGGCTGACTAGGGCGGGGACGCTGGCTGGGCCCCTGGTCTGAGCGGGACCTGTGGGGCAAGAGGCAGGGCCCTGAGAGAAAGAGGCGGCTGAGGGTGCGTGGGGTGGGGAGCGGCAGGTCTCCTCCTGAAGCACCAACAGCAGGAATCCCGGCCCCACCAAACCTGCTCTCACACGGGACTGGCTGAGCTCATTTCCTGGCGCCCAAACCCAGGAGTCAGCAGGTCACCGGGGCTTTCCCGACAGCCCAGACAAGCCCTTCTGGAGGAGGAGGAGAGTGGAACAAGCCTGGAAGCTGCAGGGCTGAGACCGCCTCAGTGAGCTCAAACCCACCTCCCCGGCGGCCCCTCCCTCCATCCCAAGCCGGTGATCCCGTGGGAGGAAGTGAAATCATGCACTCTGGCTCCGCTCCGTACAGCGATCCCATCCAAGCCAAGCTCCTCCCAGACCCACAGGCCTTCATGATCTCTGACCCCCAACCAGGGGGGTGACTGCTCCCCACTGTTGCCAGCCCCTGGGCTCTGTCCCAAACCAGCCCTATGGGATCCTGACTGCTCCGTAGCCTCCCATCGGAAGTGAGGCACTCAGAACCATGTGTCCCTCTGGTCACCTGTCTCTGCCCCCCAAGTAAACAGAGGGCAGAGAGCAGGGCCCCCTGCCCTTCTGGATGACAACCCAGGGGTCCCGAGGCCATGGCCAGGACTCCCTCACACGGGCTCCGGGCTGCACCCACTGTCCCTGTCGCTCGCCCACCCCACCTCAGGGCGGCAGCGCAGCCTCCCACCTCCCCACAGGGCAGCAGACGCTTGCCCTCCCTCCCCACTGGGCGTGCCCATTACCTCCTTCAGCTCCTGCGCCACGGAGGCCAGGCGCTCATTCTCCGACTGTGTGTTGGCGAGCACGTTCCGCAGCTGCTTCAGCTCCGTCTGCAGCTCTAGCACCCTACGCACGTAGTACTGCTCCTTGGAGGCCGACTCCTGGATCAGGCTCTCCTCGCGGCTCTCGCCGTCCGCGGCCACCTTCTTGTGGTTCGTGTGTGCCTGTCCAAACGCCTGTGCAGAGACCAGATGCTTGTAAGAGGGAGGCCGACGCTGGCTAGCCCCGTGGCAGGACTCCCTCTGGGGACACTGCTCGTGCAAGTGCACAGGAGCTGGATATTGAGGAAGGACATGATTGGACACGGGGGGGAGCTGGACAGGGGCCACTGGCCACTGAGGGGTACTGGACACCTAAGGGCTACACAGGGCTGCAGGGCCAATGGTCAGGTGAGGTAGGGGCAGGGAGGAGCTAGGTGGGGCTGATGGCCGAGCAGGGCCAGGCAGGGAAGGACCTGGGCCCAGCTGAGGGACTGGCTAGGGGCCCAGAGAGATGAGGTGGGTATGGGGCCCCCAGCAGCACAGCCCCTTTCCGGAGTCAGGCTGCTGACCTAGGGGCCAGGCAGGGAAATCCTACCCTACCACCAGGACAGGTCTGAGGCCCACACAGCACCCCTCTGCCCCACTCCAGATGGAGAAACCGAGGCTCAGGGATGCACCCTTCCACTGCCTGATCTTGACCCCTCTGCTCACCCATCCTGGGAGGCCACTGAGACCAGGAAGGCCTGGGAGGGTGTGAGCCCAGGACTGGGCCGAGTGATGGGACAGGAGCGTGAACCAGGACACTCAGAACCAGTCGACAGACCAGGGCCTGGGCAGAGAGCAGAAAGTACCAGAAAGAGGGGAGAGGATGCTGCCATCCCCACCCTTAGACCCAGGGAGGGCTCTGGGCTGCAACAGGCAAGGGGGCACTGCGCCCAGGTTCAGGGAGGAGACCCCATGGGTGAGCACAACATGGCAGGTGCAGCCGACCCAGTCCACGGGCTAGGTCCTGCGCGGGTTGTGGCCCCCATCCAGTGCCCCCATCTGACCACCTGGCACAGCCCCAGTCACCAGGACGCAACCCCCATGGGCCTGTGTGTGTCCTCCCCAGCGGCCCCCCTCCCAATGGCCACCCCATGCAGACTCTCTACAGGGCTCCCGGCTCACGGAAGAAAAACAAAATCCGGGGAGGGCTACCGAAGAAGAAAGTAGTTGATGTCTTTAGGTCTTGAGAGAAACAAGCGCATTTTCGCTTATTTGCTATTTGATATGAAGTCTAGGAATTCCGTCCAAGAAAACAATTAGGAAAATATGCATAAAGATAAGGGTGTTACTGAGCACGACCATTTCTGATATAATATATCAAAACGTAGAAAGCCAGCAGGGGACTGGTAAATGAAGTGGGGTCTCTCCTTCCCGAGGACAGGTCTTGCTCATCTGCCCCCAGCTGCCCCCACAGCCCGTTCCATGAAAATGCCAGTTTCCTTTCAAACCAAGTCAGCTCAGCTCTGATTCCTGATGCTGTCCTCCTCCATCCCGGTCCCAAATAAAAGACCAAACAAAGCACAGATTCATGTCTACACAAGACCTGGCCCAACCTGGGTGGCAGCCCTGACCCCCAGCTGCACAACACACTCCTGAACCCAGGCTGGAGTGCGGACATCTCACCAGGCATTGGGTCGATCATCAGAGGCTGTCCCAAGGCCAGACGGCTAAACGCTGTGACACCCGCAGACGTACGCACACACACGTCCAGGCCTGCCAGCCTCAGCCCGAATCTTCACCTCCGTGCAGTCCCCAGCCCAGCCCACGAGCTCCGAGGCGTGACCTCCTGCTGAGCTAATGAGACAGTCACAGCGACTGGGTCTAGCTCCTGTGTGCGAAAGCTACCACTAACAGGGAACTCTGTGTGACTACGCACCAGAGAGTGAGGGGCAGCGCAGGTGAGCTTCGTGACAGCCCCCGTCCCCACCGAAGGACCTCCCGCCCTGGTGCTGAGAGAGAGGGAGACGATGGTGGGCAGGCCAGCAGACCTTCGGGCAGGAGGCGGTGCTGCAAGACGCTGGACAGGGCAGCAGGAGGGGCCGACCGCGGACAGAGGGGGCACTCAGTGCAAACCCGGGAGAGAGCCGCCAGCAGCGAGCAGGGACGTGGAGCCGGTCAGCGCTCCCTGGTCCTGACCAACAAAGCTGACGGGCCAACCCGACGGCAGCAAACTGTCCCAGAACAAAGCCTGAGAACACACAGGAATAAAGGCACCAGCTCCCAACTCCGTGAAACTGGCGGCAGCAGGGAAGGGAAACTGGTCCACCACAATGGGGAGAACTCACCATCGCCCCGGCAGAGCCAGGAGACGAGCAGGCTCAGGACGCAGAGCACACACGGCCCGTGCGGAGCAGTGACCCAGAAGACACGCAGCATGGAAGGACAGGGAGTGACGCGAGGAGGCGACGGATGGGATTACCAGCCAGTTACACAACACAGAAGACTAATAAGCTTGAAGAAACAGCACCAAGACTACCCAAAACAAAACACAGAAAAAGAAAGACTGAAAAACCAGAGAGAGCAGAGTGAGCTGGGGTCAAACATGGGTAACTAGGGTCCCAGGGAAGAGGTAGGGGGAGGATAAACGAAGTACTTGAAAACCATAATGGCTCAAAAATTTCCAAATTTGATATAAACTATAAATCTACAGATGGTAGCAGCTCGTCCGCCCCTGAGCACAAGCACGATGAGAGAAACTACACCAAGGCATATCACAAAATTGCCTAAAACCAGTGAAGCAAAGGACACACTAAAATCACCCAGAGAAAAGAAACAAGTATGAGATGATGGCAGATTTCTCTGACGAGTCAGGAGACAGTGGAACGACTCTGAGAAAACAAAACAAACCTATTAACGAGAGGGCTACACCCAGTGAAAACTCCAGAGTTCAGACAAGAGCTGAAAAATTTATCACCTACAGACCTGCATTACAGACATTAAATAAAATCCTTCAGGCAGAAGAAAACCAATACCAGATGGAAATCCAGATTTAGGAGGAGTGAAAAGCACCAAAATTATAATTATGGAACAAATATAAAAGACTTGCTCTCCTTATTTAAGTCCTTTTAAAGATTAACTAGAGACTCAATGCAATCCCTATCAAAATTCCAATGGCCTTTTTTGCAGAAATGGAAATTCATATGGGATTGCAAGGGGCCCAAAATAGCTAAAACAATATTGAAAACAAAGCAGGAATACTCAAATTCTCTATTTCAAAACTTAATATAAGGGCGCCTGGGTGGCTCAATTGGTTAAGCGACTGCCTTCAGCTCAGGTCATGATCCTGGAGTCCCGGGATCGAGTCCCGCATCGGGCTCCCTGCTCAGCGGGGAGCCTGCTTCTCCCTCTCCCACTCCCCCTGCTTGTGTTCCCTCTCTCGCTGTGTCTCTCTCTGTCAAATAAATAAATAAAATCTTTAAAATAAATAAATAAATAAATAAAATGGGTCATAAGCTTAAACATTCAAAGTATAAGACTTCCACGGGAAAACAAGAGAAAATGTTTGTGACCTTGGACATGACCTATTTAAAAAACTGGTAATTTGGACTTCAAAACTAAGAATTTCTGCTGCTTGAAAGACCAGAGAAGGGTAGACCTCGAGGGCATTAGACAAAGTGAAGTAAATCAGGAAGAAATACTGCCCAATCTCTCTTATATGTGGAATCTAAGAAAAACCAAAAGCCACGCTCACAGATACAGAGAATGGATTAGTGGTTATTAGTGGTTAGGCAAAGAGCTGGAAATAGGTAAAAGGGGTTAAAAAAAAAAAAAGCAAAAAAAGGTAATTCTATTGAGTTTTTAAGGTCTTTATAAAATTAATAATAGCAGTTTTGGCAATCTAAATTCTTTATTTTCACATACTTCGGTGAGAAACATAAATAAATACACATGATTTTTGAAGACACTGGGAACCCATGTTACAGTGATCAGATTAAAAAAACCAAACAGGGACGCCTGGGTGGCGCAGTCAGTTAAGCATCCGACTCTTGGATGCAGCTCAGGTCCTGAACTCAGGGTCGTGAGTTCCAGCCCTGCATAGGGCTCCGCGCTGAGAGTCTCTCTCTCCCTCTGCCCTTCTCCCACTCTCTCTCTAAAATAAATAAATAAATCTAAAAAAAGATTCTGAAGCTGGATACAAGAAACTATCCCAGACGAATTCCAGCTATATGCTACTGATACATACACGGAATAGAAATAAGGATAAAGAAAGCTGAAAGTAAACAAACACAGACACACCAAGCAACAGTAAGAAAGCGGACACGGTGACGTCAACAGCAGACAACATGAGCCTCCTAGACAAAAAGCACCGCCGGGAAGAGAGTCAAACGACAATGATAAAACAAGTAATTCACCAGCAAGTTTTGTTTAAAATCAGGAAACTTTTTTAAATTGAGGTAAAATATACAACACAAAATTCACTGCCTTCACCATTTTTAAGTGGACAGTTCAGTAGCGTTGATGACATTCACACTGTTGTGCAACAATCTCCAGAACTCTTTTCATTTTAAGAAAAAGGACAATGCAAAGACCAGGCACAGACTGAACAAAAATCCAGGCAAATCACACATCTGATAAAGGACTTCCATCCAAAATATAAGAGCTCTCAAAACTCAGTGAGAGAAACAACCCCATAAAACATGAGCAGAGGAACTGAGCAGCTACCCCCCCAAGACGCGCACGGGCAGGAATCAGGGACTGGGGAGGAGAATGCGTGGCCGGCCCGCACTGCCCACCCACGGGCGAGGACAACGGTGTGGCCGCGGATCGCGCAACCGGGCAGCTTCCTGATGAAAAGTAGAGCAGACACCTGACAGAAGGCACGCCATCCGCCCCTAGGTCTTCACACAGAGTCGGCAGGAGTACCTGCGGCAGCTGCGAAACCGCGCTGAAACGGCGCAGGGAGGCCGGCAGGGGGAGCTCCTACGCCCACCGCGCTTCCGATCCAGGCGCTCCCTGTGCCACCTCCTGGAAGCCGTCCTCCCGCAGGCCTCCTGCCCCAGTGGGGAGACCCCGACCCTGTGCTCGCTGCCCCAGCTCACAGGCTGGGAGGCTGGCGGTCTGAGACGTGAAGGCCGTGCCCCCGGTCATTCAGCCCTGGATTTCTTCTGACCGAAGCAACCTCTCCCGCTCCGTGCACCACCCCGAAACCTGCCTCCCTGTCCCAGGAAGCGCACAGAGCAGCAGCGTCCACCATCGGACGGCGGTGCCCAGCGGTGGGCACGCGCGTCCTCAAAGCATCCCCTGCCCTGCCGTGCCCCTCCCAGGCCAGTGTCCACTGGAGGGTCCCCAAACATCCCTGGCTGCTCTGAGGAAGAAAGGTGGCGCCCTCCTGGACCCCAAGACGTACATCAAGGCTCTGAGCTAGTGGCCCTGGAGGTACCAGCAGCAGCGCTGGTGTGAGGTTCCCCCAGGGGCTGCCCTGGCCACGGGCGGGGCGACACTGTTCCTGACATGGGTTCTGGGGCACACCCAGCCTGGCGAGCCCCAACATGGCCTCACAAGCCCAGGCATGAGGTCACAACCAGTCCTACCTCAAGTTCATCCCTGCCCTTGTGGACACCACAGACACCTGCAGTCAGGGCCAGACTTGGCGAGGGGCAGGGGGCTGGGTTTGCCCAGTGTGGAGGGTCCCCAGGCTGGGCCAGGGGGAGCGGAGGAAGCAGCATGTGCACAGCCTGGGCGGGAGGTGTCAAGCTCTTCCCAAAGCTTTAGGAGCCACGGTGCTTTTCCAGCGGGGAGGGCCTGGGCAGGAAGGCCCAGCGGAGGCAGAGGGCTGTGGGGGGGGCAGGGTGGGGGAGAGTCTGGCCCGGGGCTTCCCGCAGGGGGCTGGGCAGGAGCTCAGGGTGCCCGCGGGGTGTCCCCACTCTCCTGTCTCCCCAGAGGAGCCAAGGCGACAGGAGGTGGGGGACAGCTCCAGGCTGGTCCCTGGCCAGACCTTCCTCACTTGCCTGGTTGCAACCACACCAGTCCCAGTGTGCTGCGGTCTGAGCATCGTCTCTCACACACGCACACACAGCATTTCCAGCCGGCACCAACATGCCGAGACCCCCAACAGTCCCCACTGGTACATGGGGGCCCCAGATACCCGGCCCCCACCGGGCCCCCACCGGGCCCCCACTACCCCGATGAGGCTGAGATCCAGAGACAAAAGCAGGGCAGAGAAGCAGAGTCCATGTGGGGTAAGAGCTTTGCTGACCCCCTGAGAAGCACCCCCGGCCCGGGGTCAGCACGCTGCAGCCCAGCCAGCCGCATCTGCCCAGGCCTGGTTCTGCAAGTGAAGTTGTACCGGAACACACCTGAATGGGGAAGCTGAAGCAGCCGATAGGATGCTGGGGCCACTGTGCTGAGGCCATGGGCACAAGAGCTAGGGCTCAGAGAGGGTCCCTGGGTCCCAGGTCCACACACAGGTCAGCAACCAGCTGGGGACGGAGAGCCTGCTGCCCGCAGGGGGTATGTGCACCTTCCAGGCAAAAGGCTCCGTCAGCCTGTCCCTAACCGGCCCAGCTCAGGGCACAGGCCCCTCGAGGAGATATGAGGTCCCTACAGAGGCCCCAATCTTGGACCCTGCCCCACCCGGAGGGAGAAGCCAGGCAGCCCCTCTGGGTGGGTCATCCAGCACAGGGACAAAGATGGGAGGGTGGGGACAGGGGAAAACAGGAAGAGACCCCAAGCAGCTCCACACTTGGTACCAAATCCGTACCAGTCAGGGTTCCCCAGAGAACACATCGGTACAGACACAAGAGATTTATTACAGGAGTTGGCTCAGGCGGTTACAGAAGTGGGGAAGTCCCACAGTCGGCTGTCTGCAAGCCGCAGACAGACCCAAGAGAGCCGGAAGGGGTGTCTGAAGCCCCAAGGACAGAAGATGGACGCCCCAGCTCAGGGAGAAAGAGAATTCACCCTTCCCATTTTTGCTCCACGGGGCCAGAGGGACTGGATGACGCCCGCCCACACAGAATCACATGCTAACCCCTTCCAGAGAGACACACCCAAAAGTCCTGTTTCCCAACAACTGGGTGTCCCTTAGCCCAGCCAAACTGACACAGAATTAACCATCACACTGGCGTGGGGTCTGTGGCAACGACTCCCTACTCCGTCCTGTGGGGTGCAAGCAGCCACAACAACACAAAGGAGTGAAACTTTGTTTATGAGCCCCGGCTGGTGGCCCCACGTGGCCCTGGGGCAGCCGTCTGCGGACCCCCGGTCTGAGCCAGCACCTCCTCGTCACCTGGCATCCACTTCCTGTGCCTGCTCTACGAGAACTCTAAGTGTATGCTGGAGGGGCTGTCCCCGAGGCCGGTCAGGCCTGGGGGAGCCCTGGACAAGAAGCCCCTTCCTCCCCGGCCGGCAGGAGCGTGGGCACGAGTGGGGCGGTGCCCATGGCACACTGGGCTGTGCACAACATGCCCGGCCCGGTGCTGAGGCAGCTGGTGGGACCAGGCCCGGGAGAAACAGGACTCGTCGAGCTAGAAGAGCAACCCCCCAAGGGACTGCCCCCACCCATGTGGCCCCAGAGGGCAGTTCATCTGCTCAGCGGTGGCCTCGCCGTCTGCCCCCCAAAGAGAACGATCAGCAGCAGGTCATCCGCCCTGGCCACAGAGGCTGACCCTTAGTTTCTGACACGCGTACGTGGGGCCCAGAAACAGGTCTGCACGGAGAGACAGAACGAGCCTGCTCCTGACCCCAGGCGGGGCCTGGCTTCCTGGACAAGGGCCTGCATCAGCGGGGCAGAAGCGGCAGCGGGAAGCAGGCCTCCAGGTGGGGCTGCTCTGGAGGAGCTTTCTTCCCAGACCAGGCTGGCCGTCTGACGCAGCGGGCGCAGCACACGCCAAGCCAGAGAAAACCAGGGGAGGGAAGGCGTAGGTCCAGGAAGCCGTTTCCACAGTGAGGCTGGGATCTAGGATTCTCAGCCCCCCCCGGTGCTGGAACTCCTGGGCTGACCCAGACTCACCCATACACGGTGCACCCCCCTTTCCCCGAAGGGCCACTAAGCTGAACCCCCAAGTCCTGCCAGCCACCTGTCCCCCTGCCCCCCTCCCCGCAGCTCTGGCGTGCTTACTGTCTGCCTGGGAAGACAACAGACACTGCCGGGCCCCCAGACCACTCTGTCCCAGCTGGGGGCCCAGAGCCTGGCACTCCGGGAACCTCAGAATGGCCAGAATCACTCCCTCGCTTCACCAATGGTCTCGAGCAGAGTGAGGAGCCCCTAAGGCGTCCCTCACCTCTTTTCCGTTCAAATGGTGTCTACCAGAATCTTGCCCTGGAGAGCAGCTTCTCAGAGCAAGTGTGTCCCCAGAGCCCTCCAGTGGGTCACGCAGGCCAAGCAGCACGTGGGGGTGGAGGGGTCACGCCTTCGCCACCTGCTTCTGCCCCGAGGGAGGGCAAGCAGCCGTGGGAGCCACAAGGAAGAAGAGCAACTCAAGTCCAATGCCAGCCAGCAGCCTGTGCCCAACAGATACGGATCGACTGACAGACTCCCGTCACAACTGGTACACGTGGGCCACGGTGCTGCCGCAGTCACTCAAGTCACGGGGATCCGGGGACTCCAGGGCGACACTGTGACTCAGGCACTTCCGCATGGTCAGGTCCTCCTGCAGAAGCCCACCAGCCCCACAGGAGCCTCATTAAACGCAAGCAGGGTTGAGGCCGTGAACTGGGTACAGATACAAGCCCGGTGGTGCTGTTACGGCACAAAGATTTTATAACACTAAGGGAGTAAAGTCTCCACTGCAGACAATCAGTCCTATCCACACGGCATTCACGGCGCAAACAGCCTGGCACTAAATACGCAATACTGCAAGAACGTACCAACTGGACAAAGATCCAGAGTCTGGGGGCATTTAGCACTATGCAAGTCAATCGGAACTGGCGTCAACACCGAGAAGACGCAACAGCAGGATGAAAGGCACAAGCTTCCTTCCAATCAGAGAGTTTCCCAAAGGAAACGGTACGACGACAGGATGGGCTGACCTCATAATGATCTCAACAGAAAAAGTCGCACATGCATGTTGTGTGCCTGGGTAGAGCAGAATAAAAATAGATGCTTCTCAAGTTTTCTATAAATCCAAAACTGGTCTATTTAAAAATATATTAGCGTGCACCCCAACACATGAAAACTGATGTCTTCACTAATATCTGTACCAAAGAGTCCACACAGAACAGACACCAGAAAATCGAGTTAACAAAAAACAGAAACATCTCCTGTCAGCACTTGGGGATCACTGCCAAAACGGTACTGTGCCGGGGAAGGGGATGCGCTAAAATACACTTCAGTGATAAAAAGAAACACAGAGACTCAACAAAGTAAACAGACAAAAGTCTCAGAAAGGGAAGTGCCACAGCAAAAGCCCAAAAGCAAAATAAAAAAGCAAAAGCAACTAAGCTGGTGTCTTTTTTCCACCTGGCGATGGTTTTAGCCAGGGTGGTGGTCTGCGTGGGGCACCTGCCCCTCAGTCCTGAGATGATGTGTTCGCTGGGGCAGGGCCGGGGCTGGACCCCAGAGCCTCGCTGTTCACCACCACATCCGGTCCCAGCACGAGACAGGAGAGAGGGGCGGGCACCCTGGGCTCAGTGGACATGCTCATCCAGGAGCTCCCCCAATCCTCCCTGCACAGGGGGCCCAAGGGTACCCACGCCGAAGGCGCGCTCAGAGACTTGGGAGGCCCCAGGAAACAGAGCTACGCTTCACCGGGAACGCCAAACCAGCAGCACCAACACAGTGCAGTTCTAACAATACTGACTCGGCGCCCGGCAGGGATCAGCGTGAGCAAGCCTGCACAGCTGGCCCGACAGCGTGTCGGGAGGCAGCTACACTCACTCCTGCCACCGACAGAGTAAGTGCGGAAAGGCAAGGACCCCGCCCACACGAGGATGCGCCCGCGATGACCGGCCTCACTGCTCGGCCAAAGCTCTACAAAATGGGCGTGGGAGCTTTCTTCCTGACATCATAGCAAGAGCATCTGCGCGCCAGTAAGTCCATCTCGACGGATGAGCGCTGGCGTTCACCAAGGGCGAGTGCATTAGTAAGTATCGGACAAGCCCTGGGGTCCCACCCCTGGAAAGGACAAGGCAAGGGAACCCTTGCCCACACGTCACAGAGGCTGGGAGACACGGAAGAAAGGACGAGAGGTGATGATTTCACCCAGGAAATGCAACGAGGAACACCTCCAGAAAGCTCGCTGACAGATCTCCGATCCTCTCAAAGTAAGTTGTTAGGTAGGGAGACGTAATAAGAAACAATTTATCGTTGCAACATCGAAACACAGTAACCCTTGGATACTACCTTAACTAGAACCCCAAGACTTAGTCATAGGAAAGGACAGCAACTCTGGTGGGAGGACTGAGCCGGAGCAGGAGGGGGGGCCCCACGCCACACAGGCAGGACCACCACACGGCTGGAGACAGCTGCCCCAGACCCTCTGGGGTCACGGCAGAGCAGCGGTGAAATTTATCCCGACCATTAGCAAGCAGAAAGACTCTCGCCCTCACCTCCTAAAAAGCTGTAAAGGTGTAATTCACATGCCGTAACATTCACCCTTTCCATGGGTACAAATCAGTGGATTTTAGCATATTCAGAGGGTGGTGCGACCATTATCACGACTGCCACGTTCTCATCACCCCAAAAAGAAGACCTCACCCCCACCGGCAGTCGCTCCCTGGCTCCCCTGCCCCAGACCCTAAAAACCACCAGTGTACGTCTGTGCCTGCAGGTCTGTCTATTCGGGACACTTCACAGAAGGGGCACCTCCCACGATGTGACCGCTGTGACTGGCCTCTTGGAAGCCCTTGGAAGCATCGCGTTCCAAGGTTCACCCACGCGTGGCGAGTACCTTCACTTCACTTCGCTTTGGGGCTGCTCAGAACGATGCCACTCTGAACACTCATGGAGCATTTGTGTGGACGCTGTGTTCGGTGTCCTGGGCATACACACAGGGGCAAACCGCTAGGTCGCGTGGTGACTCTGTGTTTAACGCTTCGAGGACCCGCCACACCATTTGCCAAGGCAGCTGACCGTCTTACTTTCCACCGGCCAAGTGTGGGTTTTGATTTCTCCGCATCAAGCGTCATCAACACTTGCTGTCTTTGATTAGCCGTCCCAATGGGTGTGTGAGGTCCCCTCCTGTTAAAGGACCCATAACAGTAACAATACTGGCCACCATTCACATGAGTGCCTTCACCATATCATTTCACTTAATGCCAGTCTCAAAGTTCTCAGGAGGATTCGCGTTCACGTTTTTTTGGAGGAAGAAAGTAAGGCCCTGAGAGGCGGAGGCCTCAGCCGTCCCCAGGAGAGGACCACGGGGCTCTGGGCCACCCCGCCCCTCAGCCGCGCCTCCCGCTGCACCAGCATCAGAACCACTCACTGCCTGACGACGGCAGGATCCGTCCAGGTAACTCCAACGCATCAGTAAGAAAAAGGCAGACACCTTCCAGAAACGCTGGTGACGGTCCCGAACAGGCTCTTCACAAAGGAGTGTCTCCAAATGACCAGTCAACAAAGGACTGGCTGCATGAGAGGGGCATGAGAGGGCTGGAGCCAGCAACCAAGGGGTGCGTACAGGACAGACGTCCCCGAGGAAGGCCCCGAGGCACAAGCGGAGCTCACGCAGCACCCGGAACAGAGCGGCTCCAAGGCCCAGCCCACAGCCCTGCTCAGCGGGGTGGCTCAGCTCCCAAACCCCCCAGCCCCCACCAGGCCTCTGCACCCTTCCAGCTCTGACGGGGTCCAGGGAGGAGATGCCACAGACGGGAGAGGCCCCGGGGGGGGGGGGTTCAGGAAGCAACCTAAGCCCTGAGCACTTCACCGTCTGTGCCAACGGGAGCCCATTAGCTTCTCTCATGGGAAAGCTCTCCTTGCACAGGCCAGAGAAACCAGACTCCGAGAGCAAGTGACTCCCTATCACCTCCCAGGGACGGCCGCCAGAGAAGGCAGGAAAGAGGCAGAGATCGGAGGGCAGAACCAACACCTGGCCCTATTTAGCTGCCTTGCCTCAAAATCACCTGGGGAGCCAGAAACATCTGTTCACAGGTGCACGCGCACCTGCTAGGCGGCCCTTCCCCGTCTTGGGGTGTCGGACCTGGAGTGTTGTGGTTACTGGGGCAGTGCCTGTTAATCCCCAGATCTGGCTGAGGCTGGTCACGCTGGTCCTCAGCCCCACTTCACACGGCTTACGGAGATTATCTCCCTCCTGCGCACGGCCCTGCACCCCCAGGCGCTGGGTAACTGAAGCGGCAGAGCCCGAGGAGGGCCTGGCCTTTTTGCCAGGGGACCAGGGCGGCTATCTGTGCGTGTCTGTCCTGGACAAGGGCAGATGGGTCCCACTCATGGGAATCACCAGGAAAGGCGAGCGTGCACACGCACACAGAGCCTTGCGCACCGGTAACCCCTACATCCCCAAGGGGGAGGGGTGGTGACTCAGGCACCGACTTGGCACCGACTCAGATAGGAAGCCAACCATTAACACAAAGGTCTGCAAGAGAACCTGATCACTGCAGAGGCCAGCAGGGCCCTTGCGGCCAGGTGGTGCAAAGGCACCTGCTGGTGACCCTCCTGATGGGGCAGCCATGGGAGCACAAGCAACTCTTCATCTCCTTATAGGTGAGTTACGCACCCATGTCAAAAATGAGGGCTGCTTACAAGACAGAATCATCTGGGTAGCAGCCAGAGACGCTCTGGAATCTTCCATCCCTCGAGATCCATCCCACCCTGATTAATGCAACCCACCACGTGAAGAAGGGTTCAGCCCCACCTCACAGTGAATCCCAACAAGTGGGAGACACGGGACGGCCAGCAGGAGCCTGTGAATTCCCTCAGTCCAACACCACCCGAAGACCAGTACTCTTACCATTTCGGTTCACAGACAGAGAGTCGAGCTGGGGAAGGAAGGGCCCGAACCCCTAAATACACAGTGTAGGCCGGGGCAGGCCTGGCCTATGGAAATGCAAACACCAGTGGGCCCGGGGCACCCCATACCTAGCACCAGGTGTGCACCCACTCAGTGGATCAGGCGAGCCCACGCCTGGCAAGTGACAGATACTCAGTAAATGCCTATGCATGGCCCAGAGGCCAGGGAGGACATGGTGACCCTGCAGGGGTGATGGGCCCACACGAGAAGTCGGTGGGTGGGGACAACAGGTCCAGTGAATACACGGGGGCTAGGCGGTCTGCTGGGAAGGCTTGAGGTGCTATGGGTTCCGGGGTGGGGGGGGTGGTTCTGAGGCAGCTAGAGAGCAGACCTCCTCTTTGGATTGGGAACTTACCCTGGGAAGGGGGGCAGCCCCCTCGTGGACTTGGGAGTCTCCTCCCGGGAACAGGGACTTCCTCTTGGGATTGGGGGCCCCCTCCTGGGAACGGGGGGCAGATGGAGGCTGTGGGCACACTCACACAAACTCTGCCCAGCTGACAACCCTCACCCATCATACCAGCGTGCCAAGGGCCCATCCCTGTCCCAGGCCCAAGTGGACCATGTGTGACATCTGTCCTCCATTGACCCACCCTTCCCACTGTGTGGCTTCTGGCCTCAGTTTCCCTCGGAGCACCTGCACACTGGCTGTGGGGATCAGACGAACCAGACCTGAGGACTGACGCCCACATGGGAACAGAATGCAGCTGCCGAAGGATGGTTGTCACCCCCGCCCGTCCCATCCACCCACATTTGTCCCATCACCAACCACGCACCCCAGCTGCCCTGGGCAGCGTCCAAACATTAAGCTGCTTTTAGAAAGCTGGGAATCCACTCCTGGGCGGGAGGGATTTAGCCAGAATCGGTGCATTTAGAGAAGATTACTCCCTAATTGCCTCAGTGTCAGCAGGCAGGCTTCTGGCCAGCTGAGCCTCAGGGCTGGGGCGGTCCCCAGGGACCTGGGTGGACCCAGAGGCCAGTCCCAGAGCCGGGGGCAAGCCCCTGTGTTCCCGCACTGCTGGCCGGCCACCGCGAGCCCCGCTGAGCAGCCTTAGGCCACGGCACAAAGGGTGGCTGCCTGGCCCCCGTCTGCCCCGTGCCCCCCGATGGCCGGGGCTCACCCGGACAGCAGCCTGTGTGGGCTCGCTCCACCTCTAATCTCAGCACGTCTTCTCTGTTAGTAGCCGCGTGGGAAAGGGACACCCGGCAAGCCAGATGGTCAGCAAGTGGCCAGAGACCCTACCTCAGGACCCAGAGCCTGCGAACTTGGGGACAGACGTGACTGCAGCTGTGGCCAAGGCGAGACGGTGGGTCTCAGAGTAGCCCCCACATCTGGCATCCTGTCCTGCTGGCCCTGGCCGGGTGAGTGCCAGGTGCCCCCCAGGAACCGGTGCAGGATCACCTGCCGTGAGGGGCTCCCACTGTCTGGTCTCCCAGCCTTGCCCCTCCACCCCGCACACCTGAGGCTGTCCAGAGGGGTGGGGCGGTCAGGCCCGCCTGTGCTGTGACAAACGCAGTGTGCACATGGCCCACGTCTCTGCTCCAGGACACCCTCCTGTGGAGACCGCCGGGGCCACCTCACGGCCATGACAACAGCACCAGCACTGTGTCATGTGAGCGGCCACCCTGTAGACTGCCGCCGACTGCCGTCAACTGCCGCCCTGCGCCCTGGGCCAAGCTTCACAGCCGCACCTCGGTCCTGAAAACAGGGGCATTCCAGACCTCAGCCGGTGCCAGCACAGAAGGGCGTCCTGCAGTGGAAGGGAGGCACTGAGAGAGCGCAGAGAAAGACATGTGCTTGGCAGCAAGAGCATGTGGGAGCCCCACCTGGGCCGACCATAAATCCAGTGGGTTCCTGCAGACCTGTCCCAAAGTCGGCGACGAGGAGCAGCCACAGGGAGAGGTCAGACCCAGGGGCCCAACAGGCTGGAAAGTGGTTCCCAGAGGGTGGTGGGTACCTGAAATGACAGTGGAGGCACCTGAACCCAAACACTTCTGGAGAGACAGAACGGCCCTGGGGCAGGCAGCCAGTGGAACACCCATGGGGACCGGGTCTCAGGTCTGACCACTGGCTGGTCTCAATGCACAACTCAAATGCACAGGCTGGTAAGTTTAGCAGATCACTGGGCTGGTTTATCAGGAATAAAGTCAACCCTCACTGGGCTGAACCCCAAGGGAAGGAAAACCACATGAAGACGCTGCCCTGTGGACCGCCTTCAGGGACAAGGGCACAAGGACACAGACGTACCACACTGGTCTTTTATCAAGAATCTCACCAACCGGGCTGGTGATTTTTCTTTTTAACCATGTGCATTCTGTTACTTCTTGTCAAGATTTAAAAAAAGGACAATCACAGGCTGTCAGTGACCACAACCAACCTCATCAGCGCAGGGGTGAAGACCTGGGGAGCAGGTCCCTGTCAGGAGCAGAGTCACACAACAAAACCCCCGGGGCTGAGGGACACATGAAAAGACGGAAACCTAGTAAAACCAGTAACACACAATAATCAAGACAGTGGGATATGATCAAAAGGGTAACTGCACAGAACGGGACAGAACAGAGCACCTGCAGTCGGCCCATATACAGTGAACGGACCTTGGGGGGGATACAACGGAGCAAAAAACAGTCCAGTCTCTTCAACAAACCTGCAACACCCAGACACCCCCATGCCGAGAAAGGGAGTCCGGGCACACCTTTATGCCCTTCACAAAAACTAACTCAAAACCAAGCCCTGACCTAAACATAAAATGACAGAACTTCCAGACAGAAACACAGCAGAAGAATTGGTGCAATCCTGGGTTTGGGGATGCAGATCTCAGCACCAAAAGCACAACCCACAAAAGCAAGATGGCACGAAAACTACAACCGCTCTGTGAAAGACCCTGCTACGAGAGTGAAGAGACCAGCCACAGATGGGGAGGAATTACTTGCAAACTACAACTTGTGTCCCAAATACATCAAGAACTCCTAAAACAGTAAGAAACAACTCAATTTTCAAATGAGCCACAGATGAGAGCCGACACGTCACCAAGGACACAGACAGCAAACGAGCCCATGACAAGCTGCTCCACGTCATCGGGGGCGCCAGCAAGATGGCACTCACGCTTCCTGGAGAGGCCAAACCCGGAGCACCAACCGCGCCGGACGCTGATGCGCACAGCAAGCAGCAGACACGCACAGTCAGGCTGCAGGGACAGAGAGTTTGGGAATTTCTTGCAAAACTACACAAACTCCACCCAGCGATCCCACGCCCAGTACAAGCACCCCACGCGAGCACCTGCACACAGATGGCTACAGCACCTTTATTCATGATCGTGCAAAGCTGGAAGCAACCAAGATGCCCAGTCTGAATGGATAAACAAAGGGTGGGTATATCCACAGAAAAATGTAGGCAAATTTTAAAACATCACTGAAGAAGTTGGGGGATCCCAGGAAGGAACACAGTATGTGCTGAGCGGTCTAACTGTATTTCAAATGAATGAAGCGACCTCACTGAAGGGGACGGGGAACACGGTGCTTGCTCAAGCACCTTATCTGGAACCAGGCGGGGCACAGAAGCACTCCGCTCTAGGTGACACGGGCACAGGTCCGCAGTTCTGACCCTCCCGCGCGCCTGCACTCCCACAGAGCGGTCACACGGCTGGGTGGCGGGTGGCGGAGCCAGGTGTCTCGCTGCTGGAGGGAGGTTACAGATAAGCAAGGGGAGGCAGCCAGAAGGACGCCCGCGGCGACGGGCCAGAGCTGGAGACATCAACGTGAACCCACGTTCAGCTTGACACACGCACAGGTGGCTCCGTCTAGAAATGTCTGTAGACGTGTGTGCGCACGGGCCGCCGTACCCACACCTGTCTCCTGGCCCAGTCGGCTGGGAGGGCGTCGAGGCCGTGACGCTCGGCAGCAGCAGGCACCCAGCACCCAGACCCTGGCTGCTGCTGCTGCTTTTTAAAGATCTTATGTATTTATTTGAGAGAGAGTGTGTGTGTGCGTGCCGGGGGCAGGGGCAGAGGGAGAGGGAAAGAGAATCTCAAGCAGACTCAGAGCTGAGCACAGGGCTCACTCAATCCCACGACCCCGAGATCATGACCTGAGCCGAAATTAAGAGTCGGACGCTTAACTGACTGGGCCACCCAGGCGCCCCCAGGTCTTGGCTTCTAACACCCTCTCCGATAAAAGAAGCCAGGCTCCTTGAAGAAGTGGCTGATTCCAGAACTGGGGCACGGATGAGCCTGGAGTGCCTTGCAGCACCAGAGTTGCTAAGGAAGAAAGGAAGGAGGGAATGAAGAAGGCGAGATGAGAAAGGAGGGAAGGAGGGGAGGAGGGAAAGAAGAAGGGAGGAAGAGGAGGGACGGAACAATCATGACTACGAGTATGTCAAGGGGCCACAGGAGCGAATGGAAGTGCCACCAGGGGCCAAAGCTGGAACAAGTGAACAACAAAATCAAGCAGTATTGGATCCTAACACAAATGTAAACTGTGAGTCAACAGCAATATAAACCCCTGGGCGGGTAACTAAATAAATGGGGAAGAGACAGGTCTCCCATGCAGAAAAATCCCAAACGTAGGTAGAAGCTCCCGTCCAAGAAGGGTCTGGAAAAGGGGAAGGGACGCCCTGGCAGAGGAGACCTGGACAAACACCCAGCCAGGGATGTGGGGAGAAGAGCACTTCACTGCTGAGACCCTCCTCCCAAAAGCCCATCACCCCACCCCAAGCCCAAGAAACACAGGAGACAAATCCCAACTGAGGGACATTTGGCAAAACACCTGCCCGGTGCTCCCCAAAACAAACACGGAACGTCTGAGACACTGTCGCATCCAGGAAGAGCCTGAGGACACGTGAGGTCTGTCCTGTGGGCTCCCACATGGGGTCCTGGGACTGCTGTTTTCCTGGGACAAGACCAGCTCCCACTGTTCCTGGAACAGATATTGTAGCAGAAGTGACTGCCTCACCAGGCTGGCCACGACGACAAAGCCGGGGGACATCAGTGCTGGCGACAACTTGCCCCTAGGCTGCTATGGGGGTCTGCCCTCCCTAACCGGTGAGCATCTGCAATCCCAGCCTTTGCACCAGCTGACAGAGTGACAGCAGACAGCCTGCCTGGCTCTGCCCCATCCAGGGGTCGACATGGCCTCTGAACACCCCGGGTCACAGCCGAGGGCATCCAAGGAGCCCCTCAGGCTGGCGGACAAGCCTGGACCGCTCCAGTGCACACGGGATGGGGTGCGAGGGAGATGGAGAGAGGAGCGTGCCCAGGGGACCCCAGGCACTAAATGACCGAGGCCTGCAGAACAGGTCCCGGGGCACCCTCTCACAATCCCTGCCAGGGCTTCCGGGATGCGCTGGCCTAACCTGAGGACACCGAGGCCCAGGGAGGGGGCTGCTGGGGGTCACATCAAGCCTTGCTGGCACACGGCGTGGGCCATGAGCCCTCGCTCTGACCCAGGTCCCCACCTGTGGAGCGGGGACAAGGCCAGCCCCTCTCTCCTGGGTCACAGAGGGCTGGCATCACTCTGCGTCAGTCAGGACACACCCGATGGGTGATCAGGGGCCCCAGGGGGCAGTGGAGGGACAAGAAGGCTGGTCTCACAAATGTGCCGGATGGGCGACCCAGGAGCCCGGCCACCGACCAGCTGAAGGCAGCAGTCCTGCCAACTTTTTAAGAAAAAGGAACACACAGACAGTAGCAGGGCCTGCGGGAGAGGGCAGCCCCAGGCCCAGCGGGGGACAGGACGGCGGGAGGCCTCAGGACAGGCCCTCGGCCAGGGGCACCCAGCGGACCCTGCTTGGCTCCTGATGCAAACACACCAGTGAGGCCACGTTTCTGAGCCAAACAGGCAAATCCCAATGCTGACGGGACATGACTGGATCGTGACAACGTCAAGGAAAATTCAGCTGTGAATGCTATGAAACACTTAACCTACATTCCATAAAAGAGTCCTTATTTTCTCAGCCCGACACACAGTCGTGCTTACAGAGAAGCAAGGCCCAGGAAGAGGCGAGCTGGAGCCGCAGACACACGCCAACCACACGATTCCCCCTGCTTGGGTTCTGCTCAAAACCTCCCCTCAAGAAGGTGGAAGCCCTTGGCAGGGGCGCCATGCAGACAAACTGCCTTTTAAAAAGCAAACCCGTAAAACACAACCACACGGTGATTTCACGTAACACAGTGACTGGACCAGAGCGCACCGCGTCTTCCAGACCCACGGAAACCCCGTCTCCGTTCACGTGAATTAAACCTGCTTTTCTGCAACCCAGAGCGTAACACAAACCTGTGTCTCTTCGCAAGCCGTCAGAGCTGCTGCTTTCTGCTTTTCGGAGTACTGTGCGGCTGCCCTACGGCCACGGGAAGAAAACAGGTGGCGAGAAGAAACAGCCTGCCGCTCCCCGTACTTGCCATCGATCACCTTCCCAATTCCCGCACACGTACCGCGCACAGCTAGCTTCTGATGCTCCCAAAGCAGACATACGATTCTTAAAATGTATTAAGATCTAAACAAGAAGCCAGGCCCCAGACCTCCTCAATACTATCACCTGCCTGAGCCCGGACGGCCCTGCGTCCCCGTGACCCTGCAACCTGGATCTGGGTCCTCCTCCCACGGCAGACCCTGTGGGGGAGGGCTCCGGGGCCCCGGAGGGCCTTGCCCATCAGAGCGTGCGGGGTCCTGGCCAGCCCCTGCCCACTGGCCAGCTTCACCTCACTGTCTCAGCAGAAGCCAATCTTTCTCTACCCCCAATGTTTGCAGCGGCACGTCACCCAGTGCACCACCGTGGGGAAGTGTCACTGCGGGCGGCTGCCCCTCACTGACAAGGGGAAACTGATCTCCTCCCTCCCGGCCAGGGGCCCGGGTCCCTGAGGTGGCAGGGAAGCCCAGCAGGACTCCGTGCGGCCCTGGCCACCGCTCTCTCTGACCACCGCCTGCCCGTGTGCTCCAGGGGCACTGGCCCCCGGTGCCCAAAGCCACAGTCAGCCTCCCTGACCCTGACGGGCAGACCGCTGGTCCAGGGCACACAGCTCCTGAGGGCTAGGCAGGGTCCACACGACCCTCGGAGGCAGCGTGGAGACCGTGGCCCCGGACGGCTCATGCAGCACCTCCTTCCCTGCCAGGGCTGTACCTCTCAGGCTCCCGCTGCCGCTCATCTCGGGAAGCATCTCGTGACAGCCAGTCAGCACGGACGGGACAGGAGGGGACATGGAGGCAACGCAGGACACTCTGGTATTTCTCACGTTTGCTTTGTGACCCCTGCCCGACACGTTCCGAGGCAGCAAAGTGGGGAGCGTCCAGCAGTGCAGCCATGGGGAGCCAGCCGGTCACCATCCTTGCTCACCAGCAGCTGCCTCCCTCAACTGTCACCCCGCAGGCCCGGCCACCCCTGCGCCTCCAGGGCCCGCCAGACCCCACCTTCCGCCCCAAGTCAGGCCCCTTCCCGCCCACCGCAGACCGCCGCACACCGGCCCGGAAGGCGCGGGTCCCCCAGGGGACTCCAGCCCCAAGGACTCTGCTCCATCTTCCAGGACAATCCCCACAGGCTTTAGCCAAGTCCGGGCTCTTCCCACCCCCAAGAAAACACTTGAGGAGGCCTCCAACCACCCCTCCCTCCTCGGCAGGAACAGGGACAGGCTCACAGCCTTGAGCAAAACTCGGCTTCCCTGTGCCTCGGTTTCCCCAGCTGTGGGATGGACATAACAAGGTGGTGGCCCCAAGGGTAGGGGTGGGGGCTGTAGGAGTCAGTGGCGAATGGGGAGGCCTTCACAGCACCCTCCTCTGTGGGACTAAACTGACTCACAGCTGTAGCTTCTATGCAAAGACCTTGAGGGGACCCGGTGCCTGAGGACCTCGTTCTAAGTGGTCACCCCCACCCATCCATACCTCAGTTTCCCCATCCACTGGGACAGGAGGGTAGGAGAGGGAGGGAGGGAAGGAAGGAGGGAGTGTAGGAGACAGAGCAGCCCCCACCAGCTCTGCCCTGGCCCTTCAGGCTGAGCAGGACCAGAAGGACTTCAGCGCTGAGAGCTGGGCTCAGGCAAGTCCGGAGGGAGGGGAGGTGGCTGCGAGAAGCGCCCAGGCCTCGAAGGGCCCGCGGGCTGGAGGGCGGGCCTTCCGGGAGCTGGGAGAGGCAGGACTGGCAAGAGCAGCGAAGGCAGACGGACACAGGGCCGCAGTGCAGGGTGAGCCCGGCCCGGGGCCGCAGGCAGCAGGCTCTGCTACCCAATCTCCTGTGGGGACGGCAGGGAGGGGAGCCAGGCCAGAGTGAGGTGGAGGGAAGGAGCTGACGACACCAGCTGGCACGCACTAAGTAAGCACTTACTGTGTGCGGGCACCGTGCCCAGCCCATGACACACCACAGCTCACCAGATTCCACCCGCTGCTTCCCGGGCCCTAAGTACGCCGCGCAAACAAGATCCCGAGGTGGTACCCAAGGCAGAGAGGGCGCTGACCCTACACTCGGACCCCCGTCTGGCCTGAGGCACGCCCTCCAGCCCCCACATCCCTGAGGCGAGGACCACCCACTCAGGGCACCTGCCTGGGCCCAGCAGGCAGGAGCTACCGCCCCAGCACACCGGCCCCCCTGAAGCTGCAGCAGAGGGTACAGAGCGGGATGAGGACGTGGCCACTCAGGACAGCAGACACCACACGGCTGGCTGACCAAAGGCCATGCGATTCTCTTCCCCACAGAGCGGGGAGGGGACACAGTGGGCCTTGGGATGGATTGGGCCCTTATTAAGCCAGGTTCAGTCACTAGCAAAAATGCTTAGGCAAAAAGGGCCAGCGGGTACCGCCCCATACACACACGCACATGCACACACACACCATGGTGTCAAGACACACACGCACCAAGTGACAAAGGCTGCAAGGCCACCACAGGGGCCCACTCGTCCTGGGCCCGGGCACAAAGCCACTCACCTATGACCAGCCAGCCAGCCTCCCTCCCTCACAAACAGGACCATCTACAAAGGCTGGGCACAGGAGCACAAACACCTCTGTCTGAAATACAATTTGTCCGCAACTGAACCAACTCTAGTTCGAGAAATGAAATGTTAAAAGAATACAAATGGCTCACCTCTCTACAAGAGAAAAAAAAGACCCAAGAAAATATGTCTCGTTAAATCTTGATTTTTAAAATGAGAGTTAACAGGGGCGCCTGGGTGGCTCAGTCGTTAAGCGTCTGCCTTCGGCCCAGGTCATGATCCCAGGGCCCTGGGATCGAGCCCCGCATCGGGCTCCTTCCTCAGTGGGGAGCCTGCTTCTCCCTGCCTGCCGCTCTGCCTACTTGTGTTCTCTATCTTTGTCAAATAAATAAAATCTTAAAGAAATAAAAAAATAAATAAAAATTAAATAAAGTAAGAGCTAACATATCCAAGTAAGACGGCGACTACGATGAACGAGGTTGAGGAGAGGCTGCGCCGGCCTGGGCGTGCGTGGCCTGGTGCCACCTTCCCGCAGCGTGTCTGAGACTCCGACGCTCCTTTCTCGGCTTCCGCTCAGCTGTACTCACCGCACCCACAGTGGGGGGAGCTAGAGATCAGGACAGTGGGGCTGTGTGTCCAAGGCCAAGGGGCTAGTTCCTCCAGGAGCTGGTAGGTGACATCAAACCAAGCAAGCAGGCACTTGAAGAACACGTGTGGGGACTGACACACCATCCTCCTGATTCCCTCTGGGATCCACCCTCCAGACACACCCCACAAAATGATGGCCAAAACATCTGTGTCTGTGACAGTAAAGAGCTGATAACGGAAAGGCCCCTAAGTGGGGACTGGTTCTTTCTGCTACAGTCTGTTCTGGTCTGTTCTTAGAGTGGACATGAGTGTGAGCTTGTCAACACAGAAAGGGACTGTGCTTGCTGCTGGGCCAGGGGGTGGGGAGGTGCTCAGCAAGTTAGGGGAGGGGGGAGGACCAGAGACCTGAAGGGGGCCAAAGGCACTCCTGCTCCGTATTCTCACAGCCCCCTGCCTCCCTCCACTGCCGGTGCATCCCCTCACCCCACGCACCTGGATGGGGCCCGCCAGCAGATGACAGGACCACGGGTCTCATGTGTTGCCACCCGCCCCCCACCCCCAACGTCAGTTGGCTTACTAATTCTAACCAAACACCTGATCTGCCTAGCACAGACCTAAGCACCTGTGCGGGCTAATACATTCTCTCCTCGTCGCTATCAGAAGGGGACCTTACTGGTGTCCCCAGTGAGGCAGGGAGGCTCTGAACAGCACAGGCACCTGCCTGAGGCCACTGGGAGCAGACAAGCCCGGAGGTGGGCAGTCAGGGAGGCAGCGAGCATGGTGGATCCCAAGACCAAGGGCCAAGAGCCCACCTGGACAAGGGAAGTGTCTGGTGGGGAACGGGCACGCTGTCAGAGAAACCAACAGGCCACACACCTGACCATGCCCGGCCTTTTCTAATATACCATTCTCAGACCAGTCTTTTCTGGGTGGGCAATGTTGCAGAAGGAAAAGCTAGGGCTCCAGCCCACAATCACACCAGCAAGGCGCTGGGCCTGGATCCCAACCTGGATGTTCCACCCAGAAAGCAACTTCTTCCTGCCCACCCCCCACAACAGGGCTGAGGAGTCAGGGAGACCTGGGAGAGAAGCTGCTGTTTAAGTCACCCAGAACTGCTTCATGGAAGGCCTGCCCAGCTCTCCGGAGAGGCTCCAAGGCAGCCTGGGGGTCCCACCTCACCCCGGGGCCAAAATCACAGAGAAGACCCAAGGCTCCTTCGGTGACAAACACCCACAGACCTGTCACCCGACCCCGGGACGGCAGCCAAGGCACCAAGACAGGAAGTAGGCGGGAGAAGTACTGCATCCCAGAGAAGTAATGGGGGGGCAGTCGCGGAGCTGAGCCTAGGAGAGACGAGGGGCATGCCAGCTACCGTAGATGACCACATTCAAGGCGAGCCCCTGTCGAGGCCCTTTCCCAGCCTCAGAGCGCTCACGGAAGAGA
This sequence comes from Halichoerus grypus, assembly GCF_964656455.1. Lineage (NCBI taxonomy): Eukaryota > Metazoa > Chordata > Mammalia > Carnivora > Phocidae > Halichoerus > Halichoerus grypus. The sequence goes on from NC_135725.1 coordinate 759,909, forward strand.
GGAGAGCTCATCTGCCTGGAGGTGATGGGGGCCCAGGTCGGGCCTCTCCCAGCCGGCTACCTGCATCCGTCCCACGCCCCCATCCCCCAACCCGGGAAGCCCAACACCGCAGAGGACACCATCCCACTGGGCCCGAGGCCTGCAGCCAGAAGCAGACAGGCTGGCCACACGGCCCCACCCGCAGCCCCTGCCCGCGGAGGCCCGAACTCCCGCACGCGCGCCGTCCACCGCACCTGCGGGCCGCTGCAGCCCCTCCCGGCGGGCCGGACGCCCCGACCCTGGGCGCCGCAGTGCTGGCCCGGCCCGGCCCGGCCCGGCTGGAGGGCTGGCCGGGGACCTGCCCAGCCCGGGGTCAGGGCTCCGCTCGGCGGTCCGCCCGGCCCGGCTGCCGGGGTCGGGGCTCGGCCGGGGCGCGGCGCCGCCCCTGCCCCTCACCTCCTTGAGCTGTTCCATCTCGCCGCGGATGGCCTCGTAGTCCACCTCGAGCTCCTCGAACTGCAGCTTGAGCTGGTGCTTCTCCTCGAGCACCGCCAGCCCGTACTCGGCCGCCTGGATCTTCTCGCGCGTGGTCTCGGCCAGCTCGTGCGACAGCCGCTTCACCTCGGCGCGCAGCCACTCGGGCTGCGCCTCCATCACCAGCCGCGCGTACTCCTCCTCCTCCGACGGCGCCGACATGGTGGCCCGCGGCCGGCTCGCGCTGCTCCCAGCGAGGCTCAGGCCGGGCTCCCGTCCGCCGCCGCCGCCGCCGCCGCCGCCCAGCCCGACGGCGCCCGGGTCGCCCCGGCGCAGCCGCAGTGCGCTCCGTGACGTGCGAGGCACTGTGGGGGCCGTAGTCTCGCCCCCGCCGACTACACGGCCCGTCGTGCCCCGCGCCGTCAGCTCGGCCGTGATTGGCCTGCGGCCTGCGCCGAGGAGGGCCCCTTCTAAAGCCGTTGCCTCCGTCACCGCCTCCGCGGGTATTGTGAGGGCCTTCGTCCCGCCCCCGCGCCCACTACAAGACCCGTCGTGCCCCGCGACACCGCCGGACGGTGATTGGCCCTGGCCTAGGCCGCCGGCCTCCAACGCCGTCGCTTCCGTCGCTGCCGCCGGAGGTATTGTGGGGGCTGTAGTCCCGCCCTCGCCCCTGCAGGGTGCCAGCTGCCCGATTGACATTCCACTGTCCTGCTGGCCCAGCGACTCAGAATCTGTGTCCCCGCATTTGTGTCTCCTTCCATTTCTTTCAGCAGTGTTTTTTAATTTTCAGCCTACAAGCCTTTACCTCCTTGGTTTAATCCTTAAGTGTTTCTTTATGCTATTGTAAATGGCATTGTTTTCTTAATTTCCTCATCACCTTGTTCACTGTTAGTGTGTGGAAATGCTCCGGAGTGTCCGAGTGTTGGTTTGTTATCCTACAAGGTCGCTTAACTTGCTTATTAGCTCTATTTGCTTCTTTGGGTTTTGGTGTGGAACCCAGGGCTTTCTCCATGGAATATCATGTCGTCTGCAGTTTTAACTTTTCCGTGTCCAATTTGGATACCTTTCATTCCTTTTTCCTGTCTGATTGCTGTGGCTAGACTTCCAGTGCCATGTTGAACAGAAGTGGGGACAGCGGGCAGCCTTGTCGTCTTCCCGATCTTCGGAAGAAAGCTTTCAGTCTTTCACCACTGAGTGTGATGTTCACTCGGTTTTTCATATATGGCCTTTATCATATGGAGGAAGTTCCCTTCTATTCCTAGTCTGTTGAGTGTTTTTATCATAAAGGAGTATTGGACTTTATCACACGGTTTTCTGCGTCAATTGAGATGATTATGTGGGGTTTTTTCCCCTTTATTTTTTAATGTAGTGTCTTACATTAGTTGATTTTCTTTTTTATTAACATATAATGTATTATTTGTTTCAGGGGTACAGGTCTGTGATTCATCAGTCTCACACAACTCACAGCGCTCACCATAGCACATACCCTCCCCAGTGTCCGTCACCCAGCCAGCCCATCCCTCCCACCCCCCTCCACTCCAGCAACCCTCAGTTTGTTTCCTGAGATGAAGAGTCTCTTATTGTTTGTCTCCCTCTCTGGTTTCGTCTTGTTTCATTTTTCCCTCCCTTCCCATATGATCTTCTGTCTTGTTTCTCAAATTCCTCATATCAGTGAGATCATATGATAATTGTCTTTCTCTGATTGACTTATTTCACGTAGCATAATACCCTCTAATTCCATCCATCTTTCTTTTTAAGATTTTATTTATTTGAGAGAGAGCATGAGTAGGGGGAGGGGCAGAGGGAGAGGGACAAGCAGACTCCCTGCTGAGCAGGAAGCCTGATGTGGGGCTCGATCCCATCATGACCTGAGCCAAAGGCAGACACTTAACCAACTGAGCCACCCTTATATTGGTTGAGGCGCACCTTATATTGGTTGATTTTCATATGTTGAACCATCCTTGCATTGTGGGAATAAATCCTATTTGGTCCTGGTGTATAATTCTTTTAACATGCAGCAGAATTTGGTTGATTAGTATTTTGTTGAAGATTTTTGCATTAATATTCAAAAGAAATAAATGGTTTGTAAAGAAGGTATTCCTAAAGGCATATGAAAATTATCAAGCTCTCCTGGTTAAGAAGATGAGGCTAAGTGGAACTGAACGTCATACAATGTTAAGTGGGGGAAGAAACAGAGTGTCCTGGTGCACTCAACTCTGGAACCGGGCCTTGCAAGGACCTTGCACACTGCCCACAGACCTGGAAGAGAAGTGCAATCACTGTGGTTTGAATGGTGGTGGGAGTGTGGAGAATTACTTTTCCTTGAACATTCTTTAAAAGGAATTATTGTTAATTTTAGATGTGATTAATACATAAGAAAATGCCCTTTGGGATATAAATACATCCCAAAGTATTTACAGGTGGAGCACAGGATGCTTTGAGGTTATTTTATTCCAGAAGAAGGGGCAATGAGGTTGATGATAGAAGTGGTTGTTGGTGGCAGCTAGAGTGGAGTGGGTGCACACACTGCTCATTATGGGCTAGACTTCTACATCTATTTTGAAATTTTTTTAATAAAAATTTTTGTATGTTTCCATGTTGGAATGGCATTATCTTCATTAAAAAAAATCATTTTCCTGTCTCTGCTCTGATGTGTCAGGCTGCCATCTGAGTGTCACTTGACTTCTAGGTGGCTGTCCCTACTGGGATAGATGCATGACTAGTGGACATGAATTCTGACCTCATACTTCGACCTGCTTCTTCTTTTAAGTTAACCCATTGGTATCCCACTTATTAGTTGCTCTCATGTGCCTGCCTACATAAATTTACTTTTTAAAATGCTGTCATGGTTTTTAGGTAATATGCACATGTTTAGAATTTCCGTTTAAAAGAATATACAACTGCAGGGGCGCCTGGTTGGCTCAGTTGGTAGAGCACGCGACTCTTGATCTCACGGTTGTGAGTTCAAGTCCCATGTTGGGTGTAGAGATTACTTAAAAATTTTTTTAAATCTAAAAAATATATACAAAATAAAAGAACATAAACTACACACCTATCAGAATGGCTAAAATAGGGGGGAAAAACCAGTGGCGACAACAAATGCTGGCAAAGATGCAGAGAAACAATCACTCATACTGCCTTCAAGAAAGCTATTTGTCCTTTTCCTATAAAACTGAATGTGCTGTTGCCACAGGACACAATAATTCCATTCCGGAACATTTATCTTAAAGAAATGAGAACTTGTGTTCACATAAAAATGTGTACACAGATGTTCACAGCAGCTTTATTTGTAAAAATCCCAAACCGGAAACAACCCAAAATATCTTTCATCAGGTTAATGCTTAAAAAACAAAACAAAACACCGTGGTGCATCTGTACCATGAAATACTACTCAGCAAAGAAAGGAATGAGCTATGGAACACACAACAATCTGGGTGAATATCCAGAGAATTACACTGAGTGAAAAAAGCCAATCCCAAGAGGTTATGCAATGTATGATTCCATTTATAGGACACTCTTGAAATGACAAAACTAATGAAATGGAGAACACATTAGTGGTTGCCAGGGTTGGGGTTGGGGAGGGTGTGTGAGGGTATAAAAGGGCAACATGAGGGACCCTTGTGGTCATGGCCATGTTCTGTATCTTGCTCTGATGTGTGTCATGAATATACACATGTGATAAAATTGCACAGAACACACACTCAGTGACTATATGTAAACCCAGTGAGATCTGAATTAGATGGGTGGCTCATATCCATACCAGCCTCCTCTTCGTGATATTGTACTAGAGTTACAAGAAACATAACTGAGAAATATAAACGGAATGTATGGTATGGCTTTTATTTGATGAGCAAAGTCTTTATTTATTTATTTATTTATTTATTTATTTATTTATTTATTTGACAGAGAGAGACACAGTGAGAGAGGGAACACAAGCAGGGGTAGTGGGAGAGGGAGAAGCAGGCTTCCTGCGGAGAAGGGAGCCCGATACGGGGCTCGATCCCAGGACCCTGGGATCATGACCTGAGCCAAAGGCAGATGCTTAACAACTGAGCCACCCAGGCGCCCCAGTGAGCAAAGTCTTAATCCAAAGTGCTCATTTCTGGGACACCTGGGTGGGTCAGTTGGTTAAGCGTCTGCCTTCGACTCAGGTCATAATCCCAGGGTCCTGGGATCGAGCCTCAGCAGGGAGCCTGCTTCTCCCTCTCCCTCCCCCTCCGTGATCTCTCTCACTCTCTCTCAGATAAATAAATAAAACCTTTTAAAAAAATCCAAAGCGCTCATTTCTGTCAAGAGATAAAAGAAACTAATGACATCAAAATTACACGTATTTGTACATGAAAGAAATACACAGAGAGGGGCGCCTGGGTGGCTCAGTTGGTTAGGCGACTGCCTTCGGCTCGGGTCATGGTCCTGGAGTCCCGGGATCGAGCCCCGCATCGGGCTCCCTGCTCGGCAGGGAGTCTGCTTCTCCTTCTGACCCTCCCCCCCCATGCTCTCTCTCTCTCTCTCTATCTCATTCTCTCTCTCAAATAAATAAATGGAATCTTTAAAAAAAAAAAAAAAAAAGAAATACACAGAGAAAAGTAACTCCCCTGTATATCAAGGAGGTATACAGACATAGATTTTTTCTCATTTAAACAAGGCGATAGTGTATGATATTCACTGGTTCCTCTCAGCAGACACTTTTATGGCTGCATACTTCTCTGTGGTGCAGGTGAGCCATACTTCCACTCCACCGATGGACACTAGGTTGGTTCTGGTCTTTTACAAATACATCAGTGTAGCAATAAATATCCTCCCCCACCTTTAGGACTTACACAACTTTCTTGTTCCTGGAAGGAGGACAGTACAGTTGGTAAAAGTTGCTGAGTTAATATTACCATGGCTGTTCGGTTGATATAGCTCCTGGGATTGGAGCTGCTTTGGGCGCCTTTCTCAGTCTGGCTTCTGACTGATGAGTGGACACCTCTGTCCCTTGGGCTTTCCTGCCAGGACCTCACCTCTGCTCTCAGGTGACCAGGGGCGGGGGTCCTCTTGCTTGAGTCAGGACAGCCCTGATGGGGGGCATCCAATTGGAATTATCACCCAACAGTGGAGATTGTCTGCAAGAACCTCCGCTCCTCCACAGGGCCCCTTTTGCCTTTTGAAGCTCTGATATACTCCTCAAATTGATCTATAGATTTCACACAGTGCTTATCAAAATGCCAGCTGGCTTTTTTTTTTTTCTGAAACTGATCAATGGAATAAAATCAAGAGTACAGAAATTAACCCACACTTTTATGGTGCACTGATTTTCAGCAGATCTTTAGGGACAAGAGGAAATCCACACACAAAAGAATGAAGTTGGAACTCCGCCTCACACCAGATGTGAAATTAAATGGGATTATTATGTGAAGTTAAATACCTGAATGGAAAAGTAAAGCTATGACTGTTAGAAGAGAACCTAAGTATAAATCTTAGTGACTTTGGTTTCTTAGATGTGACACCACAAGCACAAGCAAAAAGAAAAAATAGATAAAGTGCACTACATCAAATTTTAAATTTGTGCTCCTGAGGACAATATTAAGAACAGAAGGGAGAAAGTCTCTCTGGACTCCTGAGCGTAGGTGGACTTGGAAGTCAACCTTAGGGCCTGTGGTGGCCGGCGCCCTCTGCTGACCGCACGCAGCTCCGCGCCTGCAGACCTGGCAGGGGACCCACCTAGGGGGAGGGTTTTCAGGGGGCAGGAGGAGGAGGGCCGGAGGAGGGGCCAGGAGGGAGAGCAGCAGGGAAAGGGGAAATCTTCCTGCGGGAACACTGCACCCTACTAAGCATGCCCCCAACACCAGCAATGTCCACGCCAGCTTGGGCCACCAGAACAACACACCACGGACTGGGCAGCTCACACAACATTTATTTCTCACAGTCCAAGAGGCTGTCCAAGATCAGGGTGCCAGCACGGTTGGGTTCTGGCGAGGCCTCTTCCTGGCTTGTAGGTGGCAAGCTCGCCCTGTGTCCTCGTGTGGCAGAGGATGAACTCTGGTGTCTCTTCTTCCTCTTCTTCTTCCTCCTCCTCTTCTTCTAAAGGCACTGACCCTTTTGGATTGGGGCCCCACCCTAGTAACCTCATTTAACCTGTATCACTTCCTCTAGGCTCTTCTCTACTGTCACACCAAGAGTTTAGGTTTGGACATGTGACCTTCGGGGGAAACAGTTCAGTCCATAGCAACAAGAATAATAGAGAGGAGTCCAAGATGGAGGAGGGGTAGGAGACCTTAGTTTCGTCAGGTCCCAGGAACTCAGCTAGATAGCTAGCAAAGCATTCTGAACACCTGCGAACTCAACCAGAGACCTAGGAAAAGAATTGCTGCAACTCTACAAACAGAAAAGCGACCACTTTCTGCAAGGTAAGAGGTGCAGAGAAGTGAATCCGAGGAGGTATATGGGAAAATAAACGGCGCGGGGAGGGCGGCTCTGTAAGCAGGCTACCGGAAAGTGATAGAGCAGCAGAGCACAAAATCGGAACTTTCAGAAGTCGGCTCTGGTGAGGGACGTTGCTCAGGGCGGAACCCTCGCCGGGACAGTGTGGTCTCAGGATCCTTAGGGTCACAGGAAGACCAGAGGTGCCTGAGTGTGGCAGAGCTCCCAGGTATCGGAGCGGGGAAGCTGGCTGCAATCAGCGAGCCCAGGAGTGGGCTCTCAGCTTGGGGTTGCCATAAACCTCGAACCGCGGCACAGTCTGGTGACCGCTCTCCAAACAGAGGCCCAGCAAGCAGCAGAACCACAGTGAGACTCCCCTTCCTCCCCCGGGAGGAGCGGCATGGGTGCACCCCACAGGAGCCTGCAAGGTTTGGGGACTGGAAAGGGGGTCACGTGCCTGAGATAGAAATGCTCAGTCACAGGCTGGGTGAGAATGGAATGGGGACAGAGACCAGAGAGACAGAAATGATTGGCTCTTTTTCCCTAAGGATGCACTGAGGAGTAGGGGGCATGATCTTTCAGCTCTGGGGTTAGAGATTGGGAGGTCACCATTTTCATTCTCTTCCTCTGAAGTTGTGCAGAAGGCCTTGAGGGAACAAAAGCCACATAGAGCAATCTGGAACAGATTACTTAGCCTGGCCCCCTGGCAAGGGCAGTGCAATTCCACCTCAGGCAAATCAACTTGAGAGTCAAAGCAGCAGGCCCCTCCCACAGAAGATCAGCAAGAACATCCAGCAAAGACCAAGTTTACCGATCACACAGAACTGCAAAACTCCAGTGCTAGAGGGAAATAGTATATAGAATTCATGTTTTTTTCCCCCATGATTCCTTAGTCTTTCAGTTTTAATTTTTTTCTCTTTCCTTTTTCAACTAATTTCTTATTTTATCAACTATTTTTAAAGTCTTTTTTAATTTTCATTTTTATAGTTACATCCTATCTTTTCACTGTACTTAATTTTATTTTTTATATATAAGCCTTTCTTTCTTTACAATTTTGGGATGCAGTTTCTTCTAACAAACAGACCAAAATACATCCAGAAGCTAGTGTATTGCTTTGTTCTCTTCACCTGTTTATTTCCTTCTTTTTTTGACTCTTAATTTTCATTTTTACAGTTACATTCTATCCTTTTATTTTATTTAATTTTATTTTTGTACAAATGTAAATTTTTCTTTCTTTACAATTTTGAGATCTAGTTTCCTAACAAAGAGACCAAATTACACAGGATCCAGTGTATTGCTCTGTTCTGTTCACCTGTCTGGTTATATTCTCTCTCTTTTTTTTAATTTGTAATTTTTATTTTATTTTATTTTATTTTATTTTATTTGGTTTCAGGTCTCATCTGATTTCTTTAGTGTATATTTCTCTGGGGTCATTGTTGCCATTTTAGTATTTTGTTCTCTCATTCATGTATTCTTCTCTGGACTGAATGACAAGATGGAAAAACCCACCTCAAAAAAGAGAACAAGAGTCAGTACTGACTGCCAGGGCCCTAATCAGTATGGACATAATTATGTAAGTCAGAACTAGAGTTCAGAATAGTGATTATAAAGATACTAGCTGGGCTTGAAGAAAGCACAGAAGACACTAGAGAATCCCTTTCTGAAGAAACAAAAGAGCTAGGGGTGCCTGGGTGGCTCAGTCGTTAAGCGTCTGTCTTCAGCTCAGGTCATGATGCCAGGGTTCTGGGATCGAGCCCCGCATCGGGCTCCCTGCTTGGCAGGAGGCCTGCTTCTCCCTCTCCCACTCCCCCTGCTTGTGTTCCCTCTCTCGCTGTGTCTCTCTCTGTCAAATAAAAAAATAAAAGAGCTAAAATCTAATCAATTTGAAATAAATAGGCTATAAATGAGATGCAATAAAAAAATGGAGGCTCCAACTGCTAGAATAAATGAGGCAGAAGAAAGAATTAGTGATATAGAAGACAAAATGATTGGGGATAAAGAAGCTGAGAAAAGATAGATAAACAACTACTGGATCATAAGGGGAGAATTCGAGAGATAAGTGATACTATAAAGCAAAACAATATTAGAATTAATTGGGATCCCAGAAGAAGAGGAAAGAGAGAGGGGGCAGAAGGTACATTGGAGCAAATTATAGCAGAGAACTTCCCTAATCTGGGGCAAGAAATAGGCATCCAAGTCCAGGAGGCACAGAGAACCCCCTCGAAATCAATAAAAATAGGTCAACATCTCACATATAATAGTGAAACTTGCAAATCTCAGAGACAAAGAGAAAATCCTGAAAACAGTTCAGGACAAGAGGTCTCTAATCTACAGGGATAGAAACATTAGATTGGCAGCAGACCTATCCACAGAGACCTGGCAGGCCAGAAAGGACTAGCATGATATATTCAGGGTGCCAAATAAGAAAAATATGCAGCCAAGAATATTTTATCCAGCTAGGATATCATTCAAAATAGATGGAGTGATAAAAAGCTTCCAGGACAAACAGAAACTAAAAGAATTTGTGATCACCAAACCAGCCCTACAAGAAATATTAAAAGGGATCCTCTAAGCGAAGAGAGAGCCCAAAAGTAACATAGACCAGAAAGGAACAGAGACAATATACAGTAACAGCCACCTTACAGGCAATATAATGGCACTAAATTCATATCTTTCAATAGTTAGTCTGAATGTAAATGGGCTAAATGCCCCAATCAAAAGACACAGGGTATCAGATTGGATAAAAAAGCAAGACCCATCAATATGCTGTCTGCAAAAGACTCATTTAGACCTCCAGATTGAAAGTGACGGAGTGGAGAACCATTTACCATGCTGATGGACATCAAAAGAAAGCTGGGGTGGCAATCCTTATATCAGACAAATTATATTTTAAACCAAAGACTGTAATAAGAGATGAGGAAGGACACTATATCATAATTAAAAGGTCCATCCAACAAGAAGATCTAACAATTGTTAATATTTATGCCCCTAACATGGGAGCAGCCAATTATATAAATCAATTAATAACAAAATTAAAGAAACACATTGATAATAATACAGTAATAGTAGGAGACATTAACACCCCACTAACTTCAGTGCACAGATCATCTAAGCAGAAGATCAACAAGGAAACAGGGCTTTGAACGACACACTGGACCAGATGGACTTCACAGATACATTCAGAACATTTCATCCTAAAGCAACAGAATATACATTCTTCTCAAGTGCGCATGGAACATTCTCCAGAATAGATCACATACTGGGTCACAAATCAGGTCTCAACCAGTACCAAAAGATTGGGATCATTCCCTGCATATGTTCAGACTACAATGCTTTGAAACTTGAACTCAATCACAAGAGGAAATTTGGAAAGAACTCAAGTACATGGAGGCAAAAGAGCATCCTACTAAAGAATGAATGGGTTTAATTTTTTAATTTAATTTTTAGTTTAATTTCAACCAGGAAATTAAAGAATAATTTAAAAAATTCATGGACACAAATGAAAATGAAAATACAACTGTTCAAAACCTTTGGGATGCAGCAAAGGTGGTCCTAAGAGGGAAGTATATCGCAATACAAGCCTTTCTCTGCAAACAAGAAAGTTCTCAAATACACAACCTAACCTTACACCTAAAGGACCTGGAGAAAGAACAGCAAATAAAGCCAAAACCCAGCAGGAGAAGATAATTAATAAAGATTAGAGCAGAAATCAATGAAATAGAAACCCAAAGAACAGTAGAACAGATCAGCGAAACTAGGAGCTGGTTCTTTGAAAGAATTAATACGATTGATAAGCCCCCTGCTGGACTTATCAAATAGAAAAGAGAAAGGACCCAAATAAATAACATTATGAATGAAAGAGGCAAGATCACAACCAACACCCAAGAAATACAAACAATTATAAGAACATATTAGGAGCAACTATATGCCAACAAATTAGGCACTCTGGAAGAAATGGATGCATTCCTAGAGACATATAAACAACCAAAACTGAACCAGGAAGAAATAGAAAAACTGAACAGACCCATAACCAGGAGGGAAACTGAAGCAGTAATCAAAAACCTCCCAACAAACAAGAGTCCAGGACTGGATGGCTTCCCAAGAGAATTCTACCAAACATTTAAAGAAGAATTAATAATTCTTCTGAAGCTGTTTCAAAAACTCAAAATGGAAGGAAAACTTCCAAACCCATTTTATGAGGCCAGCATTACCTTGATCCCAAAACCAGACAAAGACCCCACCAAAAAAGGAGAATTACAGACCCATATCCCTGATGAACATGGATGCAAAAATTCTCACCAAGATACTAGCCAATAGGATCCAACAGTACATTAAAAGGATTATTCACCACGACCAAGTGGGATTTATTCCTGGGCTGCAAGGTTGGTTCAACAACCACAAATTAATCAACGTGATACACTACATTAATAGAAGAAAGGACAGGAACTATATGATCCTCTCAATAAAAAAAAAAGCATTTGACAAAGTACAGCATCCTTTTTTGATTAAAACTTTTAACAACGTTGGGATAGAGGGAACATTCCTCAATATCATAAAAGCCATCTATGAAAAGCCCACAGCAAATATTCTCAATGGGGAAGAACTGAGAGCTTTTCCCCTAAGGCCAGGAACATGACAGGGATGTCCATTCTCACCACTGTTGTTCCACATAGTATTAGAAGTTCTAGCTTCAGCAATCAGGCAACAAAAAGAAATAAAATGTATCCGAATCAGCAAAGAAGAAGTGAAAATCTTTGCAGATGACATGATACTTTATATGGAAAACCCAGAAGACTCCGCCCCAAAATTGCTAGAACTCATACAGGAATTCAGTAAAGTGGCAGGATATAAAACCAATGCACTGAAATCAGTTACATTTCTGTACACTAACAATGAGACAGAAGAAAGAGAAATTAAGGAGTCGATCCCATTTGCAATTGCACCAAAAACCATAAGATAGATGGGAATAAACCCAACCAAAGAGGCAAAAGATCTGTACTCGGGAAACTATAGAACACTCATGGAATAAATTGAGAAGACACAAAGAAATGAAAAAACGCTCCAAGCTCATGGATTGGAAGAACAAATATTGTTAAAATGTCTATGCTACCTAGAACATTCTATACATTCAATGCAATCCCTATCAAAATACCATCAACTTTTTTCACAGATCTGGAACAAATAATCCTAAAATTTGTATGGAAGCAGAAAAGACCCCAAATAGTCAAAGGAATGTTGAAAAGGAAAATCAAAGCTGGTGGCATCACAATTCCTGACTTCAAACTCATTACAAAGCTGTGATCACCAAGACAGTATGGTACTGGCACAAAAACAGACACATAGGTCAATGGAACAGAATAGAGAGCCCAGAAATGGACCCTCAACCCTGTGGTCAACTAATCTTCGACAAAGCAGGAAAGAATATCCAATGGAAAAAAAGACAGTTTCTTCAACAAATGTTGTTGGAAAAATGGGACAGCCACATGCAGAAGAATGAAACTGGACCATTTCCTTACACCATACACAAAAATAGACTCAAAATGGATGAAAGACCTAAATGTGAGACAGGAATCCATCCAAATCCTAGAGGAGAACACAGGCAGCAACCTCTGTGACCTCAGCCGCAGCAACTTCTTGCTAGACAAATCGCCAAAGGCAAGGGAAACAAAGGCAAAAAGGAACTATTGGGACTTCATCAAGATAAAAAGCTTTTGCACAGCAAAGGAAACAGTCAACAAAACCAAAAGACAACAGACAGAATGGGAGAAGATATTTGCAAATGTCTTATCAGATAAAGGGCTAGTATCCAAAATCTATAAAGAATTTATCAAACTCAACACCCAAAGAACAATAATCCAGTCAAGAAATGGGCAGAAGACATGAACAGACATTTCTGCAAAGAAGGCATACAAATTGCAAACAGACACATGAAAAAATGCTCAACATCACTCGGCATCAGGGAAATCCAAATCAAAACCTCAATGAGATACCACCTCACACCAGTCAGAATGGCCAAGTCAGGAAACGAAAGATGTCGGCAAAGATGCAGAGAAAGGGGAACTCCTACACTGTTGGTGGGAATGCAAGCTGGTGCCGCCACTCTGGAAAACTGTGCAGAGGTTCCTCAAAACGTTGAAAACAGAGCTACCCTACGACCCAGCAATTGCACTACTGGGTATTTACCCCAAAGATACAAATGCAGTGATCTGAAGGGACACCTGCACCCAATGTTTATAGCACCAGTGTCCACAATAGCCAAACTGTGGAAAGAGCACAGGTGTCCAATGACAGATGAATGGATAAAGAAGAGTGATATATATATACACAATGGAATATCAAGCAGCCATCAAAAAAACTAAATCTTGCCATTTGCAATGATGTGGATGGAACTAGGGGGTATTATGCTAAGTGAAATAAGTCAATATGAGAGAAGCCAATTATATGATCTCATTGATATGAGGAATTTGAGAAAGAAAACAGGATCATAGGGGAAGGGAGGGAAAAATAAAACAAGACGGAACCAGAGAGGGAACAAACCACAAGAATCTCTTACTCATAGGAAACAAACTGAGGATTGCTGGAGGGGAAAGAGGTGCGGGATGGGGTAACCGGGTGATGGACATTAAGGAGGGTACGTGGTGTAATGAACACTGGGTATTATATAAGACTGATGAATCACTGAACTCTACCTCTGAAACTAATAATATACGTTAATTAATTGAATTTAAATTTTAAAAAGTAAAAAAAAATACTAATTCCCCCCAAAAAGCAAGAGGACAAGAAATCTTTTGGAGGTGATGGATGTGTTTATTACCTTGTTTGCAGTGATCATATCCCAGGTGTGTGCCTATGTCCAAACTCATCAAAATGTACATATTAAATATGTACAAATTTTTTATATTAATTTTATCTCAAAAAGTTTTTTAAAAATTAAAAAATTTAGATTATCAGGTGGTATGCTGGTAGATATTTACCAACGTGCTCTCCTGTTAGAAAGGAAAGCCCTGGTTTGTAGGATTTTGTGATTTTTGCACTCTAAATACTACTAATTACTTCGCTACTTTTTAGCATTACTGTGCTCTCGAGGTTATTTGTGTGTATTTATTGTGTGGGGAAGCTGCGTTAACGGTTGCTGCTGCTCATCTCTTCCCGAGGCTCATTAGTATAGTTGCCATCAGTAGCCTGAAACTGGCTGCGGGGGTCGTATTTAGAGTGCAAATCACAGAATCTTAATATACAAAGTAATTAGAAAGTGATGAGTCTTGTGCATTTAATATAATCTATTAGGTTGTAATTGGATATAATTGAACATTTAATGGAGGCTAAGTGTGACAACAGGCTGCAGTGTTCCTGCAAGTTTAACAATGGGCTCCTAACTCCCCCACGCCCTGACTGCATGTGATGGGCCACACGCCGACGCCTTTGTACTATTACTGTTTTCATAATAATTAGCTATCATTTGTTGGGCATCTACTCTGTTCTAGGTTATCTTTAAACTACGAGCATTTATCTTATTTAATCCTTACAAAAGCCTATGGGCTACCTATTATCCCCATTTTTCAGATGAGGAAACTGAGGTACAGGCTTAGAATGTTACAGTCATGGGTTGGTGAGGTGAGGAGGGGAGTCTGCCCTCCCACTTATCATCACCCCACTGTCACTTATTTTTTTTAAGGATTTTATTTATTTGTTTGTTAGAGAGAGCAAGAGAGAGCGCACAAGCAGGGGGAGGGGCAGGCAGAGGGAGAAGCAGGCTCCCTGCTGAGCAAGGAGCTCAATGTTGGTCTCGATTTCAGGACCCTGGGATCATGACCTGAGCCAAACTCTTCCCTTTCTGTTATTAGTTTTCAAAGTTGTTTTGGTTATTCTAGGTCCTTTGTATTTTCTTGAACTTTAGAATCATCTTAATTTCTACAAAAAACCCTGTTGGGATTCTTTTTTTAAGATTTTATTTATGAGAGAGAAAGAGAGAGAGTAGGGGAAGACAAGTAGGGGAAGACACAATATTTTATACTTTCCTTTATCATTTCTTCCTTGACCCACAGGTTGTTTTTAGAAGTGCGTTATTTAGTTTCTAAGTATTTGGTGATTTTCCAGATATCTTTCTAATATTTATCTCTAATGCAGTTCTACTGTGATCAGAGAACACACTTCACATGATTTAAGTTATTTTACATGTATTGAGACTTGTTTTATAGCCCAGAATATGGTCTCTCTTGGTAAAAGTTCCATGTGCGCCTGAGAAGTTCTGCCACTGCTGGGGAAGTGCTTACAAACATCCCCTGGGTGAGTGGGTCAGTAATATTGGTCACGTCTTCTGTGCCCTCCCTGATCCTGATTTGTCCTGTTCTCTCGGTTGTTTGGACAGGAATGCTGAAACTCCTGATTACTATCACAATTTGTCTCTCTCTCCTTGTAAACTTCAATCCTGTGTGGCTTCCTTCTGCCTGACCAACTTTATTTATTTATTTATTTATTTATTTATTTATTTATTTATATTAACATATAATGTATTATTTGTTTCAGGGGTACAGGTCTATGATTCACAGCGCTCACCATAGCACATACCCTCCCCAGTGTCTATCACCCAGCCTCCCCATGCCTCCCACCCCCCACCACTCCAGCAACCCTCAGTTTGTTTCCTGAGATTAAGAGTCTCTTATGGTTTGTCTCCCTCTCTGGTTTCATCTTGGTTCATTTTTTTCCCTCCCTTCCCCTATGATCCTCTGTCTTGTTTCTCAAATTCCTCATATCAGTGAGATCATATGATACTTGTCTTTATCTGTGATTGACTTATTTCGCTTAGCATAATACCCTCTAGTTCCATCCACATCGTTGCAAATGGCAAGATTTAGTTTTTTTGATGGCTGCATAATATTCCATTGTGTATATACACCACATCTTCTTTATCCATTCATCTGTCGTTGGACACCTGTGCTCTTTCCACAGTTTGGCTATTGTGGACACTGCTGCTATAAACATTGGGTGCAGGTGTCCCTTCAGATCACTGCATTTGTATCTTTGGGGTAAATACCCAGTAGTGCAATTGCTGGATCGTAGGGTAGCTCTGTTTTCAACGTTTTGAGGAACCTCTGCACAGTTTTCCAGAGTGGCGGCACCAGCTTGCATTCCCACCAACAGTGTAGGAGTTCCCCTTTCTCTGCATCCTCGCCAACATCTTTCATTTCCTGACTTGGCCATTCTGACCGGTGTGAGGTGGTATCTCACTGAGGTTTTGATTTGGATTTCCCTGATGCCGAGTGATGTTGAGCACTTTTCCATGTGTCTTTTGGCCATTTGTATGCGTTCTTTGCAGAAATGTGCCTGACCAACTTTAAACCATACATCCTGTGCCACAGGTCTGCTGGGGATGAATTCTTTCAGTTTTACTATGTCCAAAAAAGGGTTTGGTTTGACTTCGTCTTCAAAATACTTTTGCTGGTGTAGAAATGCAGGTTGACAGCCCCAAACTTCTGCAGGGCTTTGAGGATTGCTGCACTGCTTGTCTGGCTTGCATCGTTTCTGGGAGAAGTACTCTGTCATTCTTATCTGCATCCTTGTGTACATAACGCATTTTTCCTACCGACAGCTTTTAAGATTTCTCTTTGTCACTAATTTGAGCAATCTGATTATGACATGCCTTGGGCTCTTCTCTCTCTCTCTCTCTTTTTTCCCCCTGCTTGGGGCTGATTGAGCTTCTCAGACCTCTGGGTCCAGTCTGGACATTGTGGAGCCTGGGGATGTCTACACCTTGCAGGGCAAGCTGCAGCCCCCCTGCCCACCCCGCCAACGCAGGTGCCAATGCTATTTTCTAGTTGCCCCAGACATGCCAAATGTTCTCAAGGGCAAAATCATCCCCAGTTGAAACTACTGGCTTAGAGTTTTTATCAGATTTGGAAAATTTGGTGTGTTATTTTTTCCATAATGCTCCCCTCTTCTCTGTTCTCGCTCAGGGACGCCAACGGGATATGCTCTACTCTGACTAAGTCTGCCCCACGGCTCTCATGCCACACTGATGGTTCTCAGTCCTTCTACTTCATGTTTCACTTTGGAGAGTTTCTACTTCTGTTTCTTCAAGTTCACCCATCTTTTCTTCTGTATTGTCCAATCTCGTATTAATCCCATCCAGTGTATTTTTTTTAAAGATTTTATTTATTTATTTGACAGAGAGAGACAGCTAGAGAGGGAACACAAGCAGGGGGAGTGGGAGAGGGAGAAGCAGGCTTCCCGCGGAGCAGGGAGCCCGATGCGGGGCTCGATCCCAGGACCCCGGGACCATGACCTGAGGCGAAGGCAGACGCCTAACGACTGAGCTACCCAGGCCCCCCTCCAGTGTATTTTTTATCCCAAGCATTGTGCTTTCATCTTGAATAGTTTGATTTGGGTCTTGATTATAGTTCCCCTCTCCCTCCTCGCATGCTTGCTCCTTCTTGAACATAAGGAATACAGTTATGATCATTCATTCAATGTTCCTATCTGCTAGTTCTGATATCTGTGTCATTACTATTTTTAATTTTTACATTTTTTATTAACTGACTTTTTTTCTCATGGTGGGTCATATTTCCCTGCCTCTCTGCATGCCAGACACTGTAAGGCTCACCTTGTTGGGTGAGGGCTGTTCTTGGATTCCCGCGAACATGAGTGAGGCTTCTTCGGGGATGCCGTTGAGTCACTTATGCAGTCTGAACTTCCCAGGCTTGCCCTGAAGCAGTGCTCTGTGGGGCCAGAGCACCTCTATTCCCGGGCTGCTTCTACCGCACCACCGAGGAATGCCCTTCCCAGCACCCTGCCCGGCGAGGGAGAAGCATGTCTTCTCCTTTGCCTGGTGGAGCGGGACTGCTCCCAGCCCCGCACACCTCAGTGATGGTCCCCGGCTCCCGTGCGGCAGCTCCTCTGCTCACACACCACCCGGAGCTCAGCGCTCCAGGTGACCCTCCATCCTCAGAACTCTCCCCCTCCCTGCCCTCTACCCTGTGAGCCCCCGGGGAGTGGCTGCCCCCACCCAGGTGGACCACCTGCCTCCCAGGGGGCACGCTGGGTGTCTCCCCAGTGCGCTGCAGTCGCTGATTTTCACCCGAGAACTGGTGTCAGAAACAACTGTTTCACAGTTTGTCTGTTCTTGTGTTACTCCATCTTGGAAGCAGAAATCATTCTTTACACACTGAATTTTAATTTAACTTTAATTTCTACATGACTTTTTAAAACTGTTTCATATTTCTACTTTTCAAAGTATCTATATATAGGGGCACCTGGGTGGCTCAGTGGGTTAAGCATCTGCCTTGGGCTCAGGTCATGATCCCGGGGTCCTGGGTTCAAGTCCCGCATCGGGCTCCCTGCTCAGCGGGGAGTCTGCTTCTCCCTCTCCCTCTGCCCCCTGCTTGTGCGCTCTCTCTCTCTCGTTCACTCTCTCTCTCACTCACTCTCTCTCTCAAATAAAGAAATAAAATCTTTAAAAAAAATAAAAGTATTGGGGCGCCTGGGTGGCTCAGTTGGTTAAGCGACTGCCTTCGGCTCAGGTCGTGATCCTGGAGTCCGGGGATCGAGCCCCACATAGGGCTCCCTGCTCAGCAGGGAGTCTGCTTCTCCCTCTCCCGCTCCCCCTGCTTGTGTTCCCTCTCTTGCTGTCTCTCTCTGTGTCAAATAAATAAATAAAATCTTTTAAAAAATAAAATAAAATAAAATAAAATAAAAATAAAAGTATTTATATAGAGAGATCTAGGTTCTTTTTTTTTTTTTTAAGATTTTATTTATTTATTTGACAGAGAGAGACACAGTGAGAGAGGGAACACAAGCAGGGGGAGCGGGAGAGGGAGAAGCAGGCTTCCCGCCGAGCAGGGAGCCCGATGCGCGGCTCGATTCCAGGACCCTGGGATCATGACCTGAGCTGAAGGCAGACGCTTAACGACTGAGTCACCCAGGCGCCCCGAGAGATCTAGGTTCTAAGCACAGTTTTAAAATTAGGCATGGCTTTTAAAATCTGACAGCTTTAGTACTTTTGTTTAAATGCCTAAAATGAGCAAGAGGCGTGTGCAATTAGGTTTTGGCAGACCCTAGTATAGGAAATAAATTGTGAGTATTTTTAGGTTGAACAATCATCTTTCTACAGGTTAATATATCCCATTTTTAATGTCGAACCTCCATAAAAGAATTCTAGATGAATTCTGCAGTAGTGTGCACCTTCTTTCTGGGATGCACACTGTTCGCTGCCTTCCTTCCTGACGTGCCCATAACTGAACTTGTTCCACATGATGCGCTAATGGCCGGCCTCATGCGGCGCAGGAGCATCACGCTTGGCTTTGAAGAGCATCACAAAGCAAGACTCCGTTCTGTATTACTTTAAAGCCCCAAACTACACATTTACTCTTAAGCTAAAATAAAATGCAGTGTTTTTGTGACGGTTTTAATAAGTGCAGCTGGAGTATGATTCATTTTTGAAGACTACAGACATAATAAGGAAACAAAAATAAATCAAATGAGCAGTCTCTGCCGGACCATTTTAGGGGGGCAGATAGTGTTTGAGCTCGCTCTCTCTGTCCCCCAATTACCTAGTTTTCTACATTTTCCCAGTTATCTTCTGTCTAGATTTTGGAAAGCAGAGAGAAGTATGAAACTTTTAATTGGGAAGGAACACTCAAGAATATTGATAGCGGGGCGCCTGGGTGGCTCAGTTGGTTAAGCGTCTGCCTTCGGCTCAGGTCATGATCCCATGGTCCTGGGATCGAGTCCCGCATCGGGCTCCCTGCTCGGCGGGAAGCCTGCTTCTCCCTCTCCCACTCCCCCTGCTTGTGTTCCCTCTCTCGCTGTGTCTCTCTCTGTCAAATAAATAAATAAAATCTTAAAAAAAAAAAAGAATATTGATAGCAATGATAACGAACCCCAGGGGCCCAACAAAATTCAGTTCAGATGCTGGATAATTTGCTCAATAAGAGCTGTTGACAGAACTTACTGGAAAAACAATCTCTACGTTGGTAGCTTGACTAGTCCTGTTGGTACCATCTGAACGGCCGGGTGTTGTAGGTGAGACCTGGAGGACAGTCCCCGTCCGGGCTGCCGCCTCCCCTGATTCAGACATGAGAACTTGAGGAGGTTAGGTTCCCCTAACTAGCAATGAAGTAGGGTTTTTCTCATACTTTGCTAAGAGTTAGAGTCATTTGCAGTTCAAGTTTTATACTGGACCTGGTTTATTTTTCCCCTTAGGTCCAACCGGTAGCATGTGGTCTTATGGAATCTTCAAAAAGCTAGGTTGAATGGTTATAAATTAAATCTGTGTATTAAGTTCTTTCTCAGAGTCACTGAGAAAACACGTCCTGTATTAGAAATACAGCATGGGAGGCAGTAAATCCAGCGAAGGAAGAGCAATAGCTCATTCATTTCCTGTGTCGAGTGCAGTCCAAATGCAGAGATGCGTGTTGACGGCCGCGCAGGCGTCATGCAAACCCTCCTGCTCATCACTCCGGCATCCAGCTCGCCCTTTGACCCCGGTCTGACCCCCGTCACCTCCTACTTTCTTCTCCAACTTTTCAGCCTAAATTCTTCAGCTCAATGTGGACTATGATATAAGATGACCCTGTTCAGTTTGAAAAGTTAAGAGAAAAAAATTTGGCATATGTCTCATTTATTCCTTTCAGGTCTAGTGAAATTGGATTCTTAATTATGTAATATTCAATCCGAGCTTCATATCTGTCCAACATTTTCTTATGAAAGTCTAAAATTTGTTATAGTGTGACTATATTTATTTATTTATTTATTTATTTATTTAGTAACAAAATTCCAAAACCCTAACCTCTGCTTTGTTTTTCTCCTCTGCTGGGAGATGTCAGACTAAAATTTTAACTCTTGTGTTAATAAATGAACGTTTAGCCTTTTCTCCATGTGTGCTCACGCTGGTGTTGGCCCTCGTGCAACGGGGTCCGCCCCACGTCTCCCCGGGGGTGCTCCTCTTCTCTCGGTCTCTGTGGTGTGACACTATCCGGGTCCTCTGGCTCCTCTCCTCCTCCCTCCCGTGGCTTCTTCTCTCCCACCTCCTGACAGAAGGTACTCAGTGCCCTGCGTTCCTGCCCTCAAGGTGCTGCGATCCTTTCTGAGCGGACGCGCCGAGCATTTGATGTGGGCTCCCGTCCTCGCTCTGCCTAGCGTCTTCCTCTTGTGGATTGTGGGTTGTGGCTGTGTGCCCGGCTGCCGTCTCGCCGCCATGTGTCCGACCCGGAGTCACTTCTTCTCTCTGCCATCCTTGTCCCCAGCTGAAGCCCCGCGGGAAGCAGTCAGGTTTGTGTTTCCCCTCGTCCGGCCAGCTGCCTGTTCTGCTTTGGGACACAGCTCTCCTCCGTCCCTTCAGGAACTCACGTCTCGCTGGAGGGACACAGCCACCTCAAAGCCTCTGAAGTCCCCCCGCTCGGATTGCAGATGGCCCCACACCCTCCCCTTCCCCTGCCCTTCCCGACAACACTGGCCACTCACGCACAAGGGGCCTCTCGCCCCGAGTAAGCCTGACCTGACACCTGTCTTCATCCTGTTAAAACACAAAATTCAATTGAGGGAAGTTGAGGATCTAACTGACTGCATTCAACAATTCGGGAATTGGGAAGCTCCAGGGGGTACAGAAAAGGAAATGTTTTTGAAGGCAGGGCAGGAAGTCATAAACAAACGAGTAAAAGAGATCATTTCAGGCAAGATCACTTCCCTCTGGGGGAAAGGGTCTCATTAGGTAGATTACCTCACCGTGCTGACCAGGGAGTTCCAGACGGACTGCACTCCTGGGGCGGTTGGCACTGCAATCAGGGCGGAGATGAAGCCCTGGCTTGGTGACGAGGCAGCACCCGGGACCCCAGCGGGACCTGCGGTTCCTTCAGCAATGCCTTCGCTCACGCTGTGCTCTCACCCGTGTTCGTCCGTGGCCGTCGTGGGGTGAGAAAGAAAGCTGTGCCTTCCGAGTATTTGAGAGCAGCGCGGACGAACTCTCCGTGAAGGACCAAGTCGCAAACATTAGGCTTCGACGACCCACGGCCTCGATCGCAACTGCTCACGTGGGCCTTGTGTGCGGGGCGTGTCGCGCTCACGGCTGCTGGGGCCACGCTCCAGGACGTGTCCACACACGCTGGCGTCTGCATTTCCTAGACTTCCCGTGGGCTGCGTGATATTCTTCTTTCAGTCTTTTTCAGTCATTTCTCGACGTCAGAACCACTTCAGCACGCAGGCGGTAACCGAACAGGCGGAGGCCGGCCGGCAGGGCTGCGCTTTGTCGCCCCGGTTCCGGAGGGAGGACGCAGAGCAGGAGTGCAGGTGTCCGCCCTCCGGAAGCAGAGGGTTCCCACGAAACTTCTGAAAATGTCCCAGACCAAAAAATGAACCCGTCTAAGGCTTTTTCGGATGCTTTAGGACACATCTTGCTAAATGGAGACAGCGTTCGGGGCTCTGGCGGCTGGACGCTGACCCGCCGAGTGTGGTCCCCGGGAAGGGGCTGGTGGGGCCACTCGCGGGGCGCGCTCCCTCCACAGCAAACATCGATCGCTATTTTTGCCTTTTCACTTTTTTCGTAAAAGTGACAATTCTCTTCAGATTTCTTTTGTTTAGTGAAAACAGGTACTAGTGTAACCTTTGGTAAAAGCAAACTGGCATATTACAAACTTTTGTTTATTTTTTTTAAGATTTATTTATTTATTTGACAGAGAGAGAGTGAGAGAGCACAAGCAGGGGGAGGGGCAGAGGGAGAGGGAGAAGCAGGCTCCCCGCCGCGGAGCAGGAAGCCCGACAAGCCCCTGCGATTGATGAGGGAGCAGAGGGCTAGCTGAGGACAAAGCCCAAGCTGACACCCTGCACCCGCCCCACCCCACTCCTGGGTGGGTCTGTGTGATATTCCTCCAGGAAGTTCCAGACTATCTTAATGTCAACGCCTTACTAGAGGGGTAAACA
Organism: Halichoerus grypus; assembly: GCF_964656455.1. Taxonomy (NCBI): domain Eukaryota; kingdom Metazoa; phylum Chordata; class Mammalia; order Carnivora; family Phocidae; genus Halichoerus; species Halichoerus grypus. Next base: position 782,673 of record NC_135725.1, read on the forward strand.
ACCTCAACCTGACAATGGCAAGGTCTCTGGTATCTCATAGCTCCTCTTTAGCATAGGAAAGTTCTTTGGAAACCTCCCTTTTTGCTAACTACACCCAACCCCATAGTATATAATCAGCCACTCCTCACAACCCGGCGGCAGCAGCTCTTTCTGCCCACAGGTCCTGTCCCTGTGCTTTAATAAACCACCATTTTGCACCAAAGACGTCTCAAGAATTCTTTCTTGGTCGTTGGCTCTGGATCTCAGCCGACCAAACCTCACCTGTATTCCAAAACCACATCAGGATCATGACCTGAGCCAAAGGCAAATGCTTAGCAGGTGCTCCACTGACTGAGCCACCAGGTGCCCCCTCTTGCAAACCTTTAAAAAGCAGAGATGCCTGTATATAAACTATCTGTCCACCTGTGAGAGAAAGGGTCCCGGAGAGAACTGATTGACAGCTCTGACCGTATCGCAATGCTTTCCGAATATTTACGGAGCCCAAGGGTGCTGGCACAGGCCTCCCTCCCCACCCCCTCTTTTCTGCTCCCTCCCCAGCCAGCCCACCACAGGGGGCTTCTGCTCTGCCCCTCCATGCTTCACCGGCAGCTGCCAGATCCCTGCCTCAAAGCCCTCAGCACCCCCCCGCCTGAGAGGGGGCTCCAGGCCCTGTCCCTGAGCAGAGGCCCTGCCTGGCCGCGGCCCACACCCCTTCTGCAGGGCTCACCTCAGCCGCCCCTTGCTCAGGGACTGCCCTCCTGTCCCACCTGCATGGGAGCCCCCTCTGCCCCTGCAGCCCTCTCTGCCCCTGCATGGGAGCCCTCCCTGCATGCTTTGTGGAGTGGTGGCACCACACATACCTGCTTTCTTGTGTATCTGTTTTCTTCTCTTTCCCAGCGACTCCAGCGAGCCCCTGTAGAGCACAAGCCCCACGAGAGCAGGGCCGGGGTCGTCTTGCCCGCGGCCGCATGCCCGCACCTAGCACGGTGCCTGGTGTGTGAAGGGAAAGGCAGGGCCAGGCCCACAGAGCAGCCCGGGCAGGGACACCAGCACCAGGCAGACCTACGTGGACAGGGCTCAGGCTCACCCTCAGTGAAGCCATGCGCAGTGAGTCCTAGGTAAGCATGCAGTGACCACCCTGGAAATCACAACCTGGGCTTGGAGGGACGACCCAGGGCCGCTTTCCACGCTAACCGGAACTTGCTTCAAACACAGAGAGGACAAGCCTTCTAGAAAACCGACGACCCGGAGCCCTACCGTGATCTGTTCGACCTGTGTAGCCCCCGCGTGGACCACGCTTCTCTGGAAAGGGTGGCTTCGAGGGTCGGAAGAGGGGCGCCCCGCAGACGCTTTTCCTCACTCACAGCAGGTGAGGCCGGTACGGGCAGAAGGCGTGAGCGTCAGGAATGACGTGTGCACTGTCTGGTAAGGAGTATTGTGCAAGTATGAGCAATGGGCCGCGCCGTTTCAGCGATTGCACTTAGGCAAGGAGTGCTCTTATATTTGCATTGCAAACTGGTATCGCACAATTAAAGATGAACAGTAACACTCACACTGTAATTTTAAAGTTTCTGTGTTTACGGTGACATTAAATAGCAAATACAAACAGAAGGGAACGGGGAAGAAAGGAAAACGGTCGGTATTATGCCTCCACATCTTTGTTGCCGCTTGCCGATGAGTCGTGCCTTTCACTTTGCAGTGGGACCGGGATGAGGTAGCGAGCCCCAAACGTGGGGCAGGACGAAGGAAGTCTGGAAAGCTGCTAGCGGAGGTAACACCTGGCCTGGGTCTTGAAATGAATAGGAGTCTCCAGGCAGAGCAGCCATTCGAGAGGAGCAGAAGGAAAAGCAAAGCTCCCACCTGGGCGTATAAACACGTGACTTTGTCTGCCCGCTGTGTGATACTGTGATTTGTAAGAAACATATACTTGGTCTTTATCCACAGTTCCTAGACCACAGCTCCCAAACCTTGGGATTTCCTGGCCGGTAAGAGCAATGAGAGTGTCTGTGTTATAATGTTTGGTCTCTTGTCCTCAGTTCCAAAGTCACGTCACAGCCATAAAGGTGAAATTGTCTTGTTCTTCATAACGAGCCCCTTTCCACCCCACGTGGGTTTCTGTTAATGAGATGACTTTCAGGAGGCACATGAGGATGGGGCTGATGAGAACCGACCATGTGACTAGAGCTTTGGAACTTTCCGTTCCGCCCCTTAATTTCTGGGGACGGGAGAGGGATTGGAGGTTGAATCTATCACCAATGGTCAATGCACTTATCAATTATGCTTAGCTGATGAAGCCTCCATAAAAACCCCCAAAGGAGGGGAGTTAGAGAGCTTCCAATGTTGGTGAAGCAGAATGCCTATGTGCCCCTGTGCCCAGCTGTAGACTCCGTGAGGACAGAAGCTCCTTACTTCCTACTACTTATGTCTTCATCTGGCTGTTGATTTCTATCCTTTAAGATCCTTTGTAACAAACTAGTAATCTAGTGAGTAAATGGGTTTCCCGAGTTCTGTGAGCTGCTCTAGCAAAGTAGTCAGCCCCGGGACGGGGACGTGGGAAGCTCTGATTTACAGCCAGTTGGTCTGAGGCACAGTTGTGATTGACAGCTGAAGGCGGGGCAGTTTTATGGGACTGAGCCCTTAACCTGTGGGGTCTGGGGCTGTCTCTGGGTAGACGGTGTCAGAATTGAGTTCAATTGTAGAACACCCCATTGGTGCAGTTGGAAAACCTCCCCTCAACACAGCATTTGAATTGGTAAAGGATTGTTAGCTGCCATAACAAAATTCCATAGATCAGGTGGCTTCCACAACAGAAGTTTATTTCCTCAGAGTTCTGAAGGCTAGGAGTTCCAAGACCTAGACGCCAGCATGGCTGGTATCTGCTGAGAACTCTCTTCACTTGTAGAAGACCACTGTGTCCTCACGCAACAGAAGACAGAGACAGAGAGAGCTCTCTGGTGTATCTTCTCCCAAAGGCTCATCCCATCATGAGTCATACTCACAACCTCATCTAAGCCCAAATATCTCCCAAATGGCCTCATCTCCAAATACCATCACACTGGGGGTTAGGGCATCAATATACGAATATGCGGGCACAATCCAGTCCATAGCAACATGCATGAAATGTTTGGGGAACGGCGAGTAGGTCTGTATGGTGAGAATAGGTACTGAGTAGATAGAAGCGAGAACAGGTTGTAAACGTTCTGCACCGTGCTAAGATTTAAACTTCACATAGGAAATAGAAACCCTTGAAGTACAATCAGATGTGTTTTAGAATGAGACTGGCAGTGCATGTAGGCACTGCTTAAAGGGGTGTTATTCAGATGTAAAGGCCCCGAGAAATAGAAGTCAGCTAAGGCTGTAGTCTGGTTCCCAGGAACAGGGTGAGCCTGGACGCTGGGGAAGGAGACCAGGATGCAGATGGCATATTCAAGCAGTCTGTGTATTTAAGATGTTCTTCCATGAGTTTAGATCTTATTATTTTCAAGGTAACCTTCCTAAAGGTTTATTTTCATCCACCTTACCTGAAATACACAGACTCTGGCTGGTCTCAAAAGCAGAAAAAGGGCTGTTCAAACATGAACTAAAGGTAGTAAATGCTCATGAACTGTGTTGGTCTTAAAGCCTGTGTTTCTAATGGATGAAAGCACTACCTGCTGTTTTAAAAACTGATATAATAAAATGATTGTAAAGTTATATTCTGATAAAAGTCAGGAAATACACCTGCTGGACTGTTTAGTGAGACTGTTATAGCAGCAATCAGAAAACTGGACCTATGATTTGCAGGTGATGGGAATGTGTATCTGGAAAACCCATGAGAACCAAATCTAATAATCAGCGGGGGAATTCAGGAAGGTCACGTGGTACAACATTAACATGTAGGCACCAATAGCTTTCATAATATAGATAACATATTTCATACATGAAACATTCCATTTACAAGAGTGAATAAGAATATAATACCTAATAGGAAACGTAACAAAATGTGCAAGACGGTGTAGTGAAGGATTAGGATCAGTAGGCTTGGGGTGTTCAAACCCAGCACATTTCAGAGAAAACAATGGCCCTTGACTGGCTCTTGGCAGATAACCTCTAAGCCTTGGGAATATCTGGTCCGATAAGGATATCTATTTACCTGGGGTCTTGGGCTGTGCTAGATAGTTTATGCTAACAGTGTGATTTATGGTGACTGCCTGTTTTTCTTTGCCTGGGGCTCTGGGCCATGCTGTGTCAATCTTATCTCTGGAGGGGCTGAAGACGGGTAGCTAAGGTGCTCCATGCCTACATGACAGACCTGCAATCAAATTCCTGGGCACCAAGGCTCAAGTGAGTTTCCCTGATTGGCAACACTTCGCATATGTTGTTATTTATCATTACAGGGAGAATTAAGTGCTGTCCCTGTGACTTCTCTGAGAGAGAACAACTGGAAGCTTGCATCTGATTTTTCCTGGACTCCCCCTATGTATTTATTTTCTTTGCTGATTTTAGTACTATTTTTTAAAAAATATTTTATTTATTTGACAGAGAGCGAGACAGTGAGAGAGGGAACACAAGCAGGGGGAGTGGGAGAGGGAGAAGCAGGCTTCCCGCGGAGCAGGGAGCCCGATGCGGGGCTCGATCCCAGGACCCTGGGATCGTGATCTGAGCCGAAGGCAGACGCTTAACGACTGAACCACCCAGGCGCCCCTTCTTTGCTGATTTTAATCTGTATTCATTAGCTGTAATAATTCGTAACTGTGATGTAACAGTTTTTCTGGGTCCTGTGAGTCCTTTCAGCAAATCATCAGAACTGAGGGTGGCCTTGGGGATCCCTGACACAGTTGGCGTCCTAAGTGGGGTTTGCTGTACTGATCCTGACTCACTGAAATGTGGTGAAAGTGTTCTTTGGGAAAAGGAGAGTGACTTTCATCTTTGGTATTCGGGTAGCTACTGAGTCACCTGAGGTATGAAGCAGTGGCTGTGCTGTGATCGATTACTAGACATAAAAGTTACCAATGGAATTTAGGACTGATAGACCCACCTCCTGAGAAGTTGCCTCCCTAGATATATAAGGGAATTCAAACAAAAAGAAACAAGCTGAATATACAACTCTTTGGTTATGGTTGTCTGCATGGAGAGTGGGTGGTCCTTCCAAAGGCCTGACAAGATGGCAGAAGTGAGCAGAAGAAGAAGTGCATCTTTCACAAGTTCACCTACCACGGCATGGACCTTGGCCAGCTGCTGGACATGTCCCCTGAGCAGCTGATCCAACTGTACAGTGCTCGGTAGTGGCAGAGGCTGAGCTGGGGCTTACAGGGGAAGCAGCACTCACTGCTGAGGCACCTGTCCAAGGCCAAGAAGCAGGCTCCCCCATGGAGAAGCCTGAGGTGGTTAAGATGCACCTGCGGGACATAACCATCCTGCCAGAGATGGTGGTCAGCATGGTGGGTGTCTATCACGGTAAGATCTTCGACCAGGTGGACATCAATCCCGAGATGATTGGCCACTGCTTGGGTGAGTTCTCTGTCACCTACAAGCCTGTGAAGCACGGCAGGCCTGGCGTTGGGGCCACTCGCTCCTCGAGGTTCATCCCTCTCAAGTAGCCTATTTGGCCAATATCAACACAGACTCCTCTAAAGAAGGAGGAGGAGGAGGGGAAGGAGAAGAAGAAAGAAAGTGAAGGAGAGTGTTCAGTGGGGGACCTCACGCTGTGCCAGTCTTGGATTTCAGCTGATCTGAGCTATGGCGGCTAGCTTCTAGAATGCTACCAAAGGGAAAATTATGTTGGAACAATAGATAACAAGCACTTCTAAGACTTCTGTCTACCAAGAAGGTAGTCCAGGTGGCCGGGGGACAAAATTAAGAAATTACTGAAACCAGGGAGTATAATGTGATGGAATTGTCCCATTATGTGGATCGGGGTCATCAACTTACCCTTTTAGGTCTTTTTTTTTTTAATTTATTATTTATTAGACAGAGAGAAACAGTGAGAGAGGGAACATAGGCAGGGGGAGTGGGAGAGGAAGAAGCAGGCTTCCCGCTGAGCAGGGAGCCCGATGTGGGGCTCGATCCCAGGACCCTGGGATCATGACCTGAGCCGAAGGCAGACGCTTGATGACTGAGCCACCCAGGCACCCACCCCCTTTTTTGGTCTTATAGATGCTAAGACAATTAGAATAATCCACAAGAGTATGGGGAATGACAAAGAGGATAGTCAAGGGACTTTCCGCAGTAGCATGGAAATCTTTTTTTTTTTTTTTTAAGGTTTTATTTATTTGTCAGAGAGAGAGAGAGAGCACAAGCAGGGGGAGCAGCAGAGGGAGAGGGAGAAGCAGACTCCCCGCTGAGCAGGGAGCCCGATGTGGGACACGATCCCAGGACGCATGGCACCCATGATCCCAGGATCATGACCTAAGCTGAAGGCAGACATTTAACCAACTAAGCCACCCAGGCGTCCCAAAACAAATGTCTTAATGCAGCATTAGTGGAGGTTGGGTGGACCAATGGGAGCCTCTGCCAGTCCCCCCACAGTGAAAATCCCTGAAAAAGTCTGCTCTATTTACTCTAGTTTGGAGGAACTGGAAAAGCCAGAAGGCAGATGATGATGAGAAATCTGAGCTTGAATCATTGGGGGTGATGGTCCAGCAAATTAGTTGTGATCAGTATTATTGAAAGAGTCAGGGTCTTTTGGCCCAATCCCCAGCCAGAGACCCAAGGCCATCTGCACATGTGTGGGTAAAATAACCAGGTATTGGAGAATAAACTTTTCTGGGACACCTTGATATGGGACACCAATGCACTGTGATCTCTGAACCTGGTGGTGAGGTCCTGATGGGGCTGTGGTTAGATTGGAAGGATATGAGGATGCAGTGGTTGACAGGTTGATGGGGTTCAGGTGACAGTCTGGAGGAAAATTGGAACATGTGAATGGACTTTATGTGAAGTGGTTACATTTCCTTGACCTAAATGTGTTAATTGATGGATATTATGTCTGATTAGGAATCATTTTTCTACCTAATACTGAAAAACAGAAGACAAATAACTGGACATGTTAATGGAATCCATGGAATTGCTTGAGCCCATGCAGGTTGTTAATTCGAAACAGTATTGCATACCTGGGGACAAAAGAGATTATCACTTTAATTAATGACATACTGGAAGCTGGAGTGATGACACAAGTTCTCTGCATGATTGATCGGGACTGTGTGGCCGATGGGAAAGGAGGATGGCTCTCGGAAATGAGCCTGGACTGGAGCTATGGGGGGAGCACATGAGTGCCACCCAGTGGTGGCCACGGGGATTTTGGACCAGAAAATTTCCCGATACAGAGATAAGATAACGCTGTTTGAGATGGGGTTACTAGCTTGCCATTGGGCATTAATTGAAACTGCCCCAATGACTGGGACGCCTGGGTGGCTCAGTTGGTTAAGCGACTGCCTTCGGCTCAGGTCATGATCCTGGAGTCCCGGGATCGAGTCCCGCATCAGGCTCCCTGCTCGGCAGGGAGTCTGCTTCTCCCTCTGACCCTCCTCCCTCTCATGTGCTCTCTGTCTCTCATTCTCTCTCTCTCAAATAAATAAATAAAATCTTTAAAAAAAAAAAAAAAAAAAAAAAGAAACTGCCCCAATGACTGAAGATGTAAAATAATCCTGAGACCTGGATACCCATAATATGTTGGGTGGGTGTCAGAGACACACTTCAGTAGTGCAGGCAGTAGCCAGGAGAGTTCCATAATAATACGGGATGGTTTATACCGGAGCATGCTGCTGGGGTGCAAGGAGGTGCTCGTAGTCATTTGCAGGTGGCCTTTTTTTCCATCTAGGGCCGACTTTGGAACCACCTCAGGAGCTGCTGGATCTGCAGCTCTCTACTGACCAACAAACAGCTGTTTGATTTATAGACGGCAGCTCTGAGGTCCAGCTGCCCACCAACATCCTGGTGGGAAGGTCAGCTCACTACAGTTAACTGGTGGAAACACTCTAGGGGAAGGACAGATCAACTCTGTGCTGAATTGCATGCTGTTTTCCTTGCTGCGGTGGAAGAATTGAACAATGAACAATAAATGTCCCTCTGTGTGGGTTTTTACTGACTCATGGGCAGTGGCCAATGGTCCAGCCATGTAGTCAGGCAGATGGGCCATGGAAACCTGGACTATTAAAGAGAGGTCCATGTAGGGCATGGCCCTGTGAAACCGCATGAAAATAGGACATGTCAATGCCTATCTGAAGAACCCATTCCCAGGACTGAAAGGTGATTAGAACCAACAAGCGCGTGTTCCGGTGCGCTCACTCGGGTCTGTTGAAATGAGCTTTAGGAATGCAGAGATGTGCTGACCATCTGCATGTTCCTCTTGCACCTCCTGAGGTGCAGAACGCCAGTAAGAACTGACCCCCACTGGCAGAGAGAGAGACAGGCTGCATACGGCTATGGGGCGGAGTCCTACCTGCAGCTGGTAAGTAGGGTACATGGGACCACCACCGGAACCCCGGGGTGGGGTGGAGTAAATGGGTCCTGACAGGAACAGACAGTGACTCTGGACTGGGGTTTGCTCACCTGATGGTAGATGCTCACAAGGCTCTGCACCTGCCATGGTGACTGCCCGGTCACATTTCAGGTCAAGGAGCCCTCGACAGCCCACGTGCAGCAGAGACAGCTCCTCGGGTTGACGTAGCAGGTGGCATTCCATGCTCAGAGCCGCTGTTGGACAGAGAAGCCAAGTGGGCAGTGGAAACGTCTCCTGTCCCACGTGGGAGACATGCAGGCGTGGAGGGCTGGCTCACACGCATGGGGGGCTGAGGGAGGGTCTGCTGCTCTGGGGGACCTGGCATAGAGCCATGGGGGGTGCTGGGGCCACCCTGCAACGCTTGCCCATCACTGCGACTTTCTTTCCTGCCCGACGCGGGGGTCCCAGGACCAAGTGCAGGTGCTGGAAGCAGGAACGGTCCCTGTGCAGGAAGCTGTCACTGTATCTTCAAACCTTCCAGCCGGGGGTGGGGGGTGGGGGCCCTGGTTGGCTCAGTTGGAGCACGGGACTCTTGATCTCAGGGTCGTGAGTTCGAGCCCCATGTCGGGCGTAGAGATTCCTTAAAAATAAAATCTTAAAAAAAACAAAAACAAAAACAAACTTTAAGAGCCGGCTTTTGGTTTCACGGATTTTTCTTTTTTATTTTTCCATTCTCTATTTTGTTTATCTCCATTCTTGTCTTTATTATTTCCTTCCTTCTGCTAGCTTTGGGTTCAGTTGGTTCTTCTTTTCCAGTTCCTTAAGACATGCAGTTTGTTTATTGATTTTTGGGATTCTTGTTCTTTGACCTGTACATGGACAGCTGCACACCTCCTTGTTGCCGTACGGGGCTGTGCCCGTGGTCTCCCTACGCCGTTTCTGTTTTCATCTGTCTCAAGATATTTTCTGATTTCCCTTTGAGTCACTGGTTCTTTAAAAGTGAGTTGTTTAGGAGCGCCTGGGTGGCTCAGTCGTTAAGCGTCTGCCTTCAGCTCAGGTCATGATCCCAGGGTCCTGGGATCGAGCCCTGCATCGGGCTCCCTGCTCAGCAGAAGGCCTGCTTCTCCCTCTCCCACTCCCCCTGCTTGTGTTCCCTCTCTCGCTGTGTCTCTCTCTGTCAAATAAATAGATAAAATCCAAAAAAAAAAAAAAAAAAGTGAGTTAATTTCCAGATGGTGGTGAAAATCAGTTTATGTTATTGAGTTTCATTCCATTTTGAATGAAAAAGATACTTTGTATGATTTTATTTTATTTTTATATTTTAAAAATATTTTATTATTTATTTGACAGAGAGAGAGAGCACAAGCAGGGGGAGCATCAGTGGGAGAGGGAGAAGCAGGCTCCCCACTGAGCAGGGAGCCCAAAGAGGCTCCATCCCAGGACCCCGGGATCATGACCTGAGCTAAAGGCAGACACTCAACCGACTGAGCCACCCAGGCGCCCCTGTATGATCTAAATCTTTAAAAATTTACTAAGACTTATTTTGTGCCCCTTTGCTGATGCTAATCCGTATCCTCTTGCTGTAATAAACACTAACCATGTGCATAACAGTGTTTGAACCTGAATGTGGTCATGGGGACATGAAATTTTTTAAGTAGACATGAAAAAAAAACCAACAACATATGAACAAATGGAAAACTACCAAGTTCTTGGACAGGAAGACTCAAAAGAATAAAAATGCCAAGCCCCTCTGAGTTATTTCTTAGATTAACTCAGCTTTAATAAACATGCCATTAGGAAGTGCTGTTGTTGTTGTTGTTATTATTATTTTAAACCAGCAAAGATGATTTTAAAATCTAAATCGGGGGTGGGAGAGGGGAAACAAGAGTAGCCAGGACATTTTGAAAAAGAACAGCAACTGGGGACCTCAGATATTAAAATGCAGCATGATGCTTAGTACTTAAAACAGTGTGGAAGTGATCTATGAATAGACAGCCACATGGCACAGAATAAAAAGTCAGAAAATAGTCCCAGATACATACAGAATTTACAATACGATAAAGGTTGCATTTCAAATCCATATGCTGCTGGGAAAATTATCTGTTTTCAAGAAGAAAAGAGTGAATCCATATATCACGCCATACATAGAGGATACATTATAAATGAATCTAAGATTTAAATGAAAAAAACCATAAAGCTTACTGGGCTATGACCTGGAGTGGACACAACTTTTCTGATGATGGCACAAAGCCCGGAAACTTGGAACAGAAATGCTTGATACCTTTGGCTACATTAAAGCAGAAAACTACTTGGTAAACATCCCATAAACAAACTCAAAAGACAAATTACAAACTTGGAAAATGTGCGACTTGTTTTATAATTAAGGGGTTATATCTTTAATATTTAAAGAGTTCCTATAGATCAATGAAGACTAAGACCCAGTAGAAAGCTGGGCAAAGGACATGAATGTTCTCAGCACCTGAGTGGTTTGGTTTGTTTGCACCCCTGCCGTTTGCCGTGCTTCGGGCAGCCCCTGGTCCAAGGAGGATGAGATAGTTTGAGGCCAACTTGAAATCATTATGCAGCCTGGTGTCAATCACAGCTGATTTGCAGCCTGAAGAGAGCTACTCAGCTGAGCACAGACTATGTCCACCAAACCACAAGTGATCTTCAAACCTATAAGCAAGAAAGAAATACTTGCTGTGAACCCAGGAGTTAGGGATGGCATGTTAATCAGTGATGTCACTGCAACAGCGGACAAATGCACCTGTGAGAACACATTACAAGAATTCACTGCAGGATTTTTTGTTTCTTTGTAAAAGCAGCAGATTGAAAACCTAAATGTCCACCAAGAAGTGACTGGATTAATTAATTATGACACATCCATAAACGGGTTTGTCTGCAACAAAAAAAAGTAAAGAAGGTCCCTGATTACTGATACTGAAAGTTCCCCAAGATACCTGCCCAGTGAAAAAAGGAAAGCACAGTGGTGTGTATGGTACATGATTATCTGTGTGAAAAAGGAAAGGGGGAAATGAGTAAATCATACCAACTTGTGTATACCCTAAGACAATCTCTGGAAAAATAAAGTAATAGTGGGTGTTTCCTGGTGGAGGGATGGAAGCTAGTGAATAGGGGGATACAGGGAGATGTTAAAACTGAGGTTATTTGTAAATGAAGTTTGAAAAATAAATCTGCTAGTTGACAAACTTATTTCTTAGTAAGTTAGGAGAAAAATTATAAGTGAAAAGGCCAAGGAGAATTTTTTCAGAGTACACCTTTTAAAAAATTAAAACAATATTTGAAGCATATCAACTAGCCAATTAATTTTGCAAACTCCATGTACAAATAACTCTAGTTTTAATAAGTATCTGTTCAGCAAATTCTGGTGTGCAACTCAAAATAATACTGTACATGAGTCAAAGCTTACTTATTTGGGAGAAATGACCAAGCAACTTAGTGACAAAGAGTTCGTGCAGGTTTGTTCTTCTTTACCTAGTTTCTCAAGGTGGGAAACTGATTTCAACATTTCTTCTTTTCAAACATAAGCATTCAGTGCTATAAATTCACACATGATCACTGCTTTACCAGCATCCAACAGATTTTGAGATGTATTTTCATTTTCTTTCAGTTCAAGATGTTTTCTAATTTCCCTTGAGATTTCTCCTTTGACCCATGGATTATTTAGAGGTTGTGTCGTTTAATTTTCAAGTGTTGGAGACTTTCCATCTATCTTTCTGTTATTGATTTCTACTTTATTTCCATTGTGGTCTGAGATCATCTTTTGTGTTATTTCAAATCTTAAAAAAAAAAGTTTAAAGGCTTGTTTTGTGACCCAGAGAAAGGTTTATCTTTGTGAATGTTCCATGTGCACTTGTAAAGATGTGTGTATCTGTTTTGGGGAGAACTGTCCCATAAATGTTGACTAGTTCCAGTTGGTTGATGGTGTTGTTTGGTTCCTCTATATCTTTGCTGATCTTCTGATCCTAGTTGTGTCTATTACTGAGTGAAGAACGCTGAATTCTCCAACTATAATCGTGGAGTGTCTAGTTCTCCTTTCAGTTCCATCATATTTTGGTTCTATGTTTTGAAGCTCTGGTGTTAATTACATGGGCATTTAGGATTGTTATGTATTGGCGAAGTGACTTTTTTTTACCTTATGTCTTTATCCTGGTGATTCTGTTTGGTCTGAAGTCTATTTTCTCTGTATCACTATAGCCACTCTATTTTTGTTTACATGATATATTTTTTCATAATTTTACTTCTAGTTTTCCTGAATCATATATTTAAAGTGAGCTTCTTATAGACCGTATATAGTTGGGTCATTAAAAAAAAATCCATTATAACAATCTTTGTCCTTTACTTAGTGCATTTATACCATTTACATTTTATGTAATTGGTGGTAAGTTTGTATTTAGGCATATCTTATATTATTTGTTTTTTATTTATTATACCTGCTTTTCATTCCTCTGTTTCTCTTTCTTACTTTCTTTTGGGCAATTTGAACCTTCTCTAGTATTACATTTTAATTTATCTATTTTGAACTTACCTATTTGTATAGTTTTTTTTTAGTAGTTGCCATAGGGATTGTAATATGCATACCTAACTTTGTCATTCTACTAAGACTGAAAATTTCACTACTTCAGGTATAATGTAGAAACTTTACCATGTCAGTCCCATTATCCTCCACTCAATGTGTAGTTGTCTTGTCCATTACATCTATGTACACTGAAAACCCTATCAGACAAGGAGGATAGTCTATTAGATTGGTCCATTCTGTTGCCCTTCCGTCAGCCCCGATGCTCCCAGGTTCTTGCTGACATCATATCCCTTCTGTCCAAGAGTCTGTCTTTAGTAATTCTTCCAGAGTAGATATACCAGATATAAATTATCTTAGCTTTCCTTCATGGGAGAATGTCTGTTTCATCTTCATTCCTGAAGGATATTTCCTAGTAGTTATAGAATTCTTGGGTAAAAGTTCCATTCTTTCAGCACTTGAAAAATACGCTGCTTCCACTGGTCTTCATGATTTCAGATGAGAAATCCTGCTGTGTGCATCTTTGTTCCTTTGTAGATAATGCATTGCTTTCCTCTGGCAACTTTCAAGATGTTTTTTCTTTAGTGTTCAGTAGACTGGTTGTGATCAGTCCAGGCATGGATCTCTTCGGGTTTGTCCTTTTTGAGGTTTGTCTAATGCATCAGGGCTCTCCAAGGTCAGCCCCACCCCTAGATTCTCTCTAGCAGAGATTTGCTAGGACTCAAGCCCTCAGCATCTGATGAGCTCATCGCCAGGTCTGACCACAGCAACACGAGAGGACAGACCACGCTGAGCTGCTCTCTCACCTCCTCACCCTCATCCTGGCCCTGCTGATCCACCTTCATCGAAAATGCGAATATTTTGCTCATTGTGGGTTTTTCTGCATTAATTCTGAGAAGCAACTGCTCTTCATTTCTTAAATTCAAGAAAAACTTCCCAGGAGTCTGAAGCTGCCAATGCCCAAGGCTAGACTACCCACACCAGCCTGCTAGGGTGAGGTGGCCCCACATCAAGGCTGGACAAGCGAATGCCTAAACAGGGCATGGGAAAGCCCAGATAAAGTCCTTCCTGAGGAGAGTAGGCAGCTAAGGCAGAGGCTTCCATCCTAACAGCCTTCAGACACCAGGCAGGATGCCCAGCATATTTTTAAAGAAATGGCATTTCAAGCAAGCCAAACATTACTAATGAAAATGGAATCATCATTAATCTATAGCATTTAGCATTCTTGCATTTTTCCCCAGTTTACCTGAATTGCTAAATATACGAAGACTACTTCAGAACATACTATGTATATGTATTTGTGTACTGTGTGAGTTACACATATTCTGTGCGTGTAGACTGCGTGTATGTGTAAGGATACTTCAGTATGAGTTACGCATGCTGCGTGTGTGGACGACCGTGCATGTAAGGATACTTTAATTCTCATGTCAGTGAGACATCAAATAAGGGAAGTCTCCTAAAATATGTAGAAAAAAACAATGGATCCTAGAAAAAAAATTTAAAGAGGCATGTGTGAACCATGCATTTCAGTAGAGAATAGGCCAGATTTAGAATTGGCATTGTCAGAATGCACAGAGACTCTTAATTCATGGATATCTGAGTTGATAAACTGAAGTTTAAAAGAGTCTTCAACTAAAAAAAAAATAAATTCAAAATTTTTTATTTTAATTTACAATAAACCCCCAAATGTGGTTTCTTTTATTTATTTTAGGTTTTGCTTTATCTTTTCAAATGGGCCACAAAAAGATCCTTAGTGTCTTCTAATCACAAACAGGTAGAGAAAAAGGCTGTAGACCCTTGCTTTCCCGTTCTCAGGGGATGAGCGTTGCTGATTCCCTACACCCCTGCCCGCTCTGAATTGATTCAGTCTTCTTAAGTTTTGCCAATCTGGTGTGAATATAGCATTTTGTTGCTTTGATTTGCAATTCCGAGACCACAGAAGGGATGCATCTGAAAACACCGGGAAGTTCTTTCAGTCTGAAAGTCGAGTCCCAGTTGGTGCAGAAAGAACCGTGTCTCAAATCTCCTCAGAGGCACCACCTTGGAGGCAGATCCAACTGCCTTCCAGCCGCGTGGCTCAGAGTCAGGCCGCAGAGCGCGCTGGACAGATGTGACTCAGCGCACCCCGTCCTGCGGCGCCGGCGGAGGGCGCCGGTTCCCCTGCTGACCTGCCCAGCGGAGCCGGCCCTCCCGGTCCGTCCGCTTTGCCTGCGCGGGCTGGAGGCTCTGCTGGCCCCGGCGGAGCAGGGGGCGCGGGGGTACCGAGCTCTTTCTCAGATTCAGAGACTATCTGGGCACGTGCACCCCCTCTCCCCGCACTCACAAGGCATCAACGTGGGCTGGTCGTCGGCGCTCCCCGGGGGGCCTTCCAGACTGTTGCGGTCGCGCTCACTCCCTGCGACGCTCCTAGGGAGAAGGAGGGCCACCCGCGTCTGGGAGCGGCTGCCCGGTGACTCTCCCGCTTGGAGATGGTCCCTAAGGAAAGGCCCCCGAGCTTCTCAGCTGGTGTGCCGCTTATTTGTACCTGGCAGAGGAAATCGCTTTGGGACGCGTTGCTTTGGTGTCCCAAGTGCGGGGCAGGCTTCTGACCCTGTCGCTGGGGCTGGTGCTTCAGGGCTGGGCCGGCGATGCCAAGGGCCATCCCAGGAGCCCGGCTGCCGTTGATGCCTGGCCCAGACCGCACAGACAGTGGCCCCCAGTGGGCGGCCCAGGGAGCTCTTTCAGGCTCTGGAAGCCTCAGTGTCCCCTCCGCGTGTGGTTGACGACAGGCCGACACCGCAGCTGTTCGTGGGGTTCCGCTGGGCAGTGACCTGTCCTGTCTCACCCCACAGTGGCGCTGTGGATGTTTGCCTTCTCCCTCCCGGGGCGCGGCACACCCAGTGGCCAAGGCACGGAGGGGAGGCAGCTGCTGCACACGGCTTCCTGGCTGTGTGACCCCGGGCGCTCCGCCTCACCTCTCTGAGCCTCTGCGGCCCTGAGAACAGGGCGTCCCCGCTCCGGGGAAGGGCCCCGAGGTCCCATGCTAAAGCATCAGTGCAGGGCAGGTGCCAGGTGCGAGGGGCCTCAGCGCTCGGCCTGCTGAGGAAAACAGCGCAAGTACTGCGGATTCCTCGGGGAGGAGGCAGCCAGTCGGCCTCACATCGTTCTGGCCTCTGAAGCAATGTCGGGAGGAAGGAAGTGTGTCCCCCCCAGGCTCCTCGGCTGGGCTCCTGCGGGGGCTGAACACAGAGGCTGGCAGGCACTCAGGTTAGCCTGAGTCCTGGGGGACAGGAAGCCCGTGCTGAGCGGGTCAGGGGCCTGGGTCCCGGGGAGGGGCTGCCTGTCCCCGGGCTGAGCGCTGGGCCAGCAGCATGGAACCACACCGGGGGCTGGGGACCCCACGTGGGCTCCAGCCAGGTGTGTGCTGCCACCCTCACATTGTAGGTGAGAAACACCAGTCCTTGGCTCACCCCCGTGCAGGCTGGGTCCCCTGGGCAAGTGCAGCTCTGGGAGGAGGCTGGTGGGCATCGCGCAGGTGTCAGGGCCCAGCCCGGGGGACTCAGAAGGCTGGGCGGGTCTCCCAGTACAGGCCAGGGCCCAGCGGACCCATAACCGCCCATCACGACCCGTTCCCTGCCCAGCTCCAGACGTCCGTCCCGCTGTCCCCTGGGCCCCCGCGCCGTGTTCTTGCCGCATTGCCTCTCCTGTTCCCGGCACTGACTGCTAGCTCATCACTGTGCACGCGGTAGCACGCGGAGTCCGGGGTGGACACGGCTCCTTGGCCCCACAGGGGCCCCTCTCACAGCCATCGAGGCGGCTGGTACTAGTCACGGTTGTCCTCACGATGACCCCCACCCGCCATGTGGACCAAGACTATTCACCTTGCACATTCTGTTCGGACCTTGTCCCACCATTCCTGTAGCTGACTCCCGCTCATCATCAGGAGTCGGGAGCCTCGCCCTGGGGAGTCTCGCCGCCTCGCCAGGCTGCTGTAGCCCTCGCCCAGCTCTGCTGCACTGCCCTGCCCACCGCCACACACTGCGGGGTGCCCTCACCTGCTCCGTCCCTCGAGCGCTGGGCGGGAACGCTCCGTGCTCCCCGGGGCTGAGTCGGGGTGGCTCGGCCTTCGCCGTCGTCAGGCTCACCTGTGTGCGCCCAGCAGCTGGCTGAATGTCCCGCTGTCCGGGCGGCAGGTGCCGTCTCTCCTCTGACTCCCCCTGCGTGGGCATCTGGTTTGGAGCCCCCGTTGCTGGCGTCTGCTGGCGGCTCCTCGCCCCCTCCCAGCTCCACCGCTGGCTGGAGCTCTTCCCCCGCGTCACTGACTTCAGTCATTAATATTAGCTTGGACTCGTGGGTATTCATTACATCAGAATTCATTACATATTCAGAATAAAATGAATATTCTGTGGGTTAAATCCGACTCCATTTATTTTGTTGCTCAAATGATTCCAGCTGGGGCTGCTGGGAGCCGCTCCACACCAGGCCCCGCGTCCGACTGGCAGCGCACCTTACTTTGAGCAGTTCCTGACTTTCCAGCCTCAGAAGATGCTCCAGCCTGATCTTGTATTTCCAGGGGGTCCCCGAGGGACGGGAGGGCGTGGCCACGGGTCCCCGAGGGACGGGAGGGCGTGGCCACGGGTCCCCGAGGGACGGGAGGGCGTGGTCACGGGTCCCCGAGGGACGGGAGGGCGTGGCCACGGGTCCCCGAGGGACGGGAGGGCGTGGTCACGGGTCCCCGAGGGACGGGAGGGCGTGGCCACGGGTCCCCGAGGGACGGGAGGGCGTGGTCACGGGTCCCCGAGGGACGGGAGGGCGTGGCCACGGGTCCCCGAGGGACGGGAGGGCGTGGTCACGGGTCCCCGAGGGACGGGAGGGCGTGGTCACGGGTCCCCGAGGGACGGGAGGGCGTGGTCACGGGTCCCCGAGGGGCGGGAGGGCGTGGTCACGGGTCCCCGATGGACCGGAGGGCGTGGTCACGGGTCCCCGAGGGACGGGAGGGCGTGGTCACGGGTCCCCGAGGGACGGGAGGGCGTGGTCACGGGTCCCCGATGGACCGGAGGGCGTGGTCACGGGTCCCCGAGGGACGGGAGGGCGTGGTCACGGGTCCCCGAGGGACGGGAGGGCGTGGTCACGGGTCCCCGATGGACCGGAGGGCGTGGTCACGGGTCCCCGAGGGACGGGAGGGCGTGGTCACGGGTCCCCGAGGGACGGGAGGGCGTGGTCACGGGTCCCCGATGGACCGGAGGGAGTGGTCACGGGTCCCCGAGGGACGGGAGGGCGTGGTCACGGGTCCCCGAGGGACGGGAGGGCGTGGTCACGGGTCCCCGATGGACCGGAGGGCGTGGTCACGGGTCCCCGAGGGACGGGAGGGCGTGGTCACGGGTCCCCGAGGGACAGGAGGGCGTGGTCAGGTGTGCACGCTGTGTAGCAAACAGTGTGTGCGAGCCTGTGCATGTATGTGAGCACACATGTGTGTGCACACGTGTGGCTTCCTCCCCCGGCCATCAGGAATGAGAGCCCCAGAGCCCAGCAGCACCCATACGGGGGTCAGCGAGGCAGGAACGTGGGAAAGAGAGCTGCCCTGTCCGGAGGCGCTCACTGCTCCCTCACCCAGAACCGCCCTTCCCGAGGCATTTACACGCCTTGCAGTTCTTCATCTGTGAGTAGCACTAATGATGCTCACCTCCCTGGGGGCAAGTGATGATGTCCTTCTGTGGGGACCTGGCCCCCACCAAGTGTTCAAAGCAACTGAGTCATCACGTTTCAGTCTGTAATACTCGGTGATGAGTTCTTACTTGAGTTACCCTTCATGCGTTAAGAGCTTATTCGCAGTCCGCGTGTATCTGGGCAGGTTGATTCAGGGTCGCTCTCAGGCCTGGATGCTGCAAAGTCCTGCAGAAGGAGCGCAGGTCCCCCTCCTCCCCCGGGGAGGGGGAGCTGGGGGAGGGGAGCGAGACCCACGAGACTGACGAGTCTGCAGAGGGGCGGCAAACTCCAGTTCCCGCTTCTGTCAAGTGTGTGGGGTGGGCAAAGACTGCAAAGAAAAGGAGGTGTGTCCAGCGCTCTGGGGAGAGGACCCTCCTGCCTTGGGGTGGCACAGGGGACACGTTCTGGGGCGGGACAGTTGCTTGGATGTTTTCAAACAGATAAATGTTTGGAACTGACGTATTTCTGCCATTTCTCACGCTGCCCCAACCTCAACCAAAGACACATTTTCTTTGCTGGGGTTTGAACAAAAAAGTCAACTGTGGGTTCAGGGCCCTGGGATGGAGTTACCTGGCAGCACCTGGACGGGGACTCCTTCCGGGCAGCGCTGGGGGCCGAATCGGGAAATGTTATTGTGTCAGACTGGGAGGGGACCTTTCTCTGAGAGGTAGTTGGGTGTGAGTTTTGGGTGAAAACCCCTGGATTTGAAGATGACGTGCAGCCCCTCTGCAAGCTGGTGGTCCCATCTTCCCAGGCCTCCTCCGTCTCGGCAGCGTGGGAAGAAGGGATGCCTGCCTCCAGGGCATCTTCACAGAAGTGGTGACCACAGCCCCCACGCTGCCTCCTCCCACTCTGCTCCACACCCTTCCCACCAGTTCACGCCACGTGACACGCGCCCATCAGCGCCTTCGGAGCAGATGACACGGCGTTCTTGCTAGACCACAAGCCTGGGTTTCTATCTGCACATTTCCCGGCTCAGGAAAGGCCACACCAGGACATTAGGGGCTGTCTCCAGAGGACAGGACGACGGGCCCAGCATTCCCCCGGCACCCAGAGCCTCACCCCAGCTGTGGCCTCCTATCTCCGTCGCTGTAGGCCTGTTGCTGCGTGTGGGCACGTGTGTGTGTGCGCGTGCACACGTGTGTGTCCCTCACTGACCAGCCCAACAGCTGGCCTGGGGTGAGCTGCCCATGTCTAGTAGGGCCCTGCATCTGCCACACACACCGTCACACACACACATCACACACACACACACATCACACACAGCATCACACACATCACACACACACACACGTACACACACGTACACACATATCACACACACCACACACAGCATCACACAGCATCACACACACATCACACACACAGCATCACACACACACGTACACATCACACACACGTACACACACGTACACACACGTACACACATGCACACACACATCACACATGTCACACACACGTACACACACATCACACACAGCATCACACACATCACACACATGTACACACACATCACACACAGCATCACACACACGTACACACATCACACACACATCACACACATCACACACATCACATACACATGTACACACATCACACAGCATCACACACACGTCACACACGTACACACACGTACACACACATCACACACACGTACACACACGTCACACACACATCACACACATCACACACGTACACACACATCACACACACACGTACACACACATCACACACACACGTCACACACGTACACACATCACACACACACACACAGCATCACACACACAATCACACACATCACACACACACACAGCATCACACACACAATCACACACATCACACACATCACACACAGCATCACACACATCACACACAGCATCACACACACGTACACACACATCACACACAGCATCACACACATCACACACATCACACACACATCACACACGTACACACACGTCACACACACCACACACACGTACACACACGTACACACACATCACACACATCACGCACACGTACACACACGTCACACACACACGTACACACACATCACACATCACACACGTACACACACGTACACACACATCACACACATCACACACACACATCACACAAACACACACACATCACACACACACATCACACACAGATCACACACGTACACACACGTCACACACACCACACACGTACACACACGTACACACACGTCACACACACGTACACACACATCACACATCACACACGTACACACACATCACACACACACACATCACACACAGCATCACACACACATCACACACACATCACACACATCACACACACACACACGCATCACACACACACGTCCACACACGTCCACACATGTACACACATCACACACATCACACACACACATCACACACATCACACACACACATCACACAAACACACACACACATCACACACGTACACACACGTCACACACACCACACACACGTACACACACGTACACACACATCACACACATCACGCACACGTACACACACGTCACACACACACGTACACACACATCACACATCACACACGTACACACACGTACACACACATCACACACATCACACACACACATCACACACACACACACACATCACACACACACATCACACACAGATCACACACGTACACACACATCACACACACCACACACACGTACACACACGTACACACACGTCACACACACGTACACACACATCACACATCACACACGTACACACACATCACACACACACATCACACACAGCATCACACACACATCACACACACATCACACACATCACACACACACACACGCATCACACACACACGTCCACACACGTCCACACATGTACACACATCACACACATCACACACACACATCACACAAACACACACACACATCACACAAACACACACACACATCACACACACATCACACACACATCACACAGCATCACACACAGATCACACACACATCACACACATCACACACACATCACACACACCACACACACACATCACACACACATCACACACACACACACATCACACACGCATCACACACACGTACACACACATCACACACGTACACACACATACACACACATCACACACACGTACACACACATCACACACATCACACACACACATCACACACACACACACGCATCACACACACATACACACACATCACACATCACACACACGTACACACACATCACACACACACACATCACACACAGATCACACACACACATCACACACACATCACACACACGTACACACACATCACACATCACACACACGTACACACACATCACACACACACATCACACACATCACACACATCACACACATCACACACACATCACACACACACACACACACGCATCACACACACACACACACACACACACACACGCACCGCCTGCAGACAAAGACCTGTGGAAGCAGACGTGCGCTCCCCGAGGGCTCCCTAGGTCTGTGCTCAGCGCGCACACCACAGAAGGGGGCTCACCGCGGTGATGGAGCACGGAAACGCGTCAGGTCAGGCCCTTCTGAAAAGCCCGTAAGCGGGAGGGCGGGGGGCAGAGGGTCGGGAACAGTCAGGACCCCTCTCCCAGCCCGCCTGGGCTCCTCCTCCGCCCCCACCATAGGGACCCCCGGCTCCGGCCCAGGCGCCCACCCGCCCGCCCTCCCCTGTTGCCATGGTGACGGTGGGCATCCCGGGCTGCTCCCCGCCCCCCGCTGACTGGGGAGCCCGGGCTTTGTCGCGCCGGAGAAGAAAGGGGCCGCCCGCAGGCACCGCCCCGCCCGAGGGAGGGCCCGGCTGGAGGCCTCGCCCCGGCCTGCCCTGCTCGGTGGGGTCTCCTCCAGCTCGGGGGTCCCGGGCTCTGCCTGTTCGCGTGCTTCTTGCTTTCCTCCCCGAGGGAAGGCGGTGAGTAGGCTGGGGTCCGAAGAGACCGGACTGCCCCTCGGTTCAGGCGGCGCCGCAGTCCCCGCTGGGTCGCTTCCCGGGTTTCCGGGGCGCTGCGCCTTCCCCGGGGCGGCGGGGCGGGACCCTGCGCGATGTGTGAGCAGGCGGGGTCCCCACCGCCCCGGGCGCCCAGGGCCCGGCTCCCGCACAGAACCGTCCAGGACGTCGGCGCGGTGCGGGAGCTGCGGTTTCTGGCTTCCCCACACCCGCTTCCCAGGCCTTCTGAAACAGGTAGGAAGGGAGTGGGGCGTGTGCTTGAGAAACGCCGCTGCCTCAGGTGCCCTGGAAATGGGGACCCGTTTCAAATGCTGGATCGTCTTTTTAGAAACAATTTTGGAGAGCAGGTTTAGGTTCACAGCTCTGAAAAAGGAGGGAAGTACGGATTTCCCGAGCGCCTCTGGCCCACGCCGCCGCCTCCCCTCTTCAGAGGGACGCCGGCTACAGGTGACGAGCCTGCCCTGACCCGCATCGTCACCCAGAGCGCACACTCTAGCGGGGTCACTCCTGTGGGCATGCCCTGGACCTGGGACGGATGCGTCATGACACGTGTCCATATTTACTGCCCTCGGAGCCCCCAGCCCTGGCAGCCACTGACCCCAGGCTTTCTCCAGAATGTCACACAGTTGGGACCGTGCAGGGTGTCGCCTTACTGATGTGCATTTAAGTTCCCAGCGTTTTCCTCTCTCTCTTTCTTACTCACTTTCTTTCATTAGGAAAACCAGCCTAATGTGGGCGAGGGCACCTTTTCTTTAAAGAGGCTCAACAGTGCGAATTCCCGAGTCCTTGGGGATGCCAGGCTGTCCCTGACTCTTTGGCGGTGTGGATCAGGACACTGGATGTCTAGGGCAACTTCCCAGGTCGGCGTGGAGTGAACAGAACGAGTGTGCGCACACGCACTCAGGGTCCATTGTAAACTATTGTAAGACCAGCTTCAGAGGTTGCGCAGAAAGTTAAACGTGTCTCTGAGGGGTTCCCGGCCTGGCTGTGGGGTGGGTGGGGCGGCTGGGGCTGCTGGCTTTGGACACGGGCCTCCCCTGCACTGGGCGCAGAGACTCCCTCGGGCAGAGTGGGGCTGGGGCCTGTTTTCTCATCCGCTCCACAGTGGTCTCGAGGGCTTCTTGGTGGTCTTGCTCAGTGACCTCAGCCTGCCCCCTGGGGGCCTGGCCCTGCTCTGGGCACAGGGAATAGACTGGCTCACACATGTCTGGGGGCTCCTGGCAGGACCATGGGCCCGTGCCTCAGTGTCCCCAACTGTCCAGTGGGGCCTGCCAGGGGTGAAAGGAGCCAAAGGGTATCCTCGGTGGTGTGTGTGGCCCGTCCGACTGCGGTGGCTGCCCGAGCGGCAGGGACACCTTCCCAAGCTTAGGGACACCAGTTGTGCCTCGGTCCCACAGCTTCGGGCCAGTTTGGGGGCTCCCACCTTCCCCAGGACATGTGGTGAGGGGCCCCTAGGGGCCTTCAGGCTGTGTGTGCAAGATCCCTTGAACAGATTGGGCTGGGGCACGGCCACGGCTCAGCAATCCCAGCCCACTCGGGCCCCACCATCTGTGTGTGTGTGCACGTGCGTGCACGTGAGTGTGCACAAGGGCCAGTGTGTCCAGTCAGAGACTGGACACCCATGTTGGCAGTGATCTGCCCCAGAGGGACTGAGGGGGTCTCATCCCCTGGGCACTGCTGCCTGGCCCCAGACCCAGCGCTGCAGCCCAGGGCGGTGGCACCATCCTCCTGGCCACTCCCCCGAGGCTCCTGCACCTACAGCCAGAGTCCGAGTCCCCAGTAGCGCTCAACTAACTGGGCCTGCAGGCACTGGGCATTGCTAACCACCTACTGACCCACTGACTTCCTTGCTATGTTCCTCCCTCCCTCCCTCTTTGCTGTCTTGTTCCAGAAGGGACCTGGTTCAGCTAAAGTATGCAAGATGAAGAGAAGCAGGTGACTATAAGGGGAAGCTGTGTATTTGCCAGGCAGAACCTGTGGGCGGCTGGTGAAGCCCCAGGGTGGAGGTCTAGGACTGAGGTCCGCAGGAGTTCTGGACTTGGGCTGACTCTTCCCGGTTGGTGTTGGAGGAGCCCGTTCCCCAACTCCAGATCAGCCCCTGTGAGCTGTGGGAGCCTGTGAGCAGACCCGAGGAGCACTGGGGGGGGGGTGTCTGTGGTCGGGAGCCCCTAAGTGACCTGGGGACAGCTCAAGGACAGAGCTGCCCTGCCCCCCCCGAGGACACGGGAAGGGTGTGCCCACTCCAGGTGGCCGCTGTGGCTGTCAGCCCAGAGTCGCACACCCCAGGCCGGCCCCGCTCCTGCTCTGCTGGGGCTGCTCAGCCCCCTGAGGGTCCATCCTCTGGCTGTCCCTCTGTCCCTCAGGTCCCCTGTGGGGACAAGGGAGAGGGGCCAGCATAGGGGTGGCCAGCGGCCCCTGCCTGCCTGGGAGGTGAGCCACAAGGAGGCCAGTTGGAGGGAATCCCCACGGGCTTTCTAGAGCTCCAGTTGGGGCTTTTAGAATGAGGTTGCTGCTGACATGAGCTTGATTGAATGAACAGGATGGCCTTTTGTTTCCCAGTAATTAATGTCCAGTAAGCCCCGGCCCTGCCGCCCCCTTCTTTCTCACTGTGCTGGGGCTGCTGTGAGCACCCTGTGAGAAGCAGGGCTGTGAGGTCTGAACACCAATGGTTAATCGGGAGCTGACACTAAGGATCCCAATGGGGGAGGGTGGGTCCACCTGACTGTGGCTGTGATGGTGGTGGGCCCTGTACTCAGGCCCTGGGCCTGAGTGGTGGGGCGGCCACCCTGTATTGCCTTACTTCTCATATCTCTACACGCAGACCTGGGAGAAATCCAGGGTTTGCTTCTAGACCGCTGCGATAAAGCGAATACTGTGATAAAGCATGTCAAATGAGCTTTTTGGTTTCCCGGTGCACATAAAAGTTACGTTTACAGTGCATGTGGCCTATGAAATGTGCAGTAGCTGTGTTTGAAGAAACATTGTTCAGGGCTCCTGGGTGGCTCAGTGTCTGCCTTTGGCTCAGGTCATGATCCCGGGGTCCTGGGATCGAGCCCCGCATCGGGCTCCCTGCTCCGTGGGGAGCCTGCTTCTCCCTCTCCCACTCCCCCTGCTTGTGTTCCCTCTCTCGCTGTCTCTCTCTGTCAAATAAATAAAATCTTAAAAAAAAAAAGAAAACATTGTTCATAAAAGAAAAGAATGCTCATATCTTATTTAAAAATACTCTGTTGTTGAAAAGTGCTAACCACCATCTGAGCTCTCAGGGAGCCATGATCTTTTTGCTGGTGGACGGTCTTGCCTGATGTTGATCTGCTGACCCATCAGGGTGCTGGCGGCTGAAGGCTGGGTGACTGGCCATTTCTGAAAATAAGACAACCCTGAAGTTTGCCTCATGGATTGACTCTTCCTTTCATGAATGATTTCTCTGTAGCTTGTGATGCTTGTTTGGTAGCATTTTACCCACAGAAGAACTTCTTTCAAAACCGGAGTCCATCCTCCAACTCTGCCTCTGCTTTACAACTGGGTTCACGTGATATTCTAAATCCTTTGTTGTCATTTCAACAGTCTTCACAGCATCTTTACCAGGAGTAGCTTCCATCTCAAGAATCCCCTTTTTTGCTCATCCATAAGAAGCAACTCCTCATCTGTCCAAATTTTATCATGAGATTGTGGCAGTTCAGTCCCATCTTCAGGCCACACTTCTGATCCTGGTTGTCTTGCCGTTTCTCCCACATCCGCAGTGACTTCCTCCACTGAAGTCTTGAACCCCTCAAAGCCACCCATGAGCGCTGGAATCAACTTCTTCCAAACTCCTGTTCATTCACTTCCCGTGAATCATGCATGTTAATGGCATCTAGGATGGTGAATCCTTTCCAGGATGTTTTCGATGGACTCTGCCCAGATCCATCAGAGGAATCACTATCTGTGGCAGCTATAGTCTTACTAAAGGTATTTCCTAAAGAACGAGAGTTGAAAGTCAGAATTACCCCTGGATCCATGGGCTGCAGGATGGATGTTGTGGTAGCAGGCATGAAAGCAACATTAATCTTGTCCATCTCCATCAGAACTCTTGGCTGACGAGGTGCAATGCCATGTCACAGTAATATTTTGCAAGGAATCTTTTTTCCTGAGCAGCAAGTCTCAAGAGTGGGCTTAAAATATTCCATCAACCATGTTGTAAATAGATGTGCTGTCCGCCAGGCTGTGTTGTTTAGAGAGCATAGGCGGAGGAGATTTAGCATGGTTGCTAAGGGCATATTTTCAGAATGGGCAATGAGCATTGGCTTCCACTTCAACTCACCAGCTGCATTAGCCTCACTTGAGAAGTCAGCCTGTCCTTGGAACCTTTTTTTTTTTTTTAAGGTTTTATTTATTTATTTATTTGACAGAGAGACAGTGAGAGAGGGACACAAGAGCAGGGGGAGTGGGAGAGGGAGAAGCAGGCTTCCCGCAGAGCAGAGAGCCCGATGCGGGGCTCGATCCCAGGACCCTGGGACCATGACCTGAGCCGAAGGCAGACGCTTAACGACTGAGCCACCCGGGCGCCCCTGTCCTTTGAACCTTTGAAGCCAGGCGTTGACTTCTTTCTAGCTATGAAAGTCCTAGATGGCATCTTCCAATAGAAGACTGTTTCATCTGTATTGACAATCTGTTTAGTGTGAGCACCTTCATGAATTCTCTTAGCTAGATCTTCGGGATCACTTGCTATAGCTTCCCCGTCGGCACTCGCTGCTTCACCTTGCACTTGTACGCTTTGGAGACAGCCTCTTTCCTTAGCCTTGCCAACTTCTGCCAGCTCCCGACTTTTCTTCTGCAGCTTCCTCACCTCCTCAGCCTGCACAGAACTGAAGAGTCGGGGCCTTGCTCTGGGTGAGGCTCTGGCCGAAGGGAATGTTGTGGCTGGTCTGAGCTTCCATCCACACCAGTCAGACTCTCCATGTCAGCAGGGAGGCTGTTTCATTTCCTTCTCATTCGAGTGTTCACTGGGGAAGCACCTGTGATGTCCTTCAAGAACGTTTCCTTTGCATTCATAACTGGGCTAATTGTTTGGCACAAGAGGCCTAGCTTTCGGCCTGTCTTGGGTTTCGACAGGCGTTCCTCACGAAGCTTAATCATCTCTAGTTGCGATGGAAAGTGAGAGATGTGTGACTCTTCCTTTCACTTGAACACTTAGAGGCCATGGTAGGGTTATCAGTTGTGCTAATGTCAATACGGTTGTGTCTCAGGGAATTGGGAGGCCCGAGGAGGAGGGGAGAGAGATGGGGGAAGGGCCCATCTGTGGAGCAGCCAGAACACACACAGCATTGATCGGTCACGTTCACCGTCTTATGTGGGCACGGCTCATGGTGCCCCCAAATTACAGTGGTGACATCGAAGATCACCGATCACAGATCACCGTAACAAATGTAGTAATAACGAGCTTGAAATATTGTGAGAGTTCCCAGAATGTGACACAGGACATGATGTGAGCAACTGCTGTTGGGAAGAGGGTGCCAGTGGACTTGTTCCAGGCGGGTTTGCCGTCACCCTTCAGTCCGTAAGCAGTGCAGCGTCTGCGGGGTCAGTAAAACAAGGGGGGCCCGTATATACACAGTGGTTTTTTTTTACAGGGTGACAAAAGGCCGCAGACACAGCGCCCCCTCAGTGGCCGGCATCAGAGCGGTTACAGGTCAGGGGGCACTTCCACTTGGGGCCAGTGTCCTGTCTCCAGGGCCCCCGTAACTGTCCTGCTCCATGTGCAAAGCTCTCAGACACCACGCCATCTCAGGGTCAGAAGCCACCAGCATTCCTCCATGGCAACCCCAAAGGCTGCTTTTGGCCGCGGTGACTAAACTGTCGAGTATTTTTAGAGCAATTCTGCTTTTGTTCTGTTTCAATAAGGAGGTAAAGTGAGTGCTCCCCAGTCAGACCCTCACTGCCCTCACGCTGGCTTCTGACACGCCCCAAGCCGGTGTGGCATGGAGGGCTGTCCGCCGTCAGCTGGGTCACCCGGCCGTCCTCCGAGCTGCCTGACCCTCGGCGACATTCGAGGCAGCGCCCAACTTAGGGAACGTTTTCTGTCTTTGAACAGAATGCAGTTTCAGTTTAAAGGAACCTAGAGAACTTTTCTGCAAAAGCGTGTTTTCAGAAAGCAAAATTGCACTCCGTGTCCCTTCCTTTTGGGTTTCTTAACCACATTTTTCCTTAGAGAAATGTAGGACAGCTAAGTAGAAATTAAATTTTCCATATATAAACAGACATGGAGACAGCTGACTCTGAGGCAGCTGCTGGAGGCTTGGAATCCCAAATGAGCCATGAAGGAGATGTTATCTTCTTGTTTTAAAATAGGTCGACTTTTCTCCCCATTGCAAATGTAATAAATGTTCTTTGTAAAAACATGTATATTACTGAGAAGCATGGAGAGGAAAGCGAACAGCCCCAGAAGCTCAGGCCCGGAGCTGGAAGGTCAGCGGTGGGAGTGCGTCCGCAGCGGGGCCCTGCTCCTTTCCTGGGTCTTGTCTGGGGTGGGTGTCCAGGGGCCCCCATCCAAAGCCCGCTGGGTCCCACCCGCCTCCCGCCCGGCCTGTTTGCTCCCCGCCCAGCTCGTGGAGGAGATGTTAGTGCTGGACTCCATCCCACCCTGGCCAGCCCGCGCCCCTGCGCGGGGCGTGCACGGTGCGGGAGCAGAGCGAGGCAGGCGGGGTGTGCTGGGTCTTGTGGGGGAGCTACGAGGCCTGGGGTCTCGGCCACCTCTACTCCTGGTTATGCTCAGGATTCCAGGAACTGCTGTGTTTTCCTGGAGAGCTCATTGCTTCTCTTAACAGTCAAGGGTCTCAAAAAGTGCAGCTTTTTATTTTGCCATAAGTAACTGCAGGTTCACACGCAGCTGTGAGGAGTACTGCGGAGATGGCCCGTACCCTCTGCCCAGCCTCCCCCAGCGGTGACGTCGGGCAGAACTGTGGGGCGCCTGCCACGGCGGGGAGGTCTGCACCGCGCAGCCGCCCAGGATCCCTCCCGTGCCCCCGCCGCCCGCAAACCTGCGCCCCGTGAGTACACTTGTGTTGTTTCGAGAATGCTCAGCAAGTGGAATTCGCAACGTTTTCAAACTGGCTTTTTCAGTCGGCGTTAATCTCAGGAGACTCACCCAGACTGATGTGTCCAAATCCCTTCCTCCGGAGCGCTGAATGTGTCCGGGGTGCGGCCGGGCCACGTTCGATCCTGCACCCCTTGAAGGCCAACCCGATGGCCCGCGTGCGGTCTCTGTGAATGCAGGCTGCCCTTCTGTGGGACAGACGCCGGGTCCCCGCTGTGTTCCAGGGTGGTCGAACGTGTCCTAAAACACTCTGCCCGGCTGTCCCCACAGTGGCTGTCCCATCTGTGTCCCGCGTCTGAGTGGCCCAGTTTCAGCACATCCTGGACAACGCTGGCGTCCTTTTTTATGTGTGCGGTCCGGGCAGGTGTGAGCACATCTCACTGTGGGATGGGCTCACATCCGTTCACTGTCCTGTGACAGATCATGCTCTTGGTGTCCAATCTAAACACACCACCTAGTCCCAGATCCCACAAGTTGTTTCCTATTTTTTCTTTTCTTTTTTTTTTTTAAAGATTTTATTTATTTATTTGAGAGAGAGAATGAGAGACAGAGAGCACGAGAAGGAGGAGGGTCAGAGGGAGAAGCAGACTCCCTGCCGAGCAGGGAGCCCGATATGGGACTCGATCCCGCGACTCCAGGATCATGACCTGAGCCGAAGGCAGTCGCTTAACCAACTGAGCCACCCAGGCGCCCATGTTTCCTATTTTTTTCTTGAAGTTCCCTAGTTTACATTTTGCGTTTAAATCCATGATCCATTTTGAGCTGGTGTTTGTATGAGGTGTGCGGTTTAGGTCGGGCTCCTTGTTTGCCGGCGGATGTCCCACCACCCCAACGCCATTCGTGGAAAGGCTGTTTTTCCTCCGTTTGCACCTTTGGCAGCCACCCCCCTCCTTGGTGGGGCTCCTGCTGGGTCCCTGTTGTGTCCCCTTGAGCCCTGGGTCTGTCCCCCAGCACCACCCGGTGCCCTTTGCTGTGGCGACAGAGGCGTGGTCCCTCCTGGTCTCAGCTGCCTAGAGGCCCTGGGGCCTGTGCTCTCCGCATAGATTCCGGAATGGGCTCAACAAAAAGCCTTGCTGGGACTTTGATAGAAACTGAAATAAACTCATAGATCATTTGTGAGAAAAATGACATCTTTCTGTCATGTCGTCAGTCCATGAACACAATATGCCTCTTTTTTTAGAATTTTTTTCACCAGCATGTTAGTTTTCAGCATACAAGCTTAGTAAATGTTTTGTTGGATTTACATTTGAGGCTTTTTTTTTTTTTTTTTTAGTGTGAATGGCATCATGTCTTTTAGATTTTGGTAACTTCATGTTCACTGTATAAACATTCAAGCGATTTTTGTGAATTGATCTGTGTCTGTGACCTGCCAAACTCACTTATTAGCTCTAGCAGTGTTTTTGTAGATTCTCGGGATTTTCTTTGTAGACAATCATGTCACCTGCAAATATGGACACTTATTCCTTCCATTTGCTCTGCGTGCGTCTTTCTTCCTTGCCTTGCCTTATTGCGTGGCTGGAACATCCGCCACTCCGAGGAGCAAGAACAGTGATGTCCTTGCCTGTTCCCATCCTTAAGTGGTGTTATGGGATGAATTGTGTCCCCCAAAATTCATATGCTGAGATCCTAAACCTCAGTGCCTCACAACGTGACCCCATTTAGAGATTGAACCCTTAAAGAGGTAATTAGTTAAAATGAGGCCATAGGTAGGGCTCTAACCCAGTGTGACTGGTGTCCTTATAAGAGGAGGAGGTGAGGACAGACATGCCCAGAGGGACACCCACGTGAGGACGCGGGGAGAAGGTGACCCATCTCCCAGGCCAGGAGAGAGGCCTCAGGGGACACCTGCCCTGCCCTCGCCTGGATCTCAGACTTCTGCCCCGAGGACTGGGACAGAATGCATTTCCACTGTTGTTTGTATGGATTTTTGTCACAGTAGCCGGACCAAACCAATGACCCTGCCCCAGAGCTGCAGAGGTGACGCTGCTCCAACTTCCCTTGCTAGTTCTGCCTGTTCTTTAACTTCATCTAGAGCAGCCTTTTGCACCTGGCTTCTTGCGAGATCCACCCACATCGCCGGTATATGGTAGCTGAGTAACATTCCGTATCACGAATATGGTTGCACACTTCGCTGATTCATTCTCCAGTTGGTGGACATCTGGCTCATTTCCAGTTTTGAGTTATGATGAATCGAGTTGCGACGGACATGGTGACCAGTCTTTGTGTGGGCAGATGTTTTCTCTTCTCCTGGGGAGACCCCCAGGAGTGGAATTGCTGGGTCATAGGCAGGTGTATGCTTAACTTCATGGGAAAATGCCGAGTGGTTTTCCAAAGCAGTTGTACAGTTTTACCCTTCCGTTGGCACTGTGTCAGAGTCCTGCTTGCCCCGCGTCCTTGCCCCCAGGTGACGGGCGTGGTGGCGTCTCACCGAGGCTTTGGCTTACACTTCCGTCACACAGGTGCCGTGGAGCACTTCCCTGGGTGCTCACTGTCCGTTCAGATAACTTTTTAAAGTCAAGTGCCTGGTCTAGTCTATTCCTCAATTTATTTTTATTGGATTATTTGTCTTTTTCTTTATTGATTTGTGGGAAATTTTTATATATTCTGTGCACAAGTCCTTTGTCAGAGAGATATATCACAAACATTTCCTTCCTGTCCTCGGCTCTCCCTTTCATCTTCTTCGTGGGGCCTCTGGATGAGCACACGTTTCTCATGATGATGAAGTTTGGTTTCTCAAGTGTTTTTCCTGTGGCTTTCAGGCCTGAGACATCTGCCTGCCTCCGGGGCGCAGGCGTTCCACCTATGCGTTTTTGGAAGCTCTAGAGCCCTGCTCACACTTAAGACTGCGCTTCGTTCCAGCTGTGTTTGTGTGTGTGCTGTGAGGCGGTCAAGGCTCACCTGTCCGTGATGTGTCCCCTTGCTGCAGCACACGCTCGAGGGGCTTTCCTTTCCCAGCCCCGAGCGCCGGCAGCTTCGCCAAAACCCGGCCCGCTGCGTGCATGTGCTTGCACATCTGGACTCCCCATTCTGTTCCATTGATCCCTCTCTATCCCTGTGTGACACCACCTGTCTTATTTTAATTTAATGTAATTTATTATTATAGTAATTATCTTACGTAATAAATTAAGTCACTTTACTCATCATAGAGACTCCCTACCCATGCTGTGCAGCAGTTCTCCACTGTCAGACCCTCACATCCCCAGGTTTCCCCATTACAAATACAGCTGTACTGCGGGACGGAGGATGGGCGGGTGGAGGGGCCGTGGCAGGGGTGAGGCTGCGAGCTGCTAGTGTCGGCTGTCTCCGTCCAAGCTCCAGGTCGCCGTCCACACAGTGTGGGCAGAGGGGTGCTCCTCAAACACTGCTGGCTCCTTTTCAGGCCTTCCTTCTTCTCTGGGGTAGCCGTGCTCCCACCCCGTTCTCCTCTGCTCTCCGTGCTCCCTCCCGTCCTCATCCTCCTCGTGCTCCCTCCCGTCCTCATTCTTCCCGTACTCCCTCCCATCCTCATCCTCCCCGTGCTCCTCATGCTCCCTCCTGTCATCATCCTCCCCTGTGCTCCCTCCTGTCCTCATCCTCCCCGTGCTCCTCATGCTCCCTCCTGTCATCATCCTCCCCTGTGCTCCTCATGCTCCCTCCTGTCTTCATCCTCCCCGTGCTCCCTCCTGTCCTCATCCTCTCCGTGCTCCCTCCCGTCCTCATCCTCCCCGTGCTCCTCATGCTCCCTCCTGTCATCATCCTCCCCTGTGCTCCCTCCTGTCTTCATTCTCCCCCGTGCTCCCTCCCGTCCTCATTCTCCCCCGTGCTCCCTCCCGTCCTCATCCTCCTCGTGCTCCCACCCCGTTCTCCTCTGCTCTCTGTGCTCCCTCCCGTCCTCATCCTCCTCGTGCTCCCACCCCGTTCTCCTCTGCTCTCTGTGCTCCCTCCCGTCCTCATCCTCCTCGTGCTCCCACCCCGTTCTCCTCTGCTCTCTGTGCTCCCTCCCGTCCTCATCCTCCTCGTGCTCCCTCCCGTCCTCATGCTCCCCGTGCTCCCTCCCGTCCTCATGCTCCCCGTGCTCCCTCCTGTC
The DNA here is from genome assembly GCF_964656455.1 of Halichoerus grypus. Taxonomy (NCBI): domain Eukaryota; kingdom Metazoa; phylum Chordata; class Mammalia; order Carnivora; family Phocidae; genus Halichoerus; species Halichoerus grypus. The sequence continues at coordinate 816,422 of NC_135725.1, forward strand.
CTCATCCTCTCCGTGCTCCCTCCCGTCCTCATCCTCCCCGTGCTCCCTCCCGTCCTCATCCTCCCCCGTGTTCCCTCTGCTCCTCTGTGCTTGCCTATGGAGCACCAGCCTGAGTCTTGGCTCTGTGCCGCCTTTGCCGTGGGGACAAACCATGAGAAGAAATGGAATTTTAAAATTTGTGTTTGTTATCATGGTCATATGAAAATTATTAAATTGAAAAATAGACGGTATGGTTACATGGTTAAAGAAACAAAAAGATCTAAGAGAGCTTTCACTCTTACCCTGTCTCCATCCATAAGATAGTCATTTTAAGCAGTTTTTTAAATTTTTCAAACTTATGGAAAAGATGCAGGAATTCACTTATCAAGCGTCAATAATTTGCCCTGTTTGTGGTTCCCCGCGTAGAGAGGTAGGCATGTTTTCCCGGAGCCGTTTTTAAGAGCTTACAGAGCTCACAACTAGAACATCTGGCGGCCAGGTGGCCATCGCATTCTAGTGACCGTCTGGGTCTGCCCGTGAGGAGGTCTGGCCACCCCACCCCTCAGCCAGGAGGGGACCACGGGGTCGACCCGCCAGCGCTCTCAAGGCGGGCCTTGGTGTGTCCAGCCCTGCTCTTACCTGCCCTGGCACGGGAGCCACGCGGCACCACGCTGCCACGCCTGTGCAGGTACGGCGGCACCGATTTCTGGAGCGGCGAGTGCTGGGTCAAGGGGCAAATGTCCCCTTCTGTCCCAGCCGTCATGTGGGGGGGTCTCGCTGGCCTGGTGGGGAGAGCGGGTCCTCGGTGTGGGCTGTAGCTGCCTCCCCAGTGTGTGCGGGCCACTGAGATTTCCTTCTCCCTGAGCTGCCTGTTCCTGGCCTTTGCCCCGAACTATCAGTTTCTGGATCATTCCACAGCCCACTCATCCCTCACCCCTCACCCAGACTCAGTGACGCAGGTGACTCATCCAGTGGGGGCCAGCCGTCTGAATCTTAAAAACACAAAACCGAGCCATTTTGCCACAAAACCAAGTGTGGGTTGAGTCAAGGCAGCTCCACACATGTAAACATCAGACAGACTGCTCTGTGTCTGGTGACTCTTTACCATCCTTTGTCCCTCGTGCCGTCTCCGTGGCCACCGAGGACCAAGGGAGCTTTTCAGGACGTGAAATGCTGGAAGAAACAAGATTCTAGAGAAGCAACGTGGCTCGTGGTCCTACAACAGGATTGCTCCAACCACGGAAACACGAAATGTTGAACTTAAAAGCCTTTGATTTTGGACTAATTCTAGATGTGCAGGCAAGTTGCGAAGACAGTGCAGAGGGTCCTTCTCCCAGTGTCCGCACCCACATAGTGGACTCCATTTGTCCGGAAGTGAGCCTGGCAGAACACCAGACTACAGACTGTCGGATCCGAACTGCCACAATGTGTTCAGTAAACACTGAATGTTAATGTTGTTTGTGCCCAGAATTCTCCTAAAGGCAGGAGAGAGAATCTGGTTATCTTTTTTTTTTTTTTTTTTTTTTTTAAGATTTTATTTATTTGACAGAGAGAGACACAGCGAGAGAGGGAACACAAGCAGGGGGAGTGGGAGAGGGAGAAGCAGGCTCTCCGCAGAGCAGGGAGCCCGATGTGGGGCTCGATCCCAGGACCCTGGGACCATGACCTGAGCCGAAGGCAGACGCTTAACGACTAAGCCACCCAGGTGCCCCGAGAATCTGGTTATCTTGACATGTTTTGTTTACAAAGAAATAAACACATTAATTCTCAATGTGTTTAATGAGGGGCCGGGGCTGGAGGAGGCACGTGGCCCTGGTGGCCCTGCCTGCTGCCGGGGAGGCCGGGAGCCAGCCCACGTGGTCATTCCGCTCCCTGGGAGAAAGTGGGAGCCGTACCCTGTCCCACGCTCTTGGGCTCAAGGAAGTGCTGATGAAACACAGCCCCGAGGGGCCCTGGTATGCTGCTTAATATTCCATACGACGAAACAGGATGGCTAGTGCGTTCCTTGTTGGACGGTGCCGCCGCCCAGGTGGAGAGGTCCCCCGCCTGATGCGTTCCGGCCAGGCTGCACCCCACTCCACTTTTTGCCCGTCACCTTTTGGGTCGCAACACCTGGGCTGCTGCCCGAACACAGCCCTGCCTCCGTAGGCCATTTCTGTGCAACAGGGTCTGTCCCGACGGGGTCTCCCTGCCAGTCTCCTGACTCGGGGATGTCAGCAGGCAAGGGCCGTGCTGGGGAAGGTGGCAGGTGCCGCTCTTGGCACCTGGAGGGGCCCCCGCGTTCCTCACAGAAACTCTGTGCATCCCGTCTCCTTTCCATTTTATGGCCGAGGACCTGAGGCTCTGAGGTTCTCAGCCCGAGAGCCGGGGTGTGAGCCCGGTGCCTCTGAGACAGGGGCCGCCGTCCTGTCACCTGCTGGGTGGGGCAGCGCTGGGCCTCAGCTGGGGGCCGCATGGTGGGTGCTCTGCCTGCTCGCCTGGGTCTTCCCGTCGCTGGAGGGAGGCGCCCCTGCGTCCGTGCGCACGGGCTACGCTGACCGCTCAGGCAGCCGCTTCCTCACACACCTCCTCAAATCCCGGGCTGGAAGGAGGACCGTCTGGGGGAAAGTGGGCAGCGTCCGCAGCCTGACCACCCCGCCCCCCACAACTGAGCACGGGGGCGACTCTGCCGTGCGGCCAGCAGCGGGGAGTGCGCGGGGAGCCTCCGCTGTGCGCTCTGGGCTTGCGTGGGCTGGAGAAACGCCCTCGGTAGCCGCCCTGGGCTGGCTTCCCCGCGCTCGCGTGCTCCCTGGCTGCGAGGCGCTGCCCCGGGGGGCTCCACGGTGACCCCCGGCCAGCAACGAGGACACCAAGGCTCAAAGAAATCCGTTTGTTTCTAAAGAAGCATGCAGGCGGGACGAACAAGCCACCGTTGGAACGCATGCAGAGCTCGCGCTCTAAGCTTTGCAGGAGTCCACGTCTTCGTGCATTTACTTTCTCCTGGGGTCACCGAGCTGCCCCGTGACAAGGGTGCTCCCCTGACGGTCCACGGGCCTCCTCTCAGCTAGGGGACCCCCTGAGGGTCCCAGTGTCGTGTCCCCGCAGGTCTGTGCCCAGAAGCCCGCGAGGCGAGGTGGGGGGGAAGGCTGTGGCCTGCATCGCCTCCACCCTGGGGCGGCTCGGGGCGCCGTGGTGCAGGGGCTCTCGGGGGCCTGGACAGCTCTCCAGCCCGTCTGGGCTGTATTTTCACACAGGAGGCAGCTGGGGAACCAGTGAACTTGGGCGTGTGACGATGCGGAAATGCGAAGGCACTGTCATTGGTGACCCGTATTGCAAAACCCGCAAAAGGAAGTTGTGTTTTGCTGCAGCCTGAAGTCGGCCCCGGGCAGAAGCGCGCCCTCCCAGGACGGCAGGTGAGTGGTGCTAGCTCTGGGGTCTTCGCCGGCCCCCAGGGCCTGTGCACGTCCTGCAAGGGGCACTTGTGGGGATGAGGGGGTTGAGAGCAGGAGCGGCTTGGGGTTGGTGGCTTCAAGGCAGGCAGCCATGTGGTGGTGGGTGAGTGGTGCGTCTGTGCTCCTTTGGCTCCTGGGGTACCCCCGGCTTGATTTGTGAAGAGCCAGCGTGTGTGGGCACAGCCCGCAGGAAGCGTGCCATCGGCCGGGACAGCACTGGGTGTCGTCTGGGGCGCCTCAGACTCTTGCTAAGATGAACTGAGCCCAGGAGGGGCCGGCGTCTGAGGCTGACCCGGTTCAGGTGACCCCCACATGGGCCACGCCTGCGCACCTGTCCCCGAGGCCCTGGGCAATGCGGGTCTTCCTTTACCTGGGCTGAGGAAGGGTGAGTGGCCCACGCAGTCCCTAGGGGGGTAGGCCTTCCCACCAAATGTGTGGCTCTGGAAGGTTCCTCAGCAATCTGACGCAGTTTAGACACTGATGGGGCTTGGCCAGGAGGACACCCTGGGATGCCCACCCTGCCGAGTCCAGGCGCCGACTCCTGGCAGGGGTCACGTCCTGGGAGGCAGCGGGGTGGAGCCAGACGGCGCCGTGTTTGTGCAGAGTGGGAGTGCGTTCAGGGGCGCAGCTGTACTCAGAGCACCTGGCTCCTGGGACCCTCGGGGCTTGCAGGCAACTGGCTGAGTACGCGGCCACTCCCAAAGGAGAGGAAACAGAGGGAGCCCTGTGCTGTGGCCTGCATGCTGCCCAGCTGCGCCCCACTCAGACCTTCAGAGCCTGACAGCTCGCTGGGGCCGGGCGGGGTCGGGTGCGCGGGGAGGAAGTGGTTTGTCTCCAGCTGGGTGTTTGCAGGAGGCCAGAGGCCCTGGTTCCCCTCCCTGGGTTTGACGTCTGTCTCCCCACAAAGGCCAGCACCTCCAAAAGTTCAGGGGCCCCCGAAGCTGGACAGGACTGTGTGCTCTGACCCACAGGCCTGACCTTCAGGTGGTCTGTGAAGGTCAGAGCTCAGAAGGGGGGCTAATGGAGGCCTCGAGGACATGTGGGGCTTTGCTGCCCTGAGCCCCTTGAAAGCCCAGCGATGGGGATGTCCTTGGACTCCGAACAGTGACAGTGGTGCAGCTGCTGGTCCCAGCTGGGAGGCTGGGAGCACCGGCCTCCCCACATCCTCCGTACCTGCCCCAGGTGGGTTCTCATGACCCCACTGACAGATGAGGAGAGTGAGGCACCTCAGTAAAGGGGGTGAGTGTGGAAGTCAGACTGTAGGACACGTGAAACCAGCCCTGAATGGAGCATCACTCACCTGCACGGTCCCCTGGCTGCCCACGGCTGGGAGACACATCCTGGCTCCAGCCCCTACGTTCTACCTCCTCAGTCTCCAGGTACGTTTCTCCAGACGGCTGGGCTGATTCTCCTTTGCCCTGCTCCTCTGTCTGGGACGGTGTTCCCTCTGCCCGGGACTCTGTTCCCTCCCCCTGGGATGCTGTTCCTTCTGTCTGGGACTCTGTTCCCTCTGTCTGGGATCACACGTAGGGTGGTGATAATTAGTCACCACGTAGGCATCCAGTGAGGTGGGCAGTGACTGACCTTTCCGGTCGGCTCTGGGGGCTCCAGTGGACCCCCATGAAGTGCATGTGCGCCCAGGATGTGATGCTCTAGCCCCCACAAGTGTGTGGCTTTGGGAGAGTGAACCTGCTGCCTGGCCTCCCTTTTGCACAATAACCTGGCAGGTCACTGTGCAGTCAGATGAGACCTGTCCTCGTGGGAAGGCCTCCCCCGGGGCGGCAGTGAGAGTGACCCCAGGTGGGGGTCCCAGGGCAGCAGTGAGAGTGATGGGGGAGTTGGGGGGTGTCCGTGCGGAGCTTCCCCCATCCCCAGCGGCATTGACCCCTGGATTGAGCAGGGCCAGGCTGCCCGCACACAGGGTGGCCCCGGAAGCGTGGTCAGGATCTCCGTGCAGTGGGAAGCTTTTGGAAGGTTCTCGTCTGTTCGTTTCACTAGGTCTTCTGGTGAATGTCTCAGACATAAGCAAAGGTGGAGTTGCGTGGGGAGCCCGGGGTGCCGGAGGTCGGCCTAGGACCTCTGCCCCGTGCACGCGGGCCCGACACTAGGTCACCCAGCAGGGCTCCAGAGCTCCGCGGGCCCGCCCAGACGCAGCTTGTTCTGCGCACAGCTGGCTGCTGCGTGGGGACCGGTCTGTGCTCCACCACAACGGACAGTGATGCGGTGTCTGTAGTTAAAGCCCCGGACGACAGCGAAACGAAAACAGAATAGGACATACAAATACAGCACACGAGAATGCGGGTGTTAATAGTAGAAAATAAAACCAGGAAGGAAAAGAAGAACATTATGTATAAGTGAAAAGATTAAGCGGAAGGAGCTCAGGTGGTCGGTTTTGCAGGCCCACGGGGTCCGCACGTGCGTCTTGTGTGCAGTGCACCTGCGTGCGTGCGGCCCCCTGTGCGTGCGTCCTGCGTGCTGTGCACCCGCGTGCCATGTGTCCCGCGTGCCTTGTGGTCCCATGAGCCTGCGCCAGCTCTTCTGTCATAGCTCCTTGCGCTGGACCCAGTGCATTTCCGGGTTTGCTGTCTGGGAGCTTCTGCTAAGCTAGCTTCGGGCACGCATCATCGGCACTGTGCCCTGGCGTGGCCTCAAGTCCTGCAGGATGGAGCCGGTGACAGGGCCCTGGGAGCTCTAGGCCGCGTCGGTGGCCGAAGCCCATCAGCCTGGCAAGCTGTCCTGGCCCTGTACGTCTGCTGGGCTGCCAACACGTAGGATGTGGCCGGGTGGGGTCCAGTGCTGTGCGCCGCCTCAGGCTCTGGGAACTTTGCAGGGCAGTTATGTCCGTTTTACAGAGGAGAAAACTGAGGGTCGGCAAGTGCAACTTGTCCCTGGCGGCCCGGCTGCTAAGTGGTAGCAGCCCATCACTCGGGCTCGAAGCCTCGGGCCAGCAGCACGATGCTCGACCACCTCCCGGATCCACACAGGAGGCCCCGTGAGGCCCTTGTTCACTCGGTGGGGGTTTCTGGGGTGTGCGAGGACAGGCCAGGACCCAGGCAGGCAGTAAATTCTAGGCGTTTGAATCACTGTTGTCTTAGCCCTCATTCACACAGCTTCTGATGAGAATTTTCTGAAACACGTTCTTTTTTTAAAGCTGTTTTTCTGTGGTAAAGTACGTGTGACATAAAATTTGTCATTGAAACCACTTTGTCCAGTGGCGTTACGTGTGTTCGCACGGTTGTGCAGCCATCCTCCCTGTCCGTCTCCAGAATGTTCCGTCTCCGGCTGAGACCGCGTCCTCATTAAGCACTACCGCCCCCCTGGCACCCGCCATCCACTCTGTGTGATTTGATGACTCCGGGGACCTCACACGGTGTTTGTCCTTCTGTGATGGGCACTCAGCCTCGTGTCCTCAAGGCCCGTCCATGCTGTGGCAGGTGTCAGGGTGTCCTGCCTCTCGAGGGCTGAGGAACGTTCCGTGGCTACTGAGCACACGAGCTGCGTGTGCGTTCGCCCGGCCGGCTGCTGCCGTGAAGAATGCGGTTGTGATCACGGGCGTGCGCGTCTGTTCAATTCTCTGCTTTCAGTTCTGGGAGAAGAGCGTTCTTGAGGACCAGGTGTTGGAATTCGGTATTGGAACAAAAGCAGCATCTCTAAGAAAAGCTGCAGCCCCCCTAGGAGCCACCACTGGGCCATTCAGCCCACAGGCCGCTGCCCACACAGACATCCCAGCGCCACAGGGACAGGGAGCTTTTATTTCTTTTTTGTTTTTCTGTAACTTCTAAGTTTTCTAAAAAGGACGCGTCACTCAAACACCTTTTGAAAGCACAGTAGCTTTAAGCATGGTATGAGCTGAGGAGGGCGTCCCAGCACGCAGGGACGGCGCCCTGTTGATCCATCTCCTTTCCTCTGTGCTCAGCTTGCCCTGCAGCCCCCGCCCCAGGTCTCGCTGACCCCAGCAGCATCCCAGAGCACGTGGCACTCCGCCGTCTGCGCCAGTCTCCGTGTGCTCAGCGGACAGGGTGGAGACCCCAGGCTGAGGCCCCAGGAGAAGGGCTGTGCTTCCAGAGCCTGACCCTGGAGCGAAGCAGCTCCGGGTTACTGCTACACGGCCTCGTGGGTTCTGCAGCCTCGTCTCCCCACGTGGACCTGTGTGCAGGCATGGTGGCACAGGGACCTCCCTGTGTATTTTCAGACTTGTTCAGATGACCTGCTGCATGTGAGCAACCACCCGAGCTTGGGGGAGAGAGCAGCCGCACTGAGCATCGTCATCTCGAACAATCCTGGGGCTGGTGCCGGTCAGGGTGGGACAGTTTCAGAGGCCAACCAGAGGTAGCTGCTGTCCGTGGGGAGCAGACGGGATGCTAGGTGCCAGGCGGCAAGAGACGGGGATGGCAGGGGCTCTAGCAGAGTGCCCGTGTTGCTCCCGAGGAGGGAACATCTAGCAGCAGGTGGGGCTGGGCAGTGCTCGGCCTTGTGGCCCATGTGCAGGACCGTCCCTGCCTGTCTCGGGCAGCCACCGGGCAGTGCCAGGCTCCAGGGCCACTTAAATGGTCCACAGCGCCTTGCGCATTTAATCTCTCCATCCTTCTCCAGCGCCCGAACCTCCCCCAGGCTCGGTGTTGGGGCTTCGATGCTGGGTGGTGGCGGCCTCAGGTGTCCGGGGCCCCGGCGGAGTCTCCTGGGGTTGGCAGCCAGCCTCATTCAGCTGGGGGCTCAGCGTCTCTAAGGCGAGAGCCAGGGCCAGAGAGAGATGGCTGACGACAGCTCCGTGGCTCCCCCTGTGCTCCCACCCACCCCCACCCTGGCCCTGGATGTGTCAGCATGAGCTTGGAGCCCAACCCAGAGCCCAGGGGCTGGTTCTCCAGGCCAGCATGCCGGGGTCAGCCTTGGCTTCCTCGTCTGAAACACAGAACATCGCCCACGTTGGTGTTTGTGAGTGAGCAGGTGTACGGAGGTGCTGAGCACGGCTCCTGGCACGTGGGGCGTGTGTGTGCGCACGCACACGCGTGTGGTATGGGACACGTGTGTAGGTGTAGGCACGTGTGCGTATGTGTGTTCCCTCCCCAGAGCCCCCTGCTCCCCTGTGCAGTGTGGAGGGCAGGCAGGACCTGGGCTGGCCTTCTCTGGTGCTGACCTTGGACGTGGAAGGGCAGCGGGGAGACCAGTCTTGAGGTGAGCAAGGCCATGGGCTGCATCCCTCGGCTTCCGAATCAGACTGGGGGCGGCGGTCTCCACTGTTGTACCCCACACTCGGCTGCCTGCATCCCTCGGCTTCCTGAATCAGACTGGGGGCAGCGGTCTCCACTGTTGTACCCCACACTCGGCTGCCTGCATCCCTCGGCTTCCGAATCAGACTGGGGGCGGCGGTCTCCACTGTTGTACCCCACACTCGGCTGCCTGCATCCCTCGGCTTCCTGAATCAGACTGGGGGCGGCGGTCTCCACTGTTGTACCCCACACTCGGCTGCCTGCATCCCTCGGCTTCCGAATCAGACTGGGGGCGGCGGTCTCCACTGTTGTACCCCACACTCGGCTGTGTGGGACGTCTTTGTGTTGAGCGTTGGGCTCTCCCATCTGGCTGAGCTGGTTCTGCTGCCCTTGGAAGAAGAGGTGGTCATGGCTCACGGGTCTCCAGGGGAAGGGCGCACCCACTCCTCCAGATGAGGATGACCAGGTGGGCACCAGGCCTGCTGGAGCCTCCCCAGGCTGCGGGCCTGCCACCTGTGCTCTGCCCGACCCCGGTCCCTTCTGTAAAAGTGGCACTTGCGGGGCGCCTGGGTGGCTCGTTTGGTGAAGTGTGCCTTCCACTCACGATCTCAGGGCCTGGGATCGAGCCCCGCATGGGGCTCCCTGCTCAGTGGGGAGCCTGCTTCTCCCTCTGCCTCTGCTGCTCCCCCTGCTTGTGCGGTTGCTCTCTTGCCTTGCTCTCTCTCAAGTAAATAAAAACTTAAAAAAAGAAGGCACTTGGGGAGCATCGACTTGCTAAGGTGGCTCAAGTCGGAGGCATCGCCCTCTGTGAGGTGTCCGAACACGGTGGGCCGCGCATGTGCACGGCGCAAGCCTGATGTTTCGACACGCGTGCGGACCTGCGAGACGGTCTCCCAGTCACGACGGCGAGCCCGTGCGCTGTCCCGGACCACAGGTTCGTGTGTGTCTCCTGGAAGTCTGTGTAGACGGAAAGGCAGGGGTGTCCCTTGTCTTCTGCCCGTCGGCTTCCACCGTGCACGGGTCTCTCCAGAGCCATCGCGCAGCGTCCTGGAGAGGTTTGTGCATCGTCTTCCTTAGCGCTTGCTGGGATTCAGCGCTGTGGTCGTCGTCCGGCAGACACCTGCCCGCTCCCCTCCCGGGACTCCAGCTACACATACGTCGTGCCGCAGGACGTTTGCTCACACCGCTGTCTGCGTGCGCTTCAGTGTGGGTGGTTTCTGCTGCTGTCCCCCCAGACCCGCTCATCTCCTACAGCGTCTACAAGTCCCCCTCCTCCTCCGCACACTTGGGGGCTTTCACCTCTGGAAGCTGGGGGTGTGCGTCCGCATCTGTCGACGCGTGCACGGCTGCCTGGCTCGAGCTCTCGTCACGGCTCAGAGCACTGTTCGGGGGAGCGGTGATGCTGCTAGTAAACAGGTGGGCGTCCTGGGGCCCGAGCAGAGCTCCCTGTGGGGCGAATCGCCCCCCAGCGCCGGTGGGGACCAGCATCGCCCTTCCTGCGCCACTGCCATTCCCTCCCGCGTCTCACGCGCCCTCCCGCGTGTGCTGACCGTCCTCGGGGCCTGCAGGCCTCTGCCCCCTGACGGGGCTCTGCTTCCGGTGCTCTGCCCCGTGACCTCCCGCTGCTTGGTCTCCTGCACGGTCCCTCGGGGCCACGTGGGGCCCCGTCCCTGAGGGCGCGCTGCACCGGTTTCCACCCGTTGGGGGCGTTGTGCTTCGCTGCCTGGCGGAGGGCGGCCAGAAGCGGGCACCCCGAGGTGGGGTTGCAGAGGTTCCACCTGGATCCGGAGGCCACACTGGACGCACGGAGGCTGAGTGCGTGGCGGCGTTCCACCGGCGCGTTTGCAGGGCTGGGCAGGGAACTGGGTTTATCTCTTGCGCTATGAAAGGAATGCAGAAAAGCATGTCCTTTCTGTTTGGAACCCTTCTTATTTCTCCCCGTTAAGCCCGTCAGGAACGTGGCAGGGGCCACGATGCGTGTGCACCCTGCTCTGGCTTTGGCGTCGCTTAGAGAGAGGTCCCCCCGGGGCAGTTTGGCCACACGGGAAGCCGGCTGTGCGGCGGGTGTCCGGCTGTCGCAGGCGGAGCTGGGGCCTCCCCGGCTCAGCAGCCCCAGCGTGGCGGCAGCGCTCCCCGCACTCTGCCCGGAGGTCTTCCCGCCTGCGAGGCAGCGAGGGGCAGGCCCTGGACACGTTCATGGTTCTGTGCGAGAGCGAGAGGGAGTTGCGTCTGCGTGGATGGCTCCTCAGCCTGGTTTGCGAGGGAGGAGGGGAGCGTCTGCTGGAGCTGCGGGCCGATGGGTGACCGTGGGCGTGAGCCCTGGGCGCCTGTGTGTGCGGGTGTCAGGAGGGTGCTCGGGCGTGGCTGGGAGGTGCCCCCCGGCCCTCTGCACACCGGGCGCGTCCCTGCCTCCCCGGCATGGGCCCCACGGGCGGGGACGGTCAGCTCTGGCCTGGAGTTTCGGGCTGGGCGCTCAGAGCTGGCCCTGCACTCGGGCAGGAAGCCACGTGCTCCGTCTGCCTGCGGCCCATGACCTGTCGCTGCCCTTCCACCCTCTGCCTTTGGAGCTGGTCTGACGCCGGCCGCTGCAGGTGCGGTGGAGAAGGCAGCTTTCATGCTCCTGTCCTGTTGTTTCAGGACCCCTGTGTCAGACCTGCTGGACAGGAAGGAGATTTTCAGCCGTCCTCCCAGCCCCGCTCACGCTCACGGCCTGAGGCAGCCACCCAGACCCCGAGCACGGCCGGCAGGGAGCCAAGAGCAGAGCCCTCCCTGGAGACCTGGGCGTCAGGTGAGTGGGGTCAAAGGAAGATTCTGGGGAATGTCGATCTCCCCTGGCTCCGTCCCCCCTCAACCCTCCCACGATTCCTGACTCGCCTGTCCGCTGTGACGGCATCCAGGAGAGGGGGGCGGGGAAAGCAACAAGCAGCTCCAGGAAGCTTTGTGGGGGGGGGGCGGGAATCTGGGGCAAAGCCTTGGCCTCCCTGGCCCGGGGTCTCTGGACGGTGCGGGTCACAGTGATGCTGAGGGGGCCCCTCAGAACCACATCCCGGGGAGCACCCAGCTGACCTGGCCCACGTGCTCACGACGGTTATTTTTGTGCGTGTGGTTTAAATGTGTTGAGTGGCAGGTGGCTTCACGCTGCGGGATTCCTTCCCTCCTCCTTTCCTCCCTCTTTCCTTCCCTCTCTCTGTCTCTTTTTCTTCCTACCTTCCCTCCTTTTTTCCTCCCTCTTTCCTCCTCTGTCTCTTTTCCTTCCTTCTTTCCTTTTTTTTTTTTTAACATAGAAGAAACTTATTTTTAAAATAAAATGCTTTCCATTTGCCATTCCCCAAAGCCTGTCTGGACAGGACCCAGCTGGAGCTGTGGGGGCTGTTCGCACACGGCCCCCTCCCAACTCCGCCCTTCTCTGGGGGCACACGCCTGGGGGCTGCGCTCTGGGCTGCGTGCAGGGGTGGTCCATGCCTGGCTGGCACTGACCCTGCTCATTTCCCTCCACAGGCAGCCCCCCGGCCAGCTCCCCACGGAGCTCAGGCACCTTAGCTGTGAGGATGGAGTCAGGAGGGGGCTCCTCAACAGCCCAGGCCCCCATCGCTGCCCTGGGGGAGCCGAACTCTGGGCCTGGCTGCTCCTCCCTGGAGCTCCCGAGGGCAGACCCAGGGAAGCTGCAAGCACTGCCACTCGGGCCTAGAGCCCACGGCAAGGACCCCGACCCCAGAAGCCCTGGCAGCCCAGCTGCTGCAGGGAACGGCCCCCCAGACACGGGCCCTTTGGGGGAGCTGAACGGTGCTGCTAAGCTCCCCAACCGGGACAGCGGGATCGACAGTCCCTCCTGCAGCATGGCTAGTGACCAGTTCCCCTGTGAGGAGGGCGGCGAGGCTGGCCGGGGCCCCGGAGTCCTGGGGCCGCACCTGGACGCAGCCCCGGAAGGCGAGGTCCCGCAGGAGGCAGCCGATAGCGACGTGGGCGAAGGCAGCAGTGAGGAGCCTGACCCCGAGAACTGCCCCCCGGGGGCCCCTGCGGACCCGGCCAAGGTAGGCCGCCCTCGCGTCTTGGGGTGGCAGGGGCTCTTCTGAGGGGTCGTGCGGTCAGAGAGGCCCGGCGATGGGTCGTCAGGGAGGGCGGCGGCCCCGGCACCTCAGGCGATGACCTCACTCCCAAGCCTAGGTTCTGCGTCCACACGGCACAGGGACCCCAGCCCTGGGGCCATGGGGGTAGGTCGCTCACGGAGCCACCACCACATCCTTTACCGGGGCTGGCTGCCCACCTTGCAGAGCCCCTGTGTCATGAACGGGGAACCGAGGGTCACCATGGGGCGTGGCGGGGGTGGGAACGGAGCCCGGGCTCGGGAGCCGAGCCCCGAGCAGATGCCCAGGAAGCAGCTGTGCCCATGGCATGGCGGGTCTGCTGTGAGAGCGCCCACGTGCATCCCGACAGCATCTTGGGCTCTGGGCTCTGCACTGGGATGTGTGGGGACGAGGAAATGAAGCCGAGGGCCCCTGGCTCAGAGACACCACCTGTGCGGGGAGAATGGCGTACGCGACCGGGTCCCACGAGCAGCACAGGAGACGCCAGATCTACTGGCCTGGTGGACACAGTACTGGCGACAGAAGACAGGCCTGGCAGGCGAAGGGCGGGCCGAGGGCAGCCTCGTGCCCGCACTGTTGTGAGCCAACTTCGGGGGTGGCGCATGTTTTAAGCTAGGTTTTGTTATTATTCGGGTATGGTAACACCAATAGATCAGGGGACAACTGCCATGAAAAGAGAGTTTGTTACTTACAGTTCCCAGGAGGGGGGCAGGCCAGGCCCCGGGGCCACCCGCGAAGGACCAGAGTGGGTCAGGGAGCAGAGGGGGTGGAAATTGTGCGTGAGAGCCTGTCTTGTGGTTTCCGTGGGAAGGAACGGGTGAAGCAGGGTGAGCAGGTTTAGGATTGCCTGCACAGAAGCTGTGCCAGATGTGTGGCACCTGGTCCTGGGTGACCAGGGCAGGGGAGCCTGTGAGAGCCCACGGAGGGGCTGGGGTGGCTCTGCGGAGGCTGGTTCGCGTGAAAGGCACACCACGTGGGTCAACAAGGACACAAGACGTGCAGACGTCCTACCACATAGAAACCGAGTGATGTGGTTACTGCAGGCCACACCACCCGTGGCTCTCGAGGCGTGGCTCCCGGGGTGGGGGGAGCTCAGCTGGCTGCCCCGGTCTCCCAGGTGGTGGGGGCAAGTGCACACCCCAGGCCTGCTCCGCTCCTGCCCACACAGGCTCTGGGGGCAGGCCCAAGGCTCCGCGTCTGTAACGCAGAGATGCCGACACTTCTGGGTCTGTCTGCTCCGTGGGGCACTGGCCCGTCCTGGCCCTCGGGGTGAGGCGTGCACCGGGAGCCCCGGGGCCCTGTGCCTCCCTTCCCCCCCCCAGGGAAGTCAGCCTTTGTCATGCGGAGGAGGTCCCAGCTAGTGCCGTTTTTGTCACAGAGGGCGGTGAATCTTGTCAGATGCTGCTTCTGCATCGATCGGGTCATCAGGAGGGTTTCTCATCGTGTGTTGAGCCCCAGAATAAACCTCCCTTGGTCGTGGTGTCCGGTCCTCCTCTGTACTGTTGAGTCAGGTTTCTGGTGTCAGTGTGCGCAGGGCTGTCCGTCGGCAGCGTCCTTGTGGGCTCTCTGCCTGCTCTGGCATCAGGCGGCACTTCGAGGGGTTGGCTCCTCTTCAGTGTTTCGGGAGCATTTGAGGAAGATTGGTATTAATTTCCCAGGGAAGCCATCTGGTCCTGGGCTTTTCTTTGCTGGGAAGTTTTTTTATTGCTTATTCAATGCACTCATTTTTGGTCATTCACATTTCCTGTTTCTTCATGTTTTCAGTCTTGGTTTGTTTCTAGGAATTTATCCGTTGATCTGGGCTGTCCATTTTTTTGGAGCATAATTGTTCACATCAGTCTCTCGTGATCCTTTTCATTTCTGTGATGTCGGTTGTAATGTTTCCTCTTTTATTTCTGATATTACTTATTTGAGTCTCCTCTATTTCTTAGTTAATTCAGTTAAGGGTGTGTGAATTTTGTTGATCCTTCCAAAAAACAACTCTGTTCTGTTGATTTTTTCCATTGTTTTTCTATTCTCTGTTTCATTTATCTCTGATCTGATCTCTGTTATTTCCTTCCTTCTGACTGCTTTGGGTTTAGTGTGTGCTTTTTCTAATCTCTTGAAGTGTGAAGTTACGTCATTGATTTGAGATCTTTCTTCCTTTTTCACACACACATTTACGGCTATGAACGTTCCTCTGAGCGGCCTTTGCTGCGTCCCATAAGTTTTGGTGTTTGTGTTTTCATTTTCATTTGTTTCAAGCTATTTTTCTAATTTCCTTTGTGACTTCTTCCACCCTTCTTGAAGACTGCGTTGTTTAATTTCTACCTATCGGTGGGTTTCCCAGTTTTTCTTGTGCTATTAATTTCTAGTTTCATTCTATTGTGATTGGAAAAGATACTTTATATGGTTTCAACCTGAGGTTTGTTAATGCTTGTTTGGGGGCCTGATATGTAGACCGTCCTGGAGACTGTTCCATGTGCACTTGAGAAGAATGTGCCTTCTCCTGTTGTTGGGTGGAGGGGTCCGGGTCTGTGTGTCTGTTCACACACTCTGTCTGTCCTGGCCGGTACCATGCTGCTGCTTCAAAGTTTGCTTCCTGTATTTAGGACTTATGAGGTTTGGTGCATAAATACTTGCTTGAACTTTTTAAAAGTTTTTTTATTAATTTAAGTCCTCTCTATACCCAACATGGGGCTCGAACTCACGACCCCGAGATCAAGAGTCCCACACTCTCCGGACAGAGCCTGTGAGGCGCCCCTGGTACCTAAGTATTTGTAATTGTTCTGTCTTCTCCGAGAGTTGTTCCTTTTATCATCATGTGATGTAATTCGTCGTATCTGGTAACGGTTTCTTACTTACAGTCTGTCTTGTCTGATGCCAGTGTACCCGCGCCTGCTCTCGTTCGGTCTCTGTTTGCACGCTGGATCTTTCCCATCCTTCCACTTCCAGCTTGTGTGTGTCCTTAAATCTAAAGTGAGTGTCTCATGCACAGCATGTAGTTGGATGCTGTTTTTTAAATCCATTCAGCCAATCTGTGTGTTTTGATTAGGGAGTTTAATCCATTTACATTTAGAGTAATTACTGATAGGGAGGGACAGTTGTCATTTTTTTTTTTTTTTTGAAGTTTTCGTTTTAATTCCAGTTAGTTAACATACAGTGTTATTTTAGTTTTGGGTGTACAATATAGTAATTCGACAATTCCATACATCACCCTAACAATAACAAGCAAACTTTAAAAAAAGTTTTTAAGGCAAGATGAAAGAGGTTAAGGCTAAATACATCTATAATGACCCAAAAAATGTGGTAAAGTCCCCTATTAAAAGAACAGTACTCTCATATTGGGTTAAAAATTAAAATCCAATGATGTGTTTCTTGTAAGAGATATACCTAAAGCAAAAGGACATATACATCTTTTTATTTTATCTTTTATCAAGCATAGAGAAATTAAAAGTAAGAAATGATATTGTATTAATTTTAGGGAAGGGATGGTTGCCATTTCGATGATTGTTTTCTGCATATCTTATGGCTTTTTTGTCCCTTAGAGCCTGCCTTATTTTTCATTGAATTTTTGTAATGGTATGTTTTGATTCTCTTCTCGTTTCCTTTTGTGTATATTCGGTAGATATATTCCTTGTGGTTACTATTGAAATTACATAAAACACCTTAAACTTAGAGCCTTCTATCGCATGCGCAGCTGGCCTCTGTTTCCAGGGCTTTCAAAACTCTGGCGCGGGTCACGTCCCCAGTCGGGCAGACAGGAGCCAGCAGTCCCTCGGTGGCCCCCAGACCAGCCGGGGGACTGGATGCGCGGCTCACCACCTCATTTCCGTCCTGAACGGGGACCTCCAGCGTAGGGACTACGTCCCCCATGGGCCACGCTATGGTGCCTGGGGGAAGGACACAAAAGGGCATGCCGGTTGCTGCCGGGTTTCCCGTTTGCTGGAATCCCCTACCGTGACTCGGGGCGTAGCTTCTCAGCTCTTCTCTGGAGTTCTCACGGAGGGATTGTGGTCTGTACGTTGTTGGTGCCATGTCCCTGGGGGAAGGGGGGCCTGTAGCTTTCTAGTCTGCCATCTTGCTGACGGCAGGCCACAGAATACTTTGATGTGGCTGCTGTGTGGTCAAGGTCTCAGGAGGGCAGAGTTGTCTCTGGGATGCAGAAGCTGTTTGGGGGGGTTGGCAGGAGCTGTTGTGCCTTCCCCAGAAACCTCCCCGAAAAGTCTATCTGTGAGGACTGAGCTCCCTGCCCCAGTGCTAGTGGCCTCCCCCGGCCCCCAGGCCCCCTGGTGGCCCCCGGTGTCAGACCCCGCCTCCCCAGGGCACCGTGTTTCTTCTCTCTGCAGTGCTCCGAGCCCCAGAAGCTGCTCCACATTGCCCAGGAGCTCCTGCACACCGAGGAGACCTACGTGCGGCGGCTGCACCTGCTCGACCAGGTAGCCCCCGGGGTGGGATCCCGCCTTTGTGCCAGTCAGAGGCAAAGTCCCAGGCTCAGCGCTGGCCGGGCCTTCCAGCCGGAGTATGAGGGACTTCACACTAAAACTCAGGTGGCTGTGAGTCTCCTCCAGAAACTCCTCCTTTTTGCTGTCTGAGCCTGGGGCTCTGGGGTGAAGGTCCTGTCCCATCACCTGGGCGGGGGGGCGGGGGGGATTCTTCCTGGCAGTTGCATTATCTGAGCATGTAAATGGCCTCTGGAAATCTTAATGTCCCCGTAGCAGCCCGGGGTTTAGGAGCACAGGAAGTAAACCTCCGGCAGACGCCCAGAGTTCTGCCAGGTGTTCTGTTTGTAGCTCAGAGAGCGGAGAAGGGGAATCGGGACCCTCCAGTTCCCCTGAGAGGTGGGCGCAGGCAGGACGGCCTGTCCCCGTCAGCAGAGGACTGTGTCTGCCTCACCCGCAGTCCCTAGCCACGAGGGAGCTTGCTTTAAAACCGTAGGTTTGAGCCCGTTTGATGAAGCGGAGGTTCGTTAAGAAAACAGGAGGCCAGGGGCGCCTGGGTGGCTCAGTCGTTAAGCGTCTGCCTTCGGCTCAGGTCGTGATCCCAGGGTCCTGGGATCGAGCCCCACATTGGGCTCCCTGCTCGGCGGGAAGCCTGCTTCTCCCTCTCCCACTCCCCCTGCTTGTGTTCCCTCTCTCGCTGTGTCTCTCTCTGCCAAATAAGTAGATAAAATCTTTAAAAAAGAAAGAGAACAGGAGGCCGTGGCGACCTCTCCCGAGCTCCCCCCCCGCGAGGGCAGCTGTAGCAGCCCCTCCCTCAGCGCCCGCTGCGGGGCCTCTGCACCCCAGGTTTTCTGCACCCAGCTGACGGAAGCAGGCATCCCTTCGGAGGTCACCACAGGCATCTTCTCCAACATCTCCTCCATCTATCGCTTCCATGGGCACTTCCTTCTCCCCGAGCTGCAGACGCGGATCACGCAGGAGTGGTGAGTGCGGCTCCTGGTTCCCGGCGACTCCGTCCCGCAGCTGTGTGGGGTTCTCGTGGCCAGCGGCCTCTCAGTCGGAGTCCGTGTGCCTGAGAGACAGGCCCTGGCTCCTTCCCTGCAGGGTCCTGGCCATCCCTGACCCGCAGTGTCCCCATGCCTTAGCTTCTTCGTGTGCACATCATAGCGACTTTAATACCCGCTCAGGCTCTGTGGGATCCGTGAACACCAAACAGCAAGTAAACAGAGCTAGCAGCTGTATTTTCCCTCCCCATGTATACTCCACATTTGCTTTAAAAACTGAGATTTTCCCCTTCCCAGGGCACCTTGGATCCTCCGGCTGCCCCCAGGGGCTGTCCTTCTGTCCCTCTGCCGCTTCTCCTCGTTCTTAGGGGAGGGCCCGCTCAACTGTGCGTCAGGATGATAAAACATCATAGGCGTGGCCCTCCACCCGCCATTGTTCACGATACGTGCTTCCCCCACTGTCCCCAGTGCTTTTTCCCTCTCTTCTCCGGCCTGACTTTGAGCCGGAGCGTGGGTCTCTGGGGCATTGGGAGCGTCAGGAGCTCAGCCCCTTGGGTCCCCAAGAGCCCATTCTCCAGCTGCAGCCAGGCAAGTGAGGGCACTGAGGCCAGGAGCCTTGACTAGCGGGCGTCCCTTCTCTTGCCCGGCCCAGTGAGGGTCCCTGTCGCTTTGTGGGTCTTCGTGAGGAGCAGACTCCCCCTGCAGAGCAGGTTATACTGTGTCCCCAGGGCCACTGATAACAGCCCAGGGTCCGATTGACCTTCTGTCCACACTTGCTAAAAATGGGTTTTCTTCTCAAGGCCCTAGAGAGACTCCTCGTGCACAGACCGCAGGGAAGGAGCCCAGGAAGAAGGCTGGCCCACGTGCCTTCGCAGGCAGCCTGCCTTCCGGGGACGTCCGCCAGAGCGCGTTCTCCCGATGCCGCCGCGATGGCTTTGTGCACACGCTCGCTTGCTTTCTGATGATGTCTTTAGGGTCACTTCCCCTTAGAACTGTGGTTCCAAGGTCAAAAAACTATTGGTATATTTTATGCTTCTTGAAATTTATTCTCAAATCCCTGTCTGCGCTGATTTTACTACTAACCTGCTGCTTTCCCGTGACGTTGCCAGCGTCGCTTGTCCCGTTGTTCCTGAAATTGGCTCCTCTGAGGGGTAACATGGGGCCTCACGGATTCTCTCTGATGCGCAGCCTGTCATTTGAGTGGTCGCATCACCACTGGCACCCCTGGCCTGGAGCCGCGGTCCTGTGCCTGCACGAGGGCCCATGTGATCCTCTCGTTTACCTCCGTGTAACACGCGGTTCCCCCCCCCCCCCCCACGATACAGGGGAGGAAAGTAAGGCTCAGAGAGGGTGACCGGTTTGCCCACCATCACACAGCGCTGGGAATTGGGCCGCTGCCCCATGGATTCCAGGGGACGTCCCCGTCCCACCCTGGCCCAAGTTGTTTCTCTGATGACCTCTCTCCCCCACAAAGGGACACGAACCCCCGGCTCGGGGACATCCTGCAGAAGCTGGCCCCGTTCCTCAAGATGTACGGCGAGTACGTCAAGAACTTTGACCGGGCCGCGGAGCTGGTGAGCACCTGGACCCAGCGCTCGCCGGTGTTTAAGGACATTGTCCATGGCATCCAGGTAGGTGGCCCGGCTGGCTGCACGCACGCACTGCGGTCCTGCTCGAGCGTGGGGACATTCGGTGAAGCCACGGCACGCGTCCAGCTCTGCTGAGTCACTCGGGACACAAATCCTTGTTGTCATTTCACGGGAGGGTGTGTGATCTGTGTCCTCACTGTTGGGTGGACTCTGCGACTCCCGCCTCCCTCCGAGGTGCCTCCCTGGCCACGCAGGCCTGTGGGGACCTGGGCGTCCCCCTTCTTTCTCTGTTCCCGCAAATAGCCCCTTATCGTCTCTTCAGTGTCATTTTTCCTTATCAATTTGCCAGGTTTTTATATGTTAAGAACATCTTTTGTTATCTGTCCTGTATCTTACAAGTTATTTTCCCCGTTGATTTTTTATTTATTAATTTTATTTTTGATGTTTCCCAAACAAAATTTTTGGTTTTTAAATAACCACATTCACCAGTTTTTTTTTTTTTTTTAAAGTGAGGTATTTTTTTTTAAGATTTTTTAAAAGATTTGTCAGAGAGAGAGCACAAGCGGGGGTGGGGGGCAGAGGCAGAGGGAGAGGGAGAAGCAGGCTTCCCACCGAGCAGGGAGCCCGACATGGGACTCGATCCCAGGGATGACCTGAGCCGAAGGCAGACTCTTAACTCAGTGAGCCACCCAGGCGCCCACATTCACCAGTTTTTTAATAAAATAACGCTTCTAAAAATCTTCAAAGTAATGCTTATAAATGCATTTTCTATCCCACGGTTAGATAATGTTTTCTTCTACTGATATGGCTTCATTTAAAAAAGATTAGACTTGCTATTCCAGAATAGTTTCCAGGTGGACTGTGGTGTGAGGTAAGAGTCCGGTTTTCTTTCTGTGACTAGTCAGCCTCTTGTTGCAACATCCCGTGTACCCTAAGCGCTGCACTCGGACATCGCACGGAGCGTCTGTGCACGCACCATACATACACGTGTGTGCACGCGTGCATTCACACATACACGCATTCCTCGGTAGCCTTCTGCATTTCCCCCAGATCCTGTGGCCATCGGGTCACCCCTGGCTTCCTAGTGTGGAGTCCTAGATGCCCCCTGCGTCCCTCAGCACCCCATCCCTGCCCAGAGAGGACAGTTGCGATGCCGAGTCCCTCCTCCCCCCAGCACCCTCACCCCTGGTCTGGGCCTGCCCCAGCTGTGCGCACGGATCGCCCCCTCCAGCTTCCCAGGCTGTGCCCGTGGCCCACCCACAGCCCCGAGTGACCAGCGGGAACCGGGCTCGCACTGCCCGCGTCCACCACTGGCCCGAGCGCCGGGAGGCTGGAGGTGTAGGCAGGTGCACGTGTGGGGGTTGCGCCCCTGCTAGAGCATGAGGTGTGCCGTGGTTTCCTCTCCCAGGAAGCATGTGCCCCCCATGGTGTGCCCCCACGGTCTTAGGGAGTGCAGGGAGATACTTTGGAATTCCGTGAATATCCCGTTCCTGGTAATTCTCCCCTGGGAAGGATTGTTTCCGTGATAGCTGCAGACTGGCCTTCTCTGGCCCTGCCATGTCCTTCGAGCTGGAGGCTGTCCCATTGTGGGCCCTGAGTGGCACGGGTGGCAGGCGGGGAGAAGCAGGGGACAGTGTACCCCCCAGCAGGCGCAGGGGACGGCAGGAGGGTCTCAACCAAGGAGCACGTGCGGGGCACCTGCAGGAAGAGGAGGCAGGCAGCGAGGGCAGGGTCCCCAGCGGGACAGCACGGAGCTGGTGCAGTGGCCGAGGGCCTGGGGAGCCTGTGAGCAGTGCTGAGCGCCCACCCCTGCCTGCACTCAGGGTCACACTTACATCGGAGTGCGCAGCCCCTCTCAGAGCAGCTTCTAGGCCACGGGTCCCCCTGTTGGGAGAGCTCCTGGTGTCCAGGGAGGGAAGAGGCCCAGCCTCCGGCACCTGAGCAAGTGAGCGAGCGAGTGCACGTGCGGTGTGCGGGCTACCCGTGAGGGAAGTCGTTGTGCAAGGACTAGTTTTCTCCTGCGAGGACCTGTATAAAAGCCAGCACGGGGGTTCTGGGTCCTTGCTCCGTTGTTCAGTCTCTCCAAGCCTCGGTTTACCCTGCTGTAATGTGGTCTGTAGTCAGCAGGGTGCAGGTGCCGTGGAGGCCAGAAACGGGGTGGGGGGTCCACACGTGCGTCTGCAGGTGCCACGGGCTGCCTGTCTCCCCGCAGAAGCAGGAGGTGTGCGGGAACCTGACGCTGCAGCACCACATGCTGGAGCCCGTGCAGAGGGTCCCACGCTACGAGTTGCTGCTCAAGGACTATCTGAAGAGGCTCCCAGGAGATGCCCCCGACCGGAAGGATGCGGAAAGTGAGCCCAGCTGCCGCCAGGCCATGGGGCTGCTGGGCAGTGGGAGCTGGGGCCCCTGCTGGAAACCCACAGAGAGAGGAGAGAGAGGGGCAGGGACAGAGTGGGGCAGATCGCCAAGTGCCCCCCAGGCACATCTCGGGAAGTAACTGCGAGGGGAAAACCGCCTCACCCCCACTGCCGTGTGAGGGGAGGACCCTGGTTCTGGGGAGGGGGCTGGATGCTGGCAGAGCTCAGGCCCCAGGAAGGGCCTCGTGGGGCTGGGGGGCAGCATGGGGCATAGGGTGCCAGCCCCAGCAGACCCCCTCACCAAACGGACTGTGTCTGCAGGGCCCCACCTCTGCCTGGGCCAGGCCTGTGAGCAGCCCCGGACACTCTCAGGGAAGGGTGGGAGCAGGGCAGCCCCTGGCGAGGCCAGCAGGCACCCTGCAGGCTGACTCCACGTCTTCCTCCTGCAGGGTCCTTGGAGCTCATCTCCACCGCTGCCAACCACTCCAATGCTGCCATTCGGAAAATGGTGAGTGTGGGACTCCTGGAGGACGCCCGAGGGCCCCACTGCAGGCACCCCAGCCGTGGACAGGGGCTCCGCCGCGAGCCAGACAGGCCTGCCTGTTAGTAGCTCTGTGGCTCCCTCTTAGCCAGCTCCAGCTGCTGGAACAAGATCCCACAGACGGGCGCACGCCACAGTGTGTATCTCACAGCTGGGTACCAGCAGCTTCTGTCCCTGGCGTGTGGGTGAGGCCTCCTCCTGCGTCTGCACGGCAGGCAGAGCGTGCTCCCTGGTGTCCGTCAGTGCTGCGACCCCATTGGGGGGTCCCCACCCCCAAGACCGTGACCTCGTCTAAACTTCCCCTCCCGAGGGCCCCACCTCCAGACACAGCGCAGAGGTGGAGGGGACGGCATCCCCTGTTGATGTAACACCTCCGAAGCCTGGGGTCTGCGGATGCGGGAGCTCTCCGGGAGCCCACGCCCTGTGGTGACGCAGGTGGCCCTGTCCCTTGTGTGGCCTGCACAGTGCCTTGGAGAATTTCTAAGTCCTCTCCCAGGATTACAGATCAGGGCGGGTCACAGGAGAATCCAAACTCCTGGCTTTACTGGGAAACCCTGTAAGCCCCGCCCCACAGCCTGTGCCCTCAGCCCTTCTCTAGGCCGCCACAGTCCCCACCCAGCCCCGGTGTCTCCCAATCCTGAGACCTATTTTCACACGGGCACTGCTGTTTTTTGAGAGGAAGAAAAGTGAAGTATTTGTGTGACCCCACGTCTCTCAAACGTGAGAAATGAGAGGCAGCCGCTCACTTTGGCATGACTGTTGCCACGTGTGGTCCAGTCCCGTGTCTTCCTTAGCTGCCTGTCCCCAGGTTTGCTCTGGGGCCCCTGGGACAGACCAGCCTGAGATCAGGCCCACGGTGGGGTGTCCACTGCAACCCAGACAGGTCATGGTTCACTCTGGGTCCTTTCTGTCAAATTTCCCTTCCCACCTCCCCACGACTGAATCTGATGGAGGCCATAGAACTGCTTCTTGGAACCCTGTGGTCATGAGCCCCCGGGGAGCCTGTGGACGTTTGGGGGAGCCCCCATGGGTTTCCATCTCTGAGGGGTGCGGACAAGGCCTGAGGCCTCCCCCCAGGGTGGACTCCTTCCCACCTGCAGCACACCTGCTCGTCGCCCGTCCTGGTTCCCTGATTCCGGGCCACGCTTGCAGGGCGGGGTTCCCCTCACCCCGGGGTGCCCCTGCGGCCGCCGCGGGCCTGAGGCTTCTCTCTCTCACAGGAGAAAATGCACAAGCTCCTGGAGGTGTACGAGCGACTGGGTGGGGAGGAGGACATCGTCAACCCCGCCAACGAGCTGATCAAGGAGGGCCCCATCCAGAAGCTGTCGGCCAAGAACGGCACGGCGCAGGACCGCCACCTCTTCCTGGTCAGGCCCCGCCCCCGGCCCCCCCCCGACTACATAGCCACGCCACGCCCTCCCCGCCACGCCCCACCCTCCCGGCCACGCCCTTCACCACAGAGCCACGCCCCCACCCCGCCACGCCCTTCACCACGGAGCCACGCTCCCGCCACGCCCTTGGCTACAGAGCCACACCCCGCCCGCCCCGCCCTTCACGGAGCCACGCCCCCGCCCTCCCCACCACGCCCTTCACTACAGAGCGACGCCCCCACCACGCCTTTCACCACAGAGCCACACTCCTGCCACGCCACGCCCTTGGCTACAGAGCCACTCCCCGCCACGCCCTTCACCACAGAGCCATGCCCCCGCCCTCCCCGCCACGCCCTTCACCACGGAGCCACGCTCCCGCCACGCCCTTGGCTACAGAGCCACGCCCCGCCCTCCCCGCCACGCCCTCCACAGAGCCACGCCCCCGCCCCCACCACGCCCTTCACTACAGAGCGACACCCTTCACCACGGAGCCACGCTCCTGCCACGCCACGCCCTTGGCTACATAGCCACTCCCCGCCACGCCCTTCACCACAGAGCCACGCCCCCGCCCTCCCCGCCATGCCCTTCACCACAGAGCCGTGCCCAACACTCTGCCACGCTCTTCACCACGGGGCCACGCCCTGCCCAGCCCAGCTGCAGAGCCCTGCCCTGCCTCCTCTCTGTCGGGCCTCCTGGCACCCCTCACCCTGTACCTGTCCCGATTGCAGTTCAACAGCATGATCCTTTACTGTGTGCCCAAACTGCGGCTCATGGGCCAGAAGTTCAGTGTCCGGGAGAAAATGGACATTTCGGGCCTCCAGGTGGGTGAGCCCTTCCCTGTCACCTGCGCCCCTGGCAGGGCGCTGGACAGGGTGGGGACACTGAGCTCTGGCTGCTGGAGGGTGGTCACCACTGTGCACCTGGCCTGCCACCCACTTTTCGAGCTTCGGTTCTGTCTGTGACACACATGTGGCCTGAGCATTTCTGAGTGCCACTCAGCCTGGCATTGTGCGTGATGTGAGCAGGATCCTGTCCTTCTGCTTGGCCTCCCTGCCCGGGCGCCGCTGCCCTGTGCTTGCAGGACAAAGGACAGCACTGGAGTCTGGGCCAACCTCTGTTCCTATGAGGTGGGTGCTTAGAGCCCCATTTACAAACCCAAAGGCGAAGCTTGGGGTGCAAGCGGACGGGGTGCCCTCCCTGCCCAGTTCCTGGTCCCCTGGTCCATGCGCTCTCCTCTCCTGGGCCGTCTTGGAGTCCAGATGAGGTTCTGCAGGCCCAGGGTCCAGGTGATGTGTTGTCCTTGCCGTCCCTTGTTTCCTGAGCCTCTCGGTGTCTCCTGCACAGGGTCCACAGGGCTGGAATCTGCCCCCTCTCCTGTGGGGAGGGCTCTGAATTAACCACCACTTTACAAGTACTGACTAAATCCAGTACTCAGGTTTAAAATGTGAAGGTTTGCCTTAGTGATACAGGAAAAATCCTTCTTACTTTGAAATTTTTGAGCCCCAGCTTAAGAAACACCATTTAAAGTAAAAACTATGGAAAAAAATGTTTTTTGTCATTGTTAGAAGAAATTCTTGTAGGTGTTTTTATGTAAGAAATTAGTGGTGGGTAGGTAACTAGACGTGCTAACACGGAAGCTCTCAACTCTGGGGCATTTGGGAAGTTCCTGCTGTGAGGCCCCATCCCAGATTCTGGCTGGGCCACAGCCCGGCTGTAGGGAGATGGGGGCCCAGCCAGAATCTGGGATGGGGCCTCACAGCCTCCTCCTCAAGAAAGACCTCCGTGTCTGAGAGCACGGGGCTGCCGCTCAGGGCCCGCTAAACAACCGGTTGTTTTGTTTTGTCCTTGGCCCTTGGGCCTCTAAGGTGCAGGATATCGTCAAGCCAAATGCAGCCCACACGTTCATCATAACGGGAAGGAGACGGTCCCTGGAGCTGCAGACTCGGTACGGGCGGCCGTCCCTGCGTCTGCTGCTATGAGCTGACGTTTTAGCTGATGGCTTCCTTTTCTAAACACGATAATCTTGCGATGTGTTGTTTTTGGTTCATCTTATTGTCTTATTTGTGGTTTAAAATGTAACCGTTCTAAAGGGAAGTGGATGAAAACTGAGCGTCTGCCTTCCTCTTCCCCCCACCAGCAGACGTTCTTAATCACCTCTGAGGTGTCCTTCCCAAACTTCTGCGTGTACAAACGTGTCTCGAGTTTTAAAATCACACGCGGCTGTTTACCGTATAGCCTGTTCTGCTTCTTGCTTTCTTCACTTAATTTGCCAGAAATCATCCCATAGCCAAGCCCCATTTCCAGAAGCAGCGTAATTCTCCATCACGCTCACCGACCAGTTCCTGCTCACGGGCACCCAGGCTCCGTCCGGGTTGCTGTGGCAAAAGGTGCTGCGAACAGCAATCCTCACACCCGTTTTGGGCATTAGTCCTTCTGTCCGTCAGAAAGGTTCCTGAGGTAGAGCTGTCGCTCAAAGGGTAGCACATCTGCTTTAAGTTTTGGGGGCCATTGTCACACCCCCTGTGGTGTGTGACAGGCTTGTGCTCTCACTGGGGCGAGTGTGCGGGAGACCCTGTCTCATTTCCACCAGTGATGTGAGATCTTTGTAAGACCTGTCGTGGTCCAGGGAGGTATTGATTTACATCCACAGCAGAGGGGTCTGCAGACCACACCTGACCACACCACCTATACATGACCCTGTCTAGCCACATCTGACCGCACCTGGATAGGCCTGGACACACCTGATGCCACCTAGCCATACTTGACTCCGCACCTGCCCCACCTGGACACACCTGACCCCACCTGGACACACTTGACTCCGCACCTGCCCCACCTGATCACACCTGACCCTACCTGGACACACTTGACTCCACACCTACCCCACCTGATCACACCTGACCCCACCTGGACACACTTGACTCCACACCTGCCCCACCTGATCACACCTGGCCCCACCTGGACACATTTGACTCTGCACCTGCCCCACCTGATCACACCTGGCCCCACCTGGACACACTCGACTCCACACCTACCCCACCTGATCACACCTGACCCCACCTGGACACACTTGACCCCACACCTGAGTCCACCTGGACACACCTGCCCACAGTGTACCAGAGCACTCAAGGACGGTCTTCCAGGCCTTATGCTGCACTTGGGGGCTGTGAGCAGCTCGGGCATGTGCCCCAGGATTGAGAGGAGTGTGGTGGTTAATAGTGTTTAAGACCGGGTTAATAAGATACTGTGTTTGTTTTCATAGGACGGAAGAGGAGAAAAAAGAATGGATTCAGGTGAAGCTCCTAAAATTTTAAAGTAATCAGATGACCAAATTCTTGTGCAGTATGGTCATTTCATGCTGGAGCAAGGGACGGAGTGGTCCTGTGACTCCCCAGGCGTTGCCTACCTGTCTGTCGCCTTAAAGTGATGAAGTACCCTCACTGAGTCCCTTCAGACGCTCCCAGCTTTTCAGTCCGTTCAGCTGTGTAGCACCGCAGTAAATAAGCCAACGCGAAGGGCTGTAGGCGGGCAAGCAGGGAGGGACCCTCACCCCGGCGCTGGATCTGCGCTCCCTGGAGGGCCCAAGGGGACCATCACCCTCTCCCCACTGCCAGCCAGCTGGAGCAGCGGTTACGTGGGACGAGCAGTTGGGCTTAGAGGGTGGGAGCTGGCTTCCAGAGGTAGCCAGGCAGGGAGGTGGTCCTTGTCCTGGGGTAGCCAGAGCAGACCTGGCTCGGGACCAGCTGCAGTGGGGACGCAGGGGACAGAGACCAAAGCCCATGGGGGCAAAGGTCAGAGCAGAGGCTGAGGCAAGGAGCCTGGTACAGCACCGACTGGGAAGGCCTCGTGGCTCCCAGAATTCATAGAATAGAAATTTGTGCAAGGAGAGAAAAAGGAAATTCAAACAGACATGAGGGGGACGTGCCAATGCAGGAAACGCAACCACGTCTGCAAATCCGCACAGAGTGTCCGGGAAGCATCCGCGGCAGCCTGGAACGCTGTGGGAGGGCACCAGCCTCGTGCAGGGTGGGCCTGGGACCTGTGTCTGGTCGGTCAGGGACGTGCGTGACCGCAGGACCTGTCCGTGGGGACAGCGGCGCGCTGGTCCTTGCCCTCCAGGACGAGCTCGCTGAGGGCCCTTGTTCTCTGTGGTTTCTGTCCCAGGTCATCGAGGCCACCATCGAGAGGCACAGGCAGAACAGCCAGACCTTCAAGGCCTTCAGTGGCTCCTTCAGCCAGGACGAGGACCCCTCCCTCGCTCCAGATTCCCCTGTGAGCACAGCGACCTGGGGCAAGGGAGGGACCTGGAGGGGATGTGCCCCAGGCCCCTCGCAGAAGGGCTGATACCTCTCCCTGTGCCGAGGACCAGGGGCTAGCATGTGGGCAGAGCTCTCTGTCTGTCCTTTGCTGAGCACTGACATGGGGGCCACGCCTCATGAGGGGCAGGCAGGAAGAATGCGCTGCATGAAGCTGCGTGTGAGGTGGGGCTGGGATCTTAGCGGGGGCAGCTCGCTTGTCCTCATACGGAGCCACCCTGGGGCTGAGGGGAGCCAGGAGGCAGGGTCCCTGCCCAGGGCCAGGTGGGGGAAGTCAGCTGCAGCTGCCCACTGGGGGCCCCCTGGGCCGTAGCCCCCTCCTGTGGGCACAACTGCCCATGCCTTCAGAGTAAGGGTCCCTCACTCCCACCTCCTACCACAGGCACTCTTTTTTTCTTTTAATTTTTTATTGTTATGTTAATCACCGTACATTACATCATTAGTTTTAGATGTAGTGTTCCATGACTCATTGTTTGCGTATAACACCCAGTGCTCCATGCAGAACGTGCCCTCCTCAATACCCATCACCAGGCTAACCCATCCTCCCACCCCCCTCCCCTCTAGAACCCTCAGTTTGTTTTTCAGAGTCCATCGTCTCTCATGGTTCGTCTCCCCCTCCGATTTCCCCCCCTTCATTCTTCCCTTCCTACTATCTTCTTCTTCTTTTTCTTTTTTTTTTTTAACGTATAATGTATTATTTGTTTCAGAGGTACAGGTCTGTGATTCAACAGTCTTACACAGTTCACAGCGCTCACCATAGCACATACCCTCCCCAGTGTCCATCACCCAGCCACCCCATCCCTCCCACCCCCCCACCACTGCAGCAACCCTCAGTTTGTTTCCTGAGATTAAGAATTCCTCATATCAGTGAGGTCATATGATACATGTCTTTCTCTGATTGACTTATTTCGCTCAGCATAACACCCTCCAGTTCCATCCACATTGTTGCAAATGGCAAGATCTCATTCCTTTTGATGGCTGCATAATATTCCATTGTATATATATACCACATCTTCTTTATCCATTCATCTGTTGATGGACATCTTGGCTCTTTCCACAGTTTGGCTATTGTGGACATTGCTCCTATGAACATCGGGGTGCACGTACCCCTTCGGATCCCTCCATTTGTATCTTTGGGGTAAATACCCAGTAGTGCAATTGCTGGATCGTATGGTAGCTCTATTTTCAACTTTTTGAGGAACCTCCATACTGTTTTCCAGAGTGGTCCATCACAGGCACTCTTTTTTTTTTTTTTTTAAAGATTTTATTTATTTATTTGATAGAGAGACAGCGAGAGAGGGAACACAAGCAGGGGGAGTGGGAGAGGGAGAAGCAGGCTTCCCGCTGAGCAGGGAGCCCGATGTGGGGCTCGATCCCAGAACCCTGGGGTCATGACCTGAGCCAAAGGCAGACGCTTAACAACTGAGCCACCCAGGCGCCCCACCACAGGCACTCTTGAAACCAAGGATGCCCAGCCTAGCCCAGCCTAGCAACCCCATGTCCCCTGCACCAGGCCTGGCTGGCCCTCCCCACGGCCTTATTGGCCACCTAATGTTTGCATCAAATCTACTCTGTTTTTCTCGCTTTCTGAATATATTTTAGAAGAAAAGTTTGCATCCCTCCCAGGCTGCCTTGAACAGAGGCCTCGTGGACTCAGAACCATCCCTGTGGTTAAAGTGGGGCCCGAGGAGCCAGGCGGCCCCCACCCCCAGAAGGCCTGAGGATGGAGCTAGAAGCCAGGGCCGCCTCCTGAGGGTGGCGTGATGGTGCGGGGTGGGGGGGCTGCAGGCCTCCAGGGGCGTCCCACACTGGGCCAGGGAGGAGCGCCTCCCCAGAGTCACAGCAAACACTGGGCCCGATTTCCTTTCTCCTGACCCTGTGGTGGGACGGAAGGGCTGGGGGATGCTGTCCGTGGTCAGTGCTGCACTGGATGTCAGCCCGTGGCCAGGGCCCCCCACTCCTGCCGGCTGTCTCTGTTCCCTCCAGGTGGTGGGCACCAGCTTGGAGGAGCCTGCGGCGGTAGCCAGCGGTGGAGGGAGTACCGCAGGGGTGAGTGAGCCCCCAGCTTCGGCAAGGGCAGGCGGTAGAGGGTGAGGTCAGACCGGGGAGCCCTCCGGGCCGGGGTCAGACCGGGGAGCCCTCCGGGGCGGGGTCAGACCGGGGAGCCCTCCGGGGCGGCGGTCAGACCGGGGAGGCCTCCGGGGCGGCGGTCAGACCGGGGAGGCCTCCGGGGCGGGGTCAGACCGGGGAGCCCTCCGGGGCGGCGGTCAGACCGGGGAGGCCTCTGGGGCGGCGGTCAGACCGGGGAGGCCTCCGGGGCGGGGTCAGACCGGGGAGCCCTCCGGGGCGGCGGTCAGACCGGGGAGGCCTCTGGGGCGGCGGTCAGACCGGGGTGCCCTCCGGGGCGGGGTCAGACCGGGGAGCCCTCCGGGGCGGGGTCAGACCGGGGAGGCCTCTGGGGCGGCGGTCAGACCGGGGAGCCCTCTGGGGTGAGGTCAAGGGGCGAGCCACCCCCATATGACCTGTCCCCACAGTGACAGCCTCTGGCCAGGTTGGGAGGGGCTGGGGGAGCCTGCTGGGACCCAGGCCTCCGTTAGGTCAGTTGGGTGGAGGTCACGCAGCTGTGCCCTTTACCTCGTGTGGAAAGTACGTGATTAAAACGACTCAAGGTGGTGCCTGATCCTTAGGCAGCTGGGCCGTCCGAAGAGGAAAGGTCAGCACCCTGGCCCTGGGGGTCGGGAGGACAGGCAGGGGTACTCTCAGGGAAGGCTTCCCAGAGGCGGTGTCTGACCCATCTCTTGGGCCCAGGAGGATGGAGGGAGGTCCTCGCCGCAGGCCCAGGAGGGCGGTGGTGCCCAGGACCCCCATGCACGTCTGCTCACCTTCTCTCCACCTGGGGCCGTGCAGGCAGGGAGGGGGCTGGGCAGCCGTGCCATGTCCCCCCACCAGGGGCAGGCCGTGGACGTGCTGGAGCCCCTCCTCTCTGCCAGCTGTGTGGGGTTAGGTCAGAGGCTGAGTGTGTGTGCCTGCCCATCGTGAGCGTCCAGTACAGGGGGGCATGGTTATTGACCGCTGGCCCACCGGCCGTGAGCCCTGCTGAGAGTCATGCCCTGGGACTCCAGGCGGGTGTGGCCCCTGCCAGGGGACGCTCCTGGACAGGCTGGTGGGGAAGGGCTGGAGGCCCACACTGGGGCTGTCTGCCTGAGCCCCAGCCTGAGCCCCAGACGGGTTCGCTCCTGAGGCCCCCGTGCTCCCCGGCCTCCCAGCCTGTCCCCACCTCCCAGGCCCCCGTCCCCCAGCTGGTGCTGCCCCTCGGACAGCCTAGAGCTGCTAATGAGCCTCCCAAATTCAACACCGAGGCCCAGAGTTCGCCCAGTGAGGTTATGCCGCCCTTGTGGGTTGGTTGTTGTTCTGGGCAGCCCCGCCTTAGAGAGAGGCTTGCTGGGCAGCTCCAGCCTCTGCTCCAAACCCCGCGCTGGGAAGGGGGCCCTGGAAGGGGCTTTCTGGGGGCGGCCATTGTCTCCTTGGCCACAGGGGGCAGGGCTCCTGGCATGGGCTGAATTTTTAGTAAGCATATGTTTGTCTCCCACCTTGGCCCGTGCTGGGGGGCGGGACACGTGCACCCGGACGCTGCAGCGCCCGCTCCTTACGAGAGCAGAACCCGGGCCCCCAACCCATGTCCTCGGGCTACTGGGCGCTGGGAGCATCTTGAGAAGCTTTGAGCTCCAGGGAAGGATGGAGCATTTGGGAGGCATGATGGGTGTAGGGGCCAAAGGACAGGAGGAAGCCCCTTGTTCAAGCGGCGCAGCTGCCTCACGGCTCTGGGGAGTGGAATGCGGTCCCCAGTAATTAGTGTCATTGAGGCAAGCTGCATGGAAGTGGCATGGGCAGTGGGGGAGGGCTGGGCCTGTCACAGCCTGTGAACCCCCTGGGCAGCTTCCTCAGCCTCCTGGCCCTCGCTCCTCTCGCTCCACCCTGCCCCAGGGCCTTTGCACCTGCCCAGAACCCACAACACACACAGTAACAGACGGTGGCCCTGTGCTTTTCTCACTGGTGTGTGCTGTGAGCAGAGCTGTTGTTGGACCTGGGGCCGCTCAGTGTGGGCGAAGGTCTGGCCATACAGGGCCTGACCTAGACCTGCTCAGTGTGCGTTTGTAGAAGGTGTTCAAAAATGAGTTTTCATTCTGACACCAAAAGACTGATCCTTGCTGTAGATTTAAGCTTGTTCTTAGCACACTTAGAGAGGAAGGTAAACCCCCACGTGACTGCTGGTCTCGTTCCCTGAGCCCTGGTGTCCTCAAACACACGGTTCCGCAAGCCCCCCTTTCCTAAGAGGAGCTCAGCCCAGACCAGGAAGTTTCACAAGGTGGCTCAAGCCTTGTGTGCCCTGCAGAGGTCATGTAACTCTTCACAGAGAGGCTTCGCGGGGCTCAGACCTGTGGGGGTCGTGTGCACACCTGTAAGATGCCGAGCCAGGCCCCACCCCACCAGCCGGCACGACCTGGGGGTGCACAAAGCTGGCGCTGCCCTTCCACCCCAAGCCCACCCTCTGGAGCTCTGGACAGAGCTGCCCACCAGGAGCAGAAGGGCCGGACAGGGCCTTTGTCCACAGCCTGCAGGACCCAGGGCCGACTGGGAGGCGCCATCAGAGGCTGGTTGTCAAGCCACCCTCGGGGCCTGATTCTTACCTGAACGCTTCTCCTGCTTCTGTGCTGTGGAACTGAAAACACCCGCGTGAATCAGACCCCTGCCCTTGGCAGAGACCGCCTCCCGCGCCCCAGCACGTTGGGTGCTTTGGGTGGAGACTCGCGGATGCCGTGGTTCTGTACCTGTCTGAGGACTTGACCCGGGCCTTTCGATGTCCCAGCATCCAAACAGAAAGCCTGAGCACCCCTTCTCATCTGTGCGTCTGATAACCTGTCCAGAAGGGGAGTGTGCTGAGCCAAGAAGACCCATCCCAAGCTGTGCGGGTGGGCTGCTGACCCCCGTGTCGGGAGCCTGCTCGGCCCGGGCTGGAGCAGCATCTGGAGTGGACACGCTGGGCTACAGTCCACAGCACCGAGGGAGCTGGTGCAGGGCTCCGCTTGGTTGCTGCCCCTCAGTCCCCATCCTGCGCCGCCCTCTGTCCTGCTGGCCTGTAGGTGGTGAGCCTGGCCTCACACCCCAGCCCCAACGCAGCCGCCTCCTCCGGCCCTCATCCTGCCCCTGTCCCCCCAGGACGCCCCCATGGCCGCCTGGCGTCAGTGATTCGGGGCTCTGCTCTTGGGCTCAGCCACCCTGCTGCTGACCACTCCCACCTCCCAGGCCCTTGGGGTCCTCACCTGGAAGACAGGGACAGTGGGGCCACCCTGAGGGATGGTGGAGGGTAGGGTGGGGGCTGCTGGGCCATGGCAGTTCCCCTCGTCTCTCCTTCCCTGCCTGTGCCCCAGGCCCCAGGCAGCTCCCCTCCCATGTCTGGCCCTGAGCAGTCCTGAGACGGTCTTCAGGAGAGGGGCCCCGAGGCGGGTGGAGAGAAGTGGGGACGTAAGGGGAGCATGGCAAAGTCAGGATCCACGTGCTGTGATGAGCTAACCCCACCGTAGAGGTGGGGACACTGAGGCTCAGAGAGGAGACCATCATCCGTGGTCTCATGGCTGATGAGGGGCAGGGCAGGGCCTGGGGGCTGTCCCCCACCTTGTACAACTCCTCCCCAGATGGGGAAACCGAGGCTCAGCCGGCGACCCCGCTGAGCCCCCACCGAAGCCTCATGCTGCACCTGCTCCCGCCTGCCCCTGCTCATGTGAAAGCCCTTGCCTCCGTGGGGCTGGGGTCCCGGACACAAGTGGTATCACTGGGGCCGGGGGCACAGCACGCAGCCCCCCCCGCCCCCGGCCAGCTTCCACGGTGCGGCTGGGTGGCGGCGAGGGGGCAGGGGTCCTGTCTGCTTTCTACTTGTTTACCGCCTTTCTTCCTCTTTTACAAGATGTTCTTGTCGAACAACCGCTAGGTTACCCTGGCCGCAAACGGCGAGCAGGCGCGTCTGGGTGTGCTTCCCCGTCTCATCTCTCTGCTCCTCCGTCCCCTCTGTGGCCGAAGCTCCGTTCTCTGCCTGAGCCACTCTGCCCTTGGGTCCTTCTCCCTGAGCCGCGCCAGGGCCGGCTTTAAACCACGTCCCTTTGTGGCCTCGACTCTGCCTGGCGTGCCGGGCTGCTCCCTTAGTTTCGGACGCATCAGAGTTAATACGTGTTTGACAAAGAGGGAAACCAGCGCTTGTTTGTAAAGACTAAGGAGATGGAGGAAAGTGAGCCCTGCCCTCGCCCTCCCAGCCCGCACCCCCTCTGCAAGGGGTCTGAGGTTCCTGCGGACCTGGCCCAGCTTGTTGAAAGGCATTTGCAGTGTTCTCATGACTTGTCCTAAAGCTTGTTTAAACTCTCTGAACACAAACCACATTGAGTTTCCTGACTTCCTGTTGTTCCCCTTGTCAGCTCCTGGGTGGGAGGACCAGACAGCTTGGCGGAGGTGGAGGGGAGCGCAGCCCCAACCTGCCCCTCGAGCACTCAGGCGGGCCCAGGGCAGCCCCCGAGCCTCGGGGCCACGGAGCAGGCCACGCCAGGCTGGGCAGACCATTCCCCAGCGCGGGCTCTGGGCCCCGTCTCTTCAGACCCACCAGGTTGTCGCTGGCCTCCCTGTAGGCCGGGTGGGTCCAGGCAGAGTTCCAGACCCACTTAGGCCCTCAGCGTGTGTGACGGTGACCGCAGGGCAGCCTGGGGAGCAGGGCTGGGCAGGCCTGAGGTGACGACACCCCAGCTTCGTTCCCTCCTGCGTTGTGCTCTGCATGCGCGGTCCGCGTGCTCACTGAGCTGCCCCTGCACACTTGTCTCCCGCAGCTCGAGCCCAGGAGAGGGTCCGCTAAGACCAGGCGCGACAAGGAGAAGCAGGGCTGCAGGAGCTGTGGCGAGACCTTCAACTCCATCACCAAGAGGAAGCATCGGTGCAAGCTGTGTGGGGCGGTGAGTGTGGGTGGGCACAGCTCCGCGCAGCTTCCCCCTCCACGAGCAGACCGGCGCCATCCCGCCTGAAGTCGACGCTGACCCCCTTTCTCTGGTATCTGACCAGCACTGTTGTGGTTGAGAAAGTGCCAGATTTGGAGCCACAGACTCAGCGCTGGGTGGCTGGGAGGGAGGGGGTGAGAGCGACCTGCTGCCCTGTGAGGAGGCAGGGGTTGGGGAGGTGCGGGGTGCGGCCATGGGGGGAGCTCCCTCCTGCCACTTTGATCCAGGTGCTCCAAGGGTGCTGAAGGTTGACTGGGCCTGTGGGCTGTGGGGCCACCTTCAACTGGCACCCCAAGTGATCACCATCTCCATTTCTCCTCACAGAGCCCCCCCAAAACCCTTTCTCTTTAGGATGGGCTTGATATTGAAAGGGAAGGTTATTCCTGGTAAAAGGACTCTTGTTGATTCAAATATTTCTAGGTTAGGTTATTAAAATGGAATTTATGTTAGCAGGTGGGTCTTAGCACAGAACTGCCTTAGAACTGGTTTTCCAAAAGGCATCAGCAGACTGTGCCGGGTGTGGTGTTCATTGTCATGCCCTTGCACGAAACCTTAACACACTGGGGGAAGGAGACATAAATGGATGAGTCCTCAAATGAATGGATAGATGGGTGATGGATGGGTGTGTGAGTAGTGGATAGATGGAGGATGGATGGATGGATGGAGGATGGATGGATAGGTGGATGGATGGATGGATGGATGGATGGATGGGTGGATAGGTAGATGAATGGACAGATAGGTGGGTGGATAGGTAAGTGGATAGATGAATGGATGGGTGGGTGAATGGATGGTGCGTAGAGGGTGGGTGGATAAAGGATAGATGGGTGGGTGGACAGGTGGGTGGGTGGATGCATGGTGAGTGGCTGGATGGGATGATGGATGGGTGAACAGAGGATGGACAGATGGTGGATGCTGGGTGGGTGGATCGATGGATGGATGGATAGTGGGTGGGTGAATGGAGGATGGGTGGATAGGTGGATGTGTGGATGGATGGGTGAGTGGGTGGGTCGTCATCCATCCATCCATCCACTCAGGAGTTCAACCACAAATAGAAATAGAAATCAGTAGAAATCATGGAAATTGCTAAATCATAAGGTAACTCTATTTTCAGTGTTTTGTGGGGAGTGGATATGTTTTCCACAGCAGCACTACCATCTTGCATTCACACAAACAGTGCACAAGGGGTTGGTTCCTCCACGGCCTCACCAACATCCTCACCAACGCTTATTGTCTGTGTTTTGGGTACTAGCCGTCCTGACAGGTGTGAGGTGGTATCTGATATCTCACTGTGGCTTTGGTTTGCATTTCCCTGATGATTAGTGATATTGAGCATTATTCCATGTGCCTGGTGCCTCTTCCCAGTCTTCTTTCTGTGCACACAGACCCCGGGACCCTCCAGAAGAGGAGGCAAGTCCTGGATGGCCAGCACTTGGGTCCCTGTCCTCTGACAAGTCTCCTGCAGAGAAGCCTTTCCCCTCCATATGCTGTGTCCCTCCTGGCCTTGCGGCCCCTCCAGCCTCTTCCGGACGGTCTTCTGTCCCCAGGAGGTGGGGTCACAGGTGCCCTCTGCTTTGCAGGTCATTTGTGGGAAGTGCTCCGAGTTCAAGGCTGAGAATGGCAGGCAGAGCCGTGTCTGCCGAGAGTGTTTCCTGACGCAGCAGGCGGCACCTGAGAGCCCCAGCCCTGAGGCGGCGCCCGAGGGGCCCAAGCACAGCGCGGAGGTAGGCAGGCCAGATGCTGTGAGCCTCCTGACCGGGGCCCTGTCCCTGGCAGCCTCTGCAGGCTGGGCTCCCAGAGCCGCTGCTTCCCTTGTGCCAGGACAGATTGTGTGCGTGCATGAGCTAGGTGTGTGGTGCGCGTGTTCACGGTGTGTGTGCACACGTAGGTGCGTGGTGGGCGTGGTGTGTGCGTGCACGTGCTAGGTGCGTGGTGCGCGTGTTCACGGTGTGTGCACACGTGGTAGGTGTGTGGTGCGCGTGTTCACGGTGTGTGTGCACACGTAGGTGTGTGGTGGGCGTGGTGTGTGTGTGCACGTGCTAGGTGCGTGGTGCGCGTGTTCACGGTGTGTGTGCACGCGTAGGTGCGTGGTGGGCGTGGTGTGTGCGTGCACGTGCTAGGTGCGTGGTGCGCGTGTTCACGGTGTGTGTGCACGCGTGGGTGCATGGTGGGCGTGGTGTGTGCGTGCACGTGCTAGGTGTGTGGTGCGCGTGTTCACGGTGTGTGTGCACGCGTGGGTGCGTGGTGGGCGTGGTGTGTGCGTGCACGTGCTAGGTGTGTGGTGCGCGTGTTCACGGTGTGTGTGCACGCGTGGGTGCGTGGTGGGTGTGGTGTGTGTGCGTGCACGTGCTAGGTGTGTGGTGGGCGTGGTGTGTGCACGTGCTAGGTGTGTGGTGCGCGAGTTCACGGTGTGTGTGTACATGTGGTAGGTGTATGGCGCGCATTTGCCGTGTGTGCACATGTGTGTTACGTGCATGCTGCGCGTGTTTGCCGTGTGTGCACACGTGTGTTACGTGCATGGTGCGCGTGTTTGCCGTGTGTGCACACATGTGTTACGTGCATGGTGCGCGTGTTTGCCGTGTGTGCACACGTGGTAGGTGCCTGGTGTGTGTGTTCAACTGAAACACAGCCCTTCCCTGTGAGCCACACCCTGGTTCCAGCTTTTCCATTTTCCCCTATTTTTTCCTTATTTCTGGCCCTGAGCGGCTCATAGTCTCAGTGCCCTGGAGGGTGCAGCCCGATGCCCAGAGGCCTGTGGTGACCCTGGGGTGGGTCAGGCTGGCCCAGGCTCTTGTCCAGCATGTCCCAGGAGGCAAGGCCCGCCCCCGCCCATGAGGGTGGCCCCTGCAGCGAGGCTGCCCCGCCCCCGCCCCTCCTTTTCTGCCCCCAGAAGCCCGCGGCTGAGGACCACCAGCCCAGCCTGCTCTGCAGCCCCCTGCAGGTGTCGGATAACGGTGTGGCCTGGAGCGAGGTGTGGGCCACCATCCCAGCGTCAGAGCCCCCGGAGCTGGTGCTGCACCTGCAGGGAGACAGCCAGGTGCGTCCCCCACCTGCCCCGGGCCGTGCTGGGGTGTGCCCCGATTCTCACAGCCCAGAGCCTGAGGCCTGTGGTGCGCAGAGGGGCCTGGGCCACGCCGCCTGGGACCAACCCTGCTCAGGCTCCCGGGAGCCTGGGGCCTCGGTTTCCCCGGCTGCTCCGAGTCGCCCGTGGGAAAGGGCGCTCCGTGGGCCAGGCCTGCAGAGGCCCGTGCTGACCCAGCTCTCCCTGCTGCAGGACGGCTGGCCGCCCCGCACCATCCCCCTCTCTGGCTGCACGGTGAGCATGTCGGACCCCGGGGAGGGGCCGGACAGCAGGCACACGTGGCGGCTGCAGCAGGCCCAGCGGTCCTTGTACCTGAGCGCCCTGTCAGCGGACCTGCGGCAGCACTGGCTGGACGCCCTGAGCGTGGCTGCCCGCGGGGACCCGGGCCTGGCGGCCCCGTGAGCGGAGCCTCGGCCAGGTGTCCCAGCTCTGCGGCTCCCCCGGCAGGGCCCGTGCCCACCCGGGAGGTGGTGTCGGAGGCTTTGTGCTGGCGTGCGGGGCTCCCGGACTGCTGGGGGCGGACAGGCCACGGGGCACTTGACCCTGGAGGGACCTCCCTGAAGCAGAGGAACAGGCCCACGCACCCAGCATGTGTCCACGAAGAGCCCCAGCAGCGTGGCCTGGAGCAGGGTGCAGACGGACCGTCCGGTGCGGGGCAGCCAGCTCCGGAAGGCAGAAGGAGTGTCCCGGGGGTGCCCGGGGACCCTGGTGGAGGTCTGCAGCCATGCTTTTCCTCCCCGCCGCCCGCCCCATGCCATCTGTACCACGTGAGCCGAACTGTGACTGGCCCCGGACCCCACCTCCCTCCTCTGCCGGCTCCTGGTCCCACAGCCCGCCTCCCTGTTTGGAGGGGCCAGTGGTCGCCAGGGGCATCCCTGCAAGACCTCCCTGAGAAACCCCGCGGAGGCCAGCAGAGGCCTGCCCCTGCATCCCGTGGGGGCGGAGATCTGTGTCTGTGTCCCTGGCCCGCCACGGGCGGTGCTGGTCTGCGAAAATAAATGCTGGGACTCAGCAGCTGGGCACAGCCTCAGGGCAGGGCCCCAAGGTGGGCCAGCCGGTGGTCAGGCCGGGGAGAGGGTGAGGGCACAGCTAGGCCTGCGGGGGCAGCTTCCACTGCTGTGGGTGGGGGAGACAGTGAAGCACCCGGGCCCAGCTGGCCCCTCTCCCTGGTCCAGTCCCTTCTCCTCCGACCTCTGCTTTCTGCACTCCCTGAGCACATCCTACGTCCACAGGCCTACTGGGCTCTTCTCAGGGGCACCCTGTCCAGGACGTTCCCACTTGACAGCTGAGGAAACTGAGTCATAGGAGGTCCCGCGGGTCCCAGAACTCCAGACCGAGGAAGCAGCCGGGACGGACCCGCTGGGTATGGCGACGCTCCACTGGGGTTGGAGGTGAAACTAGGCCCCCCAGAGCAGGTGCCCACCTGGGGTCTTCCTGGCCGGCCCCCCAGTGAGTTCTCTGGGCCCTGTCCTCCTGCCGAGCAGCCTGGGGTCTCCACACGCAGGTTCCCATGGTGACCTCAGGTGGGCCCTGCCCTCGCGGGGCAGCCCTGAAGCAGGCGTGCTGCCCCCCGCAGAGTCCGCTGCAGTCCATGGGAGAGCCCGGGGGCCAGCGTGGCCCCACAGACTGGCTGCAGCAGGCCCGGGAGGCATGCCCCCGCTGCCTGTTTGGACCGGGCCTTGAGGCTGTGAGGGAAGGAATTCCCTCCGTGTGGAGCCGCACTTCCTGCAGTGTGGGGAGTGGTGCCCAGGTGTGGGAGGAGCGGTCAGAGGAGGGGAGGTCCCTGGGAGACCACCCTCCTGGGCAGGTGCTGCAAGAAGAGCGCCCAGGCCTAGGGCAGGGCCACGAGGGGCCAGCAGAGCGGGCTGGGGGCCGCAGGGCCTGGCCCCGGGTCTCCCCAGCATCTCCTCTGGCATTGCTCTGAGAGGTGGGGCCTGCAGGGTGGACTTGGGAGTGTGAACGGGCCTGGCTGGCTGCCGTGGGGTCGGTCGGGGTGCAGATGGAGACGGGCCCCGGGCGCCCAGCAGGTCTCCAGGAAGAGCTGTGATGGGCAAGTCAGAAGCTGCGGCTTGCAGCTGTTGGAGGGATGACTCCCGCAGAGTGTGTGGCCCCAGCAGCACGTCTGTCCCCAGGGCCTGGGCTCCTGCCCACCCACGGAGGGCAGAGGCTTTCAGCCTCTCCACCTGCTTCCTCCTCGTCCCACCAGCAGCCCCCCCCCTGCAGGCACAGGAGGCCATTCCTGGGGGGAATGGGGCCAGTGGGGAAGGAGGCCCTGGGGTCCTGACGGGAGGACGGGACGGGGTCTGCAGTGCGCACCTGCCCAGCCTGATGCCAGGCCCAGGGGCCGTGCTGGGAGCGAGGGGTCTGCCTGAGCGGTTTCCACGGGAGGAAGAGTGGAGCACAAAGGGACAGGAACGGGAGAGGTGAGCGCTCAGGGGCCTCTCCACCACCTGCGCGGTGCTCAGAGCCCAGGCTCCCGTCGAGGTTCCAGGCCCTGCTGACCACCCCACTGCCAGAACACACATCCTCATGAGGCCCAGAGCGGGTGCTGGTGGCATCCCCTGCGGTCCTGGAAAGCGGAAGGAGCCAGCCACTTGCTGAGAATTACTGCTCAGAGGTGTCTTCGCTGTAGAGAAACAGGCCCAGAGAGGGAAATATGCTTGCCCCAGGTCACACAGCAAGCGAGGGGCTCAGCTGGCGGTCATTCCTTCACTCTTCGTCCACCTGTTCATGCCGTGGGCACAGCGGGCACGCCTCCTGTGGATTTCTGGCATGGGGTCGGACCGCGCCCTGCGACCCTGGTCCTTGCACACATCTGGCCTCATTTTGTCCCCCACACCCCACACCCAGGCCCCTTGGCCCCAGCACTGGACCCACCTCCTTCCCACTTCCCACTGGTCTTTCTGAGACCCTGCTGGATGCGCCTGTGCATCAGCCTCTCTACCGTTTGCTCGGATATGTGCCCTGTCGTTGAACCTCTGTCCCCCCATGTAGCACAGAGGCTCCCAGGGCAGGACGCAGAACCCACAATGGGGCGTGGCTCATAGCAGGTGCTCTGTCTGCCAACAGCTGGGGTGAAGGCTTGGGGACGCTGTTCTTGGGTGCTCCAGAGGGCTTCGCTCCAGGCCTGTCCACCTGTCACCTCAGCATCTCCATCTTCCCCAGATGAGGTGGCCGTGACCCCTAAGAGGCTCCCCGTGGTCCTGAGGGGTTCCAGGTGGTCCCAGGAGAGTCTGAGGGGTCCCAGGGGCTCCCGGTGTTCCGGAAGCAGTCAGCTGTGATGAGAGGCCGGCTGCTCCCGGGCCAAACGGCCTCTCACCCACTGCTGCTCCCAATTTATGAGGGGGAAACTGAGGGCCCAAGGAGGTGGGTGGCGCCAGGACATGTCGTGGGGCGTAGCCAGGTGCCCACCCGACATTCTGCACATTCCATCCTGGGAAACCAGCCTCCTCCACCCTGCTGGCTCCAAGGCCTGCCAGGCCCGGCCCAGCCCCGCTGGCTGGCTGGACTTCTGGGCCTGCGTGGGTGCAGAGCACTGATGGGGACCCCGGCCGACGGCCCCAGTGCAGCCTGCCGGCGCCCCTCTCCAGCCCTGTGTGCTCAGGCCTCCAAGCCTTGTTGGCAGCCCTGGTGGGAGCATCGCAGACCACCTCCCCCCTCCCTCGTCCTGGTCGGGGCTGGTCCCGATGGTCCCCAGCCTTTGGCGGTGTGGGGGCCAGATGGCCAAACCGGGACTGGGGAACAGACGCATCTCTGCCTTCCCCCGAAGCGGCTGTGTGAGAATAAATCACGTGGAGTGAGATGTCCTGCTCAGCGCTGCCCGCCCCACCCCACGGCCACCATCTGTAGGGACGAGCATGCAGCCTCCACCATGTCCTGCCTTGGCCCTGTCTCCCCGCCTGAATGTGGGCTGGCAGTGTCCCTGGGACGGACAGGCTGTCCCCTTTCCTGCCAAGGCCAGCTCACTGCTGCGAGGCAAGTCTCCACCTTTGACGGGGGGCTCGGCCTCCCTGTGCCTTGTCAAGACCCAGAGAAGCAAATGACACCCCCAAAACGACATCTGCCCCAGGGGCACCAGGACCACTGCTGACAACTGAGCAGCCCATCTACTTCAAGAAAAATACTGGGGTCACTCCCAAGGGCCCCCATTCCCCAGAGCAGGAAGTGCATGTGACCCTCAGCCCAGAGCCCACAGCATTCTCTCCCATGTCCTCCCAAAACCTTGCGGGAAGGGGCCAGCATCCTCACCCACCCACAGAGGGGTGCACGACAGCTCAGCATGGGAGGGCTTGTCTTTGGTGGGTCCCCGGGAGCTCAGAGCGGGGAACCGTGTCAGGTAAGGTTCTCTCAGTAACAGATCTTGCTACACTGGTTGAATGCAAGGAATTTATTTGGGGGGCCACCTAGGAAAATTGTAGTGGGTGGAGAATAAGATGGAGAAGGGAAACAAGCCAACACAGGTGTCTTAGGTTGAATGGTTTCCCTGCAAATCCATGTCCACCTGGAACCTCAGAATGTGACATTATTTGCAATAAGGTCTTTGCAGATGTTGCTAGTTAAAATAGGATGGAGGAGACCCTAAGCCCATAATGGGGTCTGTATGAGAAGAGGAGAAGACATTCTGGGACGGCCACGTGACAGCCGCGTGGCGCAGGTGAGCCTGGTGGAGATCTGGAGATGGCAGAGCCAGCAGGGGCGGAAGGCGCAGGAGCGCCCTCCCCCGCAGCTCCAGAGGGAGTGAGGCCCTGCCCACACCTTGACCCTGGGGTCCCGGCCTCCAGAACCGAGAGAGGATACATTTCTGTTGT
Organism: Halichoerus grypus; assembly: GCF_964656455.1. Lineage (NCBI taxonomy): Eukaryota > Metazoa > Chordata > Mammalia > Carnivora > Phocidae > Halichoerus > Halichoerus grypus. The sequence continues at coordinate 859,637 of NC_135725.1, forward strand.
TCTGATGAGTTTAACTTCTGTTGTTGGCAACTTTGTGGCACTTTGTACATCTCCAGCGATGCAGGGCCAATTTTGGGCCCAGAAAGGCTGGACATCGGGAGCGGCTGTGGAGCTGGGAACGGATGAGTTTGGGGCACGTGATGGAAAATGCCTCGATGTCCTCCAAGAGCTCCCCGGTAGAAATAGGGACGAGGAAGGCTCAGGGGAAGTGAGGGTGGCAGAGACAGGGCTGAACCGCGCTCTCGGGTTGAATGCAAAGGAGACATTATAAGGGACGAACTTGTATGTTTAGCTGAGGACATTTCCAAGCGAAGCTGCTTGTGGTAAAACCTGGGGGAGGGGGGGACAAGTGGGGGAGGGGCTGTTGGGCAAAAGGGAACCTGCCCAGATTGTTAAATTAGGTCTGAAGAGACACCGAAGGTGCTGTGGGAACACCCATTCCTGGAGAGATTGGGGGTGTGACCCACGAGCCCAGCACAGGGGCAGAGGTGGGGTCCCAGGCGAGGTCTGTGGGGCCTCTTGTCTGGTGGCGTGAACCCCGGCGGGGTGCCCAGGGCCCCAGAGAGCAGGGCCACCGCCACATGCCCGGGGGATGGAGCATCGGGCCACAGAGGATTATTCTCAGGCCCTGAAGTCTCTGCCGCCCGCTCCGCCGGGCTTCAGACTTGCTTGGGACCAGCGACTCCCTCCTTCCGTCCATTGTCCGTCTCCCTTTTGGAATGGGTTAAGACCCCGGGAGCTGCGGGGTTGGGGAGGATATACTCTGAACACGAGACCAAAGTGACTTTTGAGGAGTCAGAGGACAGACTGGTGGGTTGAATAGTGTGCCTCCAAGATCCATGTCCACCCGAAATGTCAGAATGGGACATAATTTGGAAATAAGATCTTTGGGGATGTAGTTAGTTAAGAGGAGGTCCCCGTGACGGGTGTCCCTATAGAAAGAGGGAGAAGATGCTCAGAGGGGAGGGCAGAGGCAGACGCGGCATGAGCACGGCCCCGGACAAGGAAGAGCGAGCGCCCTCCTGCGGTCCTAAGCACTTTGCTGCGGTGGCCTCAGGACGCTGACGCGGCATGGTGTGGAGCCACTCTGGTCTGGAGGTACCTGGAGCGTGGCCTCCCTCCCTCCCTCCCGGCCAAGCCCCAGGGACACACGGGGGGCTGGTGGCCGCCATGGTCAGGAGTGGCACACACCACGGGGAGTGCAGGTGTCTCCGTGCTGGGGCGCCAGGGGCTGGGGGCCAGACTGGCACAAGGCGACGCTGAGGAGGGGTGCGTGAGGCCGGGCGGCTTTGTTGGGACGTGGCCCGCTCGCTAGTGCTTGAGTATCAGTAACTTTTCCCAGAAAGTGGGAGGGAGGAGCCGTGCTGGGGGAGGGAGCCGCGGTCGGTGGATTCCCAGGATGGAGAACGTCTGCTCTTCTTCCCACTTGCCCAGGGACCTCCCGCAGGGGCCTCTCTCCGAAGTCCTCACCATCGCCCCTGGGCTGACGCTGGGTTTCTGTCTCTTGTAGCCCACGAGGGCAGCCCCTTAGCAAACTGTGGGGCTCACAGGCCTGAGCCTGTCTCTCACCCATAAAATGAAGACAGCCAAGTGCTCGAGATGGTCACTGGAAAGCATGGCTGTTGGCACAGAGAGTAAGGGGGCGAGAGCAGGTGCGCAGCCCCTTGCCACTCTGCTGTCCGGCAGACCTGCTTCTCCGGCGGTGACACGGAGTCCCTCCTACTGGCCCCGACCGTGGGCCTCCCATGCTGGACATGCTTAGCGGCACGGCACATCTTGTCGGCCCTTCAGCCCAGGTAGGAGGAGTGCTAGCGCACGCATTATGCAAACAGGGCACAGAGAGCCAGTCAGTCAGTCCCTGGCCACTGGGCCTTGGCGTGAAGGTCTGGGATGAGCTGTGTTGTAGGGGCAGACCCTTCCCTCCCAGCTCCAGTGTCCCCATCTGTGAAATGAGAGCTCTCCCCGCACTGCTCTGATCTGTCCATTTGGATGGCCTTGGCCAGACGCCAGGCCTCATGAGGGGCTGCTCTATAAGGGGCCCCAGAAATGCCTCCCCAGGCCTGGCCTCCGAGGTGCCTGCAGGAGAGCTCTGAGCATTGGCAGGCGTGGCTTGGGTGAGGCGGGGACCAGACTGGAGGCCAGGGAGGGGCGGGGCTCATCCAAGGCCACCCACAGGGCGACCAGGGGGCCTGGTGGGGGCCCCTGGGCACTGGGCCTGTGCTGGGAGGCCAGCTGGGAGCCCCTGGTGGGGGGCAGGCTCTCACACTTGTCTGGTGCAGGCCTCCAAGAAGCTTAGCTGGCTCATGAGCGCTAAGCCCCTGGATTGCCCTTGACCCTCCTGTGCGCTTGCCACTGCTCGGCTTACCCGGGAGCCCTGGGCGCTGTGAAGACAAGCCTCCGCCCCCAGCAGGGCCCGGAACCCTCTCATCGTGGTGTGTGGCCCTGGACGGGACAGTACCCTTCCCTGTGCCTCAGTTTCCCTATCTGTAAACGAGGGTCTCCCACATCTTTTCACAGTGGGATCCAGACTGTCCTGTGAATGTGTGTAATCCTTTATAGGTGTCCTAGCCTTAAACGTTTTACTAGTTTCCTGTTTTCTGATTAGAGAATGGATTCATGCTTATTGCAAACTTCAGATGGCACAAAGCAGAGTCAAGGGGCAGCAAACCACAACCTGCAGCCCAGAGGTGGGGACAGAGGAGCCCGTCAGGCCGTGTCCCTCCCGTGCTCGCTGTGTCCCAGCTCCTGCGCAGACCTGGCGCCCACGAGGGGCTGATGGGATCTAGTCTCGTGCGTCCACCGCTTGCTTTCGCCCTCCAGGGAAGCACATGGCCCTGAGGCCTGTCTCCCCCCACGTGCCTTGCTGGATCATCCCCGTCATTGTGAACCTGTGGGCGGCAGCTCGATGTCACCTGGGGGACCCACCGCTCTCCCTCTTGAGGGCCCAGGCAAGCTGGTGTGTGCAGGCCACTGGCCGGGGAGGACAGCCGGGCAGTGAGAGCCGGGCCCTGGCAGGGAGCGGGCTCCAGGCAGGGGCTCACCTGCAGAAGGCGACCAGGCTGCCGCCTTCCCGTGGGGCAGCTGGAGGGCCCGTGTGCACGAGGGCGCCATTGTGGGAAAAGTCCTCCCCACACATTCAGCTCATTGGAGCTACAGGCTCAGATTACTTTATTGAAAATTGCTTTTAATTAAAAAAAAAAAAAGGCAAGCCCGTGAGGCCACATTGCTTCCTTAACTCTTACCATCTTGCGATGGAACTTTCCAGATTTGGTCCATTGTGAGAGGTTTTTAGGATGGAAATCTCATGTTTCTATTGAGTAGAAGCAAAATAATCAGGAATATTTAAAGACAAAAAGCATTTAGCCCTTCTACAGTTATTATCCGATTTGAGGGAAACACACCAATGACCCCCCCCTGCCCCCCACAGGCTTACGCAAAGTCCCCCGTGCCCCAGGCCACCAGCGCCCAGGGACACGTCAGTCAACCTGGGGCAGCCCTTCGGGAAGAGGGGACCTCCAGGGTAGACCCTCACATCCCCTTGGCATTTCTCACAGCAGCATGTGTGTGGGCCCACTTTACAGAGCAGAACACTGAGACCAGGGCCTCAGATGGCTCTCCTCTCCCTGGTTCCTTTCCACGAGGTCCTTCGTTGCACAAATGTTCTAGCATGCTGTCTGCTCCCAGCTGTAAACTGAGACGGGGAGCAGGTAGTAGGGTGCGGGCCAGACCCCAAACGCAGAGAGGCCAAGGCTGCAATCAGTTCCTCAGGCTTCTGTGCTGGGCTCTTCTTGCCTCTCCAGCAGCCGCCCACAAGTTCCTTCCTGGCCTCATCCTGGCACAGGGGGTGGTACAGTCCTCTCTGTTTTAGACACAGTACAGGCTTTGAGGTCCCACACACAGAGACCGGCTTGGTAGGGGCAGGTAAGCAGGGAGGGCTTCCTGGAGGAGGAGGCTGCCGCCCGAGGGCAGAGAGACACGGCCGGGCACAGTCCAGGCACTGCTCCCAGTCTGGGCCAGGACACGGGGAGGCTGGGGCCCTGAGCAGCCGGGAGAGCCAGGGGCAGGTGGGGAGGGGAGTAAGTGCAAACACTGGTGGGGCCTGTGTGGCCCCCTCCGTGGCACAGGTCTGTCACAGATCATGTCACAGCCTCCGTGGTATCAGGAGGGCGGCGCAACCTTCTCTGTCCCTCAGATGAGAACACTAAGGCCCGTGGCATGGGGTGAAGGCCGTTAGCGCCATGGTCCCCGCCCCACATGGGGGCATGAGGTGTCGGGCGGGGTGGGGGTGGTCCAGTCGGTTGGGCATCTGAGGTGGGCCAAGTGCCTTCCCTCCTGGGCCTCAGTTTCCCTCCCTGCACACAGTTAGTGTTGCTGGGCTCTCCAAGAGGCCCCGGAAATGGTGGACGGGGCAGCCCAGCTCGTGGCTCCTATCAGCCGTGGATTCACTTCTAGAACCAACCCCAGTGCCCCAGTGCCTCCTGCTTGTGGAGACAGCTTTGGTGGCAATGGGTGCCCTGGCCCGTGACGAGGGACATGGTTTCCCATGGGATGTGGCAGAGGTCCTCGGCCGTCCCTAGCTGTCCAGCACCACGTGCTTGAACACCCAGAACACACAACCAAGCCACACACCAAGAAAAATGTCTGTCCCCGACCTTAATACCATCTGTTATGGCTGAACTGTGCCCACCCCACCCCCAAAAGTCAAGTGCAGGAGTCCTAACTCCCAGCACCCCAGAACACGCAGTGTTTGGAGACAGCATCTTTCTCCAGGTGACCAAGTTACAGTGAGGTCAAAAGGGCTGACGAGTGTCCCTGTAGAAGAGGGGAAATTTGGGCACAGAGACAGAAACGTACAAAGGGACAGCCGGCCACACGAAGTCTGGAATGCTGCTGCCACGAGCCAAGGAACTGTGGGAAGCTGGAGAGAGGCCGGAACAGATCCTTCCTGGCGCCCTTGGAGGGGAGGCTCTGCTGACACCTGGTCTTAGACTTCAGGCCCCCAGGACCCCGAGAGCACATTGCTGTTGTCCTAAGGCGCTCAGCCCATGGCCCCCTGTTACAGCAGCCCCAGAAAACATACACACCCTAATGGCCAGGCTCAATTCTGCATTTTGGGCTACTGGAAGCCATCCCGCGTCCCCTCCCAGCCCTGTGTGCAAGCCCTGGAGATGGGCTGGGGGGCATTTGGAAGGGAATTCTGGGGCTCCAGGCCCCTAGCACGGTCTGGAGGGAACCCTGTGGACTCACCTGGCTTCCCAATGTGGCAAATGGGAAACACCTGCTTGGTCAAGGGAATCGAAGAAACTCATCATGTGTGGTTCACCGGTCTGAAGTGGGGAGGAGATATTATGGGGTGAAAGCAACTCCCACCCAGGATAGGGGCATGCCCCTCACGTATTCTACTGGGCTAGGAAAGCAGGTGGGGTGGGGGGACTGTTCTGCTGGAACACTACTCTGTGGTCCCAGGAGAACACTCACCTCTTTGCTGCCACCTGCCAGGCCCTCCAGAGCCAGTCCTGTCCACCTGGGCCACCTTCCCAGACTTCCTGAGCCAGCCACCAGACTTCTGGCTGTTCCTCAAGCTTCCCAAACATTCCAACCTCAGGACCTTTGCATCTGCTGTTCTCTCGGCTAAGGAAGCTTCCCCCTGCTCTGCAGGGCGACAAGCCTACTCAGCAGCAGCCCTGAGCCACCCAGAGCTGCCTCAGCTCCTGTGTCAATGGTAGAGCACCCTGGGCGGTTGCCAGGGCAGGGCGCTGTGCCTGGGTTGGGCGGTGTTTGGGGTGAGGAAGGGGCGGGCCGCAGCTCCGGACCCAGCCCGGTACCACGACCCAAGGGAGTTGAGCTGGAGGGGGCGAGCCAGGAGAGGGCAGGTCCCCCGGGTGTGTAGGTGGGGGCACAGCCAGAGCCCAGGGGTCTGAATCTGCCCCCAGCACCCGGAGTTCCTCAGTGAAGACCTAGGACCCCTAGCTCAGAGGGCCTGGCCTACGGTGACACAGATGGGGTCCCATGTGCCCCTCACGGAAGACACCTGGCCTGGGGGGCCGGGGTGTTCGCAGGGGCGGGAGCCGAGGGCAAAGCCCGTGCAAGGCCGTGGAGCGAGACTTCCTGCGCAGCCAGCTTGGCCCCTTGGGGGTTGGGGCTCCCGCGGGGCCGGCCCCGCCCCCAGACCCATGGGGCGGGGCCCCTGGAGGGCGTGTCCAGGACTGCCCCGCCCCTCGGGCTCGGGCCCCGCAGTCCCCGCAGAGCACCGCCGAGCGCAGGGATGCCCGGGGCGGCCGCGACCCCTCGCCGCAGGGCGAGGCCGGGGGAGCGCGCAGGGGACGCGGAGCCCGCCCCGGGGAACCGCACAGGTGAGCGCTGGGACTGCGCGCCACGCGCGGGGCTCTGCACCCATTTCACGGACAGGGAAGCCGAGAGGCGGGCGGCATGGCGGAGGCGGGGAGGGGGTGCGCACAGCCGTGGGGGCAAGAGCACACAGCCGGGAGAGGGGGCGCACAGCCGGGTCCGGGACGGCCCCCAGCCGGACAGCCGCCCGAGAACGAGCCTCCCCGACCCTCTCGGCCGGCCCAGCCGGCGCCCCAGCAAAGCCGGAGCCCGACCGCAGGCGGTCCGAAACCAGGCGGCGGCGCCCAGCCGCCCACCCGCCCAGGTGCGCGCCCTCTCCCGGTGCGGCGCCCCCTCCGCCGGCGCGGCCGGCTCGGTGCAGGGGAAGTCGGTGCGGCGGACGCGGGGAACCCGCCTGTCTTTGCGGGGACGGGCTCCTGGCTGGCCCCCCAAGCCCACTTCACAGGTGGGGAAACTGAGCCTGAAGAGAGAGCCTGCCCGAGGTCCCGCGGCTGCCAGGCCCGGACGAGGCCCGGGGTCTCCAGAAGGAGGGTGGGCGGGCAGTTAGCTGACTTTGTGACTGATTTCGAGAGGGTTTGGATGAGGGTTCACCGTCGTGCTTTGGCTGGGGTGACACCCCCCGAAGGCCCGGGTTTGAGAGCTGGTTTTGCTGCATGAACGCGTCTAAAGCCTAACCCTTGTAGACGCAGAACCAGATGTCCCAGAGCCTCACGTTAGTGGACGCTGCCCCTCCCCCCTGAGCCTGAGGGTCTTTGCGCACCTGCGCCCCAGGCCAGGGGCAGGATTGGGCTCTTCGCACACGTGGAAGGTGGGCCTGGTGGAGCAGGCTGGCCCGGCCACAGCCCCTGGGTGCAGCCCTTCAGGCCTAAAACAATGACACCTGCCACGCTGGGGGCCGGCGCGGGGCGGGGGGCCTGGCGGGCAGCTCATTCTCAAATGGGGAAACTGAGGCCCAAGGAGGTAAGTTGCCAGCAGAGCAGAGGTGCTCAGCTTTGCGAAGCCCCTGGCTGGGTGGGGTGGGTGTATTTTCTTTGACTCCCTCCCCCCCCCCCCGAATTCGTGGCTTTGCTCCTGTTCCTGAGGACCCTGTGGCTTTGTTGCAGCAGCGCCCGCCTGCGAAGCTGGGTGTTGACCAAGACACGGAGGGACTTGCACAAGGGGATGGCAGGGCCCTGACGTGTTTGCATGCAGAAGACTGCTGAGAAGTCAGCGTGGGGAGGGCTCTCAGGGGCCAGTCCCCGCCCTCTGGCCTGCCCCACCCCTGCGGATCAGCCACAGCTCAGCCTTCTCCCGGACCAGAGCCCTGGGGAGGGGGCGCTCCCGGCCCTTGAGTCCTTCAGCGTTTGGGTCGGAAGCCCCCTCTGACCTGGGATGTGTCTCTCTGCCTCTGGCTTCCGTTTCCCCACGTGCTAAGTGGTGGACATTGTACACCTGCCCCCAGGCTTGTGGACAGGCCAGGCAGAGTCGGGGGGGGCTTGTGCACCCACCCTGGCCGTGGTCGTTCTGCCGCCGGGTAACATGTCCGTCCAGACTCCACCATTCCCCTGCCCCCTGGCCCCGGTCTTTTGCGCTGTGAAATGGGTGCCCTCTTGTCCCTGTGGGGTTGTGAAGGGATGTGTGTGGGGTCTTTTGGAGACACCTTGGCACTCCCTAAAACAGCAGTGGGGGTGTTTTTGCTGCAGTCGTAGAACGGATTACTCTGCTTTCCTGAGGGTAGGTGTTGAGGTCCAGCTGCGTCCTGGGGTCCACGTTCTTCCCCCATCGCCCATGTGTGGCTGGTGAAGGGCCGGTGGGGGAGGCTGGCTCAGAGCAGGGGCTTAAGTGATTGTTGAGTGGCTGACTGGGTCCTCAGCCCACCATGGAGGCCACCCTTCCACTGCCCACAGGCCCCCGCTGGCTCTGGCCCTGGTCCCAGGGCAGCTCCAGCAACTCCCTGATGGGGGAGATTGTGTAGGAACGCAGCCCTGTGGGAGGGACACAGGGTTCCAGCAGCCGGAGGTGACCCCCCCAACCTTCTGGAAGGCCTTGAAGGAGGGGCCTTGGAAGGGGGCAGCAGGAGGACCCAGGATGGTGAGGGTGTGCCCTGGGCGGCACTCCTACGGCCCTGCTGTACAGCTGACCTGCGCCCTCTCCTTCACAGAGGGGAGACTGAGGCTCGGGGCGCGCCGTGGGAATCCGGATGTAGCCTCTATTCCCCCGAGGCCAGCTCGGCCTCCTTCCAGGTGCGGGCAGAGCCTCGATGGTCTCCCCTGAGAGGGTGGGAATCAGCCTGGTTCTGCTCTGGAAGACTATTCCGCTGGTGTGAGCTGACCTGCCAGCCGCCAAGGGAGTCCCTGGGTGACCCGTTCCACCGTGGCCGAGGTCCGGCCCGCCCTCCACGGGGAGAGGAGACGCGCTCCCAGAGGGCGAGTGTCTTGCCTGAAGACACACAGGGCTGTGGGCCTCCCACGTGTGGCTGCCCCCCTGCTGGGGTTGTGGTGGTCCCACCCGCCACAGAACACCTGTGTGTGTGCAGGTCACCCTTTTAAACTCTCCTCCTCAGGTTTCCCTCTCCATTTGGGGGAAACAGACTCAGAGCAAGAAGCAACCCCCCAGTGGTGCAGAGACCCAGGCCCACGATAGGCTGTCCCTGCGGCCTGCCTCCCCCATCTCCAGTGTTCCTCTGACAGAAGTGGGAAAGGTAACTTATTTACCTGGGGCCCCCGCAGGTGAGGTCAGGGTTTGAGGGCAGCGTGGTCTCCAGGAAGGAGGATGGGAGGGGCGGGCCTGTGGTCCAAGGTTCCTGATAAAAGATTAACAAGAGAGGCTTATTCTTCACCCTGCTGGCCATGCGGGCTGGGCGGGGGAAGCACCTGAGTCAGGCCCTGCTCCCCTCAGTGTGCGAGGGGGGGTCGGCTGGAGATGCGTCCATTCAAGGGCAGGTCTGCCCTTCACTGTCCAGGGAGCCCACGGGGTTTGGTTTGGGTTTGTGTCTTCTTTGCAACAAATGCATTCACTGTGTTTTTCCTCCTTTAAGATATATTTGGGCATAGCAAAAAAGAGACAGGAAGAGATGCCATAAAGGGCCTGAGGAACAATGCAGCAAAGGCTGAGGGGTGTGTTGGTCTAGCCAGGGAAGGGCTGGGGGTGCAGCGTCCAGTGTCTGGGCCAGTCGCAGGTGGGAGGGCCGTCCAGGGGCGGCTGGGTATCTGAGGGTTTTCAGCAGGGACGGGAGAAGATGGGATTTGCCTCTTAGACATCAAGGGAGGGGCTGTTGGTGGGCCAGTGAGGGGGCCCGGGGGTCTCCGGGCTGGGGAGGGGTCAGTGAGGGGTGTGAGCAGAGGCTGAGTTTACAGTGTCTGGGGACACGGCCGCTGGAGCCAGCTGGCCCAGCCGCCAGGCCTTGGTGACTCCTCGGGATGTCTCTGGGAGGGGGTCTTGAGTAGGTGTGTCCGAATCCCCAGTAGCCCTTTGGCACGTGCCTCCCTGCCCTGTCCTGGCTGTGTGTCACGAGTCCTGTGGAAAGTCTTGTGTCGACCCTGCCCGTGGACACCCCGGGGCCTTGGGGAGACACTGGTGGACCTTAGCTTCCTCGTCTGGAAAACGGGCTCAGCCCAGGGAAGGGATGCAGGAGACCCCCTAGGTTACTGGGGTGGGAGGGTGGCAGGTGGAGGTGTCTTGGGTACCATAGACTAGAGGGTCAGAATGAGGCAGTGAGCCCCTCCCAGGGGACAGTTTCTGAGCTCCAGGCGCAGTTCTAAGGTTTCCATGGGGTGGTCCTCCTCTTCTCGTGAGCCTGGGGGGCAGGTCACCCCGTTTTGCAGATGGGGACATGGAGTCTGAGCGAGGACCTGGGTCCGGGAGACGGTGGAGCCGAGTCTGACCCTGTGGAGAGGCCCTGAGGTTGGGGGCTGGGCGCGTTCCCACAGAGCAGGAGCCCTCCTGCTTGTCCTCCGCCTCCCATCCAGGCTCTGGGCTTACGGGGGCCTGAGCTCCCAGCCTGGCCTCCTCTGCAGGACAGGCTGTGGGCAGGGCTCCTCACCCACCCCTCACTCACCAGGATTATTTCCTCAGGCCTGTGTTTTTAAGTGTTCAAGCAGCACACGTGTGCTGGTGGCGCGGCTCCCCCCCTCTGAGGGGTACGAGCTCCCCTCGCATTGCCAGGAAATGCAGAGTCTGAGGCCACAGGGCTGGGAAGGGGCCGGGACCGCTCTGAGTCTTGGAGCCTCACGGCGTGTTCATGGGGTGAGCCCCACATCCTTTTTCCTGTCTTGCGTTGGGGGTGCGCCGTGGAGGGTCTGCAGGTGAGCGCAGCCCCTTCCCCGCCTCTGACGCCCCTCATCTCCCACCTTCACGGCTCTGAGCACTTGGGGAGGAGCACTGCCAGGTGGTGACACCGAGGATGGGCACCCTGGCCCCGGAACTGGCCGCAGCACAGGATGTGACAGTTGCCACAAGCCCTGCCCCCAACCCTGTGCACACGCCAGGGCGCTGTGTCCAAGGTGGCAGTGCTGGTTTCCCCGCTGGGGCTGCGCTGTCTGGGGCAGGCCCGCCAGCCCCCCGCCCGCTGCCGCACCTGCAGGTGGGTCCCAGGCCCGGAGCGGCGGAGTGCTGGGGTCACCCAGCTGGTCGGGGGCGGTGCAGAGCCGGCCTGCCGGCTTCCTGGGGCCGGCAGAGCCCGAGGGGTAGGGGTCTGGGCTGGGCCTTGGGGGGCAGAGTGGGCCACCCGGCTACACGCAGCAGTGACGGTTGCTGGGGCGCTGTCCCTGGCTTGTCTCGGACATACCGCGGAGTTGAAGGGATTTGTTACCACGCCTTCCAGCTCGACCCTGACCCTGGACCTTTCACCAGCGGCTCCGTCCCGGGGGCACCCGGCCTTCTTGAGAAAGTTCTAGCCGTACAGACCGGGTGCGGGGGCTGGGCAGACCGCTGCGAGCACCCTCAGGCTCAGCCCCCTCCCCTCGCCGAGGGCCATGCTGGGCGGTACTGAAGGAAGCTGCTGAGCCACACAAGAATGCAGAAGTGACAGCTCTAAATCGGGGTCTGGGAAGTGTTGGGGCCTGGTGACCCTGCGGAAGGGGCCACGTGGCTGGCCTGTGGCTGCCACGCTCTATCTACCCGGTTCCAAACAGCCCTGCCCGGAAGGTCAGCATGGGTCCAGGTCCAGGGATCCTGGTGGGGGCCGCTGACTCTGGGCATCCTTCCATTCATTCGTGACTGCGTTGATTCCCTCCCCCATGGCGGTCTTCGGGGCAGAGCTTGGTCAGTTAAGAGCTGACTCTGGATTCAGAGTCTGCGTCCCACTGGGTACCCCCAGGCCAGCGAGCGTGCGTGGGAAGCGTCCAGGTCAGGGCACAGGGCAGGTGCTGTGTACGCGCCCTTCCATCCCCTGCCCACCTGGTAGGCTAGTCTTTAATGTCGGCCAAGCTAACAGGCCAAAAACAATACCTCGCATTTTAAATTTGCATTTCTTTGATTGACAGAAGTATTTTCCTGAAATTGTTTAGGAGCTTTATTGAGATATAATTCATATTCCATATGATTCACCCATTTGAAGTATACGATATTTAATGTGTGCAGCTTGGTGGCTCGTGGTACATTTGCGGATCTGGGCAGCCCTCACCACGGTCCGCTTTAGAACACTTTCATCACCCCAGAAAGAAGCCGTGCGTGCCGTAGCCGTCTCTTCCCCGCCCCTGGCTAATCCGCTTTCCTTCTGAGGATTGGCCTCTTGCGAGCGGTTCATAGAAATGCAGTCAGACCACGTGAGGTTTTGTGGCCGCTCGCCACACGGTGGGTCAGTGCCTCCCTCCTTTGATATTCCGAGTGTGGCTTGTACCATACGCCATTTATCCGTTCATCAGTTGGCGGACACGAGGGCGGTTTCTCCGTTTCGGCTGTTGTGAATAACGCTGCCGGGAACGTGTGTGTACAAGTCTGTGTGGATGTGTTTTCATCTCTCCGTGCGGGAGCTGGGCGGGGCGTCGCGGCATCACGCGCCGACTCTCCGTGTGAGTGCTGGGTGCCCGCCCGCCGCGCGCGAGGCCTCGGGGTCTCCACGCCCCTGCTACACCTGCTACCCTCTGTCTCACGTACGGGTGCTCGTGGATGTGAGCCAGTCCCTCCCTGACCTGATTAGCGCTTTCCTGAAGGCGACGGATGCTGAGCATCTTTCCGTGGGCCACTGGTCTATCTTTAGAGTCCATCCAGATCCTTTGCCCATTTTTAAATTTGGTTCCCTTTTATAATTCAGTATAATAATTTTTTAGGGGTTCCTGGGTGGCTCAGTCGGTTTAGCGTCTGCCTTCAGCTCAGGTCATGATCTCAGGGTCCTGGGACTGAGCCCTGTGTCGGGCTCCCTGCTCCGCGGGGAGTCTGCTTCTCCCTCTGCCCCTCCCCCTGCTTGTGCGCTCTCTCTCTCTCTCTGACAAATAAATAAATAAAATCTTTTAAAAAATTAATAATAATTTTTGCATTCTGAATACAATCCCCTTACCAGAGGTGTGATTGGCAAATGGTCTCTCGTGCTCTGTGGCTTGTCTTTTTACTTTCTCGATCCTGTCCTTTGAAGCACAAACGTTTTTCATTTCGATCAAGTCCCGTTTATCTGTTTTTCGCTTTTGTTGTTTGTCTTTTGGTGTCATATCTGAGAAATCATTGCCTGATCCAAGGTCAGGAAGATTTATCCCTCTGCTTTCTTCTAAGAGTTAGCTCTTATATTTAGGTCTGTGATTCACTTCACGTTAGTTTTCGTGTACGGTGTGAGCAGAGGGCCAGCTCTACGTAGCACGTGGATATTGTCGTCCCAGCACCGGTTGCTGGAGCACTGTTCTCGTCCCACTGAGTTGTCTTGGAACGCTTTTCGAAACTTGCTTCGCTGTAAATATGAGTTTATTTCTGGGCTCTCAGTTCTGCTCCATTGGCCTCAATGTCTGTCCCTTTGTCACTGTAGCTTTGTGGAAAGTTGTGAAATAGGACACTGTGAGTTCTCCAACTTTGTTCTTTTTCGAGATAGTTTTTGTGTGGGTTCCATCTGCAAGTCCTTATGAATTTTGGGACCAGCCTGTTGGTTTCTGGGGGGCGGCAGCTGGGACCCTGGTAGAGGCCGTGTTGTGTGCAGATGAGTGGAGGCTAGCGTCGGTCCCCATGGGGTCCGTCTCCCGGTCCAAAGGGGTGGGCGGCTTCCCCTTCGTTTAGGACCTTTATTTCCGCCAACAATGTCTTAGAGTTTCAAGGGTTTAAGTTTTGCCCTTCTTTTGTTCAGTTTATCCTACGTAAGTAAGTGGGATTGCCGTCTCCGTCTCACATCCAGGCTGTTCATGGCCGCTGTGCTGAAATACACGGATTTCCGTGTGTCGGTCTTGTCTCCTGCGGCCCCGTGGGAATTGCTTATTGCTTTCTGCAGGTTTTTACTAGATTCCTGGGGATTTTTCTAGATCCAAGATCATGTCATTGGATGGTGAAGTTTTGCTTCTTCCTCTCCGATGTGAATGCCTTTTATTTAATTTTTTTTTAACTCATTGCCCTGCCCCTGGTTCTTAAGACATTTGTTTTTCTGTTCTGAGTGCCCTGTACTTTTCTGTTGTGACTTTGGACCCTGTTGTTGATGCGTAAGTGTGGTCTGTGCGGGAGAGACAGCCCTGCTATGCTGCGGTGTTACTTCTGGGCCCCTCCCCGTGGCGTCCGCCACCTCCGCAAGATCGGTGTCCTCGCAGAAAAGTGGGGATAAGGACTCCTCCGCGCTGTCCCCTGGGATGCTTATGAGTGTGCACCAGGCCAGGAGTGAGGGTCCTTTCTGACCGGAACATTCTATGAGAGCTGCATTGCTGGTGGTGGTGGGGACGCTGGTGATGGACACCTGCACACGGGGAGGCCCAGCACTGTCCAGCCTTGCTGTGCCTCAGTTTCCCCATCTGTGAGGGAGTGAGGGACTGCCCTGCTCATGGGCGCGAAGCACCCATTAGGTGCCCAGCGTCGTCTGAGCTGATCCGGGAGTCAGCCCCCCAACAAAGTGCACAAAGCATAAGGCCCCCGGCTCACATTTTCCCCCACATTGCAGCCTGTGGGCCCCCCTCCAGGTTCCCGGTGGGGCCAAGCACTTGCAGCCTGGCAGAGCCCAGCCAGGCGCCGTCCCTCACGGTCACTGCGCACAGCCAGGGGTCGGGCAGCCACGGCTCCTGCTGTTTTCCTGGCGGGGGGAAGGCCTGGCTCTGCCCCACACAGGGCCGATGCTCAGGCCGCTGCCCCCTTCGCAGCCTCGCCCTCACAGCGTGACAACGGGTCGCCTGGCCTTCCCCCTGCACGGGGCTGGTCGTGCGCAGACATGTGACGCGCTGTGTGGAGGGTGTGCGTGCGCAGCTGTGGCCGGGCCGAGGAATAGCCACTGCCCTGGCCCATCGTGGGTGTGCTCGGCCCTCACAGCCTGTGTGAAGTGGGGTGCTGAGAGGGGTGCTCCAGCTCCCTGCAGATGTCCTGGGTATAGATTTTAAAAGCACAGCCCACAGGGTTTGCTGGTGAATTGGCCGTGGATTGAGAAAAAGAGTCGGGGAGGGCTCTAAGTTTTGGGGCTGGAGCAAGTGAAGGAGGGAGGCCTGGTGCTAACGTCAGAACACGGGGAAAGCCACGTGATGAGCAGGCTGGGGAGTGCAGGAGCTTGGCGGGTCATGGCATGCCAAGTGGGCCACAGGACGTCACGCCTGGCGCCTCCCCCGGGCATTGTCCTGAGCAGAGAAGCTGGACACAAAGGACACGTGGCTGGGTGCCTGTGTCTGTGTGCATACATGTGCATGCACGTCTGCACACATGTGTGTGTCTGTGTGTGCTGTGCACGCGCACGTATGGGTGTATGTGTGTCTGCATGCATGCCTGTGTGCACATGTATGTTTGTGCACGTGTGTCTCTGTGTGCATGTGTGTGTCTCTGGGCACATGTGTGTCTTGCGCACACGTATGTGCATGTGTGTATCTGGGCACATGTGTGTCTGTGTACATGTATGTGCATGTGTGTCTTTGAGCACGTGTGTCTGTGCATGCATGTCTCTGCACACTTATGTTTGTGCATGTGTGTCTCTGCCTGTGTATGTGTGTGCGTGTGTGTCTTGCACACATGTGTATCTTACATACGTGTGTGTCTCTGCACGTGTGTGTGTGCACACGTGTGTTGAGAAGCTGGCCTGGAGCCACCTTGCCTGGTTCCGAATCCCTGCCCTGTGACCTCGGGAGGTGACTTAAGCGCCCTGTGCCTCGGTTTGCTGACCTGTCAGGTGGGGAGAATGGCAGCTCCCCAGGAAAGTGCTGTGCAGATTGATGTGTTAATGCACGTAAGGTGTGGGTTCAGCGTCCCGCACGCAGTAGGCTCCGGGGAAGTGCCAGCTATTGTCGTTGTGGTTATTTTATACAAGTGCTGTGACTGCTGCTTCATTCAGCCTGTCTCTGTGCCCTCACGTAGGGCAGTACGGTGGCATTTGTCGCCAGGATGTGCCTGGATTCCCTGTCCTGGCCCCACAGCAGGGTACATGGTGGTTTCCAACCCCCACTCTTCTGCGTACGCTTGGGAGTGAACATCCTGGTGTAGAAATCCTGGCTGCAGATTCGTCGTCTTTCCTTTGGCTAAATTCTTGGATGATACACACGACACAAGGCTCTTAACATTTTCCCAGACTCGTCCAGGGAGGTTTGGATCCGCACCCACCAGCCGAGTCCCAGAGCGGGTGTTCCCGGCCCTAGGACCTTCGCCGTGGGTCTTTTTTCTCTTCCTTTTTACCAGCGTGAGGGGGGAAGACTAGCTCTCCCCAGCACTGCAAGGACTAGTGTTCTTTCCTGCGCTTGGCTCCTTGCATTTCCTCCGTGAGGGGCCGCGTCCCACATCAGGCGTCCCTGCTCACAGGGATGTTCCGTTTGTGGGGGTGTGTGCGATCGCACATGGGTTGAACCTTTGTCCTCTGTTCTCCAAATATATTTTCCTGTTTCTTCCATTATTGGAAGTTTTCCTGTTTACTCTTCACACTGTCCACACTGTCCCTCCCTTTTTTCTGGACTCTGCCTTCAGAACTATGCTTAGATGCTAATTATGTGCCGTTGACCCTTGAACATCACAGGGTCATGCAGCTGAGATTCAGCTGTGACTTCAGACTCCCCCAAAACTTTACCACTGCTGGCTCCTGGTGACCGAAGCCTCACCGATCACACCAGCAGTCACTAGACATGTAGCTTGTGTGTTAGATGTGTTACGTACTGTGTTCTTACAGTAAAGGGAGCGGGAGAGAAGCAAACGACGTTGGGAAAGTCGCAAGTAAGGGAAATACGCGGACAGTTCTGTCCTGTAAAAAGTCCCGTATCAAGTGGACCCGAGCCATTCAAACTGTGTTCAAGGGTCGCCTGAATTTGCCTTTATTGTCTTCTTTTTTTTTTTTTTTTTAAAGATTTTATTTATTTATTTGAGAGATAGAGAGAATGAGAGAGAGCACATGAGAGGGGGGAGGGTCAGAGGGAGAAGCAGGCTCCCTGCCGAGCAGGGAGCCCGATGCGGGACTCGATCCAGGGACTCCAGGATCATGACCTGAGCCGAAGGCAGTCGCTTAACCAACTGAGCCACCCAGGCGCCCTGCCTTTATTGTCTTCTGACACAAAGTTACGTTTTCAACACCGTGGTCTTCGGAACCTCTAGAGTTCGCTTACTGTGGGGATCCGCTCTGCGTCTGTCTCTGGGCCACCGGCCGGATGGCTGCCACACCCAGTGGTCTGGGCTGTGGGACCTTCTCCGGAGTGTCACGCGGCTGGCGGGGCTCCTGCCCACCCTCCGCCCGCCAGGATGGGGTCCTCACGCCATCTCTCCTCTTTTCTTCCCTAGGCGCATGCACACGTGTGTGGCCACCCCCGCGGGGCACCCTCCAAGTCCTCCGCGGCAACGGCACTTCTGTGGGGACCGTCATCGTGTTCCACTGCCCCTCAGGCCACCAGATGGTTGGGTCCGGCCTCCTGACCTGCGCCTGGAAGGGTAGTGCTGCCGAGTGGTCCTCAGTGATCCCCGTGTGCAAATGTGAGGCCTGCTCCCCCAAGCCTTTGAGCCCTTCCGGAAAGTCACCTGAGACGGCCCATAGGCTCCCAGAGGGTTGTGCCGGCTTGCGACCTTGTGGAAGCAGGCCGTGGGCTGTGTGCAGGCATCTGGGGCCCAGGCTGCAGCGTGTGGGAACCAGGGACCACCACTGACCTCGCTGTCAGAGCTGTTTCCAGTGTGCCGCTGTGAACTCCTACACACCCTCCAAAGCCCTGCCCGAACACCCCTTTCTTAGAGGGCAGTGTTCCCTGATAACCCCACCGACAACACTCTGCACAGAACTTTGCCCCCGCCACCAGCTCCCACCCCCCCCACGGGATAAGGCTGGCTGAGGGCCTTGGCAAGCCCCACGCAGAAGTGGCCTTATGTCCCTTGCAGCTGTGCCGCCGTACGAGACCTTTGGCTTCAAGGTGGCCGTGATCGCCTCCATCGTCAGCTGCGCCATCATCCTGCTCATGTCCATGGCCTTCCTCACCTGCTGCCTCATGAAGTGCATGAAGAGGAGCGAGCAGCCGTCCGACAGGTACGCTGGCCCCGCGGCCTCCACCCCCCGCTGCCAGGGCCCAAGGCAGAGGCTCCTCACAGGCACCGCTGTCCGCGCCGGGCCTCCTGCGGGCGTGTGGGGACACGGGGCTTCCTGCGGGCGTGTGGGGACGCGGGGCCTCCTGCGGGCGTGTGGGGACGCGGGGCCTCCTGCGGGCGTGTGGGGCCGTGGGGCCGCCCTGGCTGCTCAGGGAACTGAGCTATAGGCGCTGCCCCGTGGCACCGGGGCCTCTGCATCCCACGGCTCACGGAGCCTCACGGCCGAGCACGCAGGGCCGGTCTGGTCCTCCCTCCGTCTGGGCCGGCTCGCGGCTTGCGCTCTGCTGTGCTGGGCGAGCAGGGCTGACCGGCGATGGTGAGTTTTCGCCGGTGGCTGGAAGGCTGACCCACCGCCACTTTCCTTCTTCACCGTAACGTAGCTTTTTCTGTATGTTTCTTACTGTAAAATATTTACAACGTGCAAGCTGCCATCTGAACCCTCTGTGAGCGTGCGATTCAGGGCTCGGTGTTCGGCTTCCACTGGCGCCATCCGTCTCCAGAGCTTCCGGCCACAGCCGCAGAGCCGCCCCGAAGAGGTTTGGGTGTCCTGAGCGTCCTTCCCCGATCTCTCCCCAGGGCGACCCAGCTGTGGCTCCAGCTGAGAGCCGGGGACTTGGAGACGCTGCCGGCGGCCTACCTCGGCCTCAAGGGTCTGAACAACAGCAACAGCGGCGGCGGCAGGGAGCCGGGGGGCCGGCCTGGCCAGGCGCATGACAACTACAGTTTCACCACGTGCGCACGGGGGCGGCGAGGGGGGCACCGGGGCAAGGGCGGGGGGCCTGGCCCGGTCAGGACTCTGCCACCCCACACGCTGCTCAGGCTCACCTGGGCCTCAGCTCCCACCCCTGCGCCGGCGGCCGGCGGTCCTTCTAGCCCTGGGTCCAGGCCCCGCACCTGAGGCCTTTCTCCTGGGAGTTCAAACCTGCAGAGACGTGAGCTCCCTTCCCGAGGGCCCAGCAGGGCTCCCCGTCTCGCCCTGCCCTGCTCTCACGCTTCCTGCACACATGCACACACTTTCTGAGATGCTGCAAGGACGTTCTCTTACGTCCCGTTCTCTGACTCAGGGAGTCCAGTCGAGGCGGGTGGGCTGCAGAGAGAGCACCTCCCAGTGTCGCTAGCTTTGAGCGTGTGCCCTCTGACCCCGATGACAAGTGGCACCGGCGGCTGGGGTCTCTGGGCGCCGTAAATGGCGCGGCCGTTTGTCTTTGGCGGGCTCTGGGCCTGTGGTCCCACAGAGACTATGTCCTGGGCCGCCAGGCTTCCGCGCGGCCACACTCGGGCTGCGTCTCTGCGAGGTGCCCAGTGGTGGCGCAGGTGCGGATCACAGATGCGGGTCGGGCTGGCGCCCCGCGGGCACGCAGACTGGGGTCTCTGCGAGGGGCCACTCTGCTGCCCCCACGACCTCTGACCTGTGGCCTTGGGGTCCAGGGACGTTCCAGCCGGAACCAGTTATTGCCCTGGGGGTGACAGAAGCAGAGGGAATAGTGTAATGGGCCTCCTGCCCACCTGCCATGCTCACGGTCTCTGTCCCCTGGCTCCAACCCTTGCTTGGCAGGAGCCGTGCCATGCCCTAATCCTGCCTGCTTTCAGCACGCACCTCCAGTGCTTCCCGTGCTGTGGCCCGGGGCCCGCTGCGCCTCCAGGGAAGGGGTGGAGGGCAGCACTCAGAAACGGGGCTGGCTGCCCTTTCCCTCCGCCCGTCCCCACCTGATGGCCATGCCGTGTGGTGGCTGCTCGGCCCTCGGTGTCCTCGCTCCAACAGTGAGGGTCTCGGCTGGGCCGGGGGGAGGGCTCCGTGAGTGCTGGCCATCACCGTTCTCCCTGCTCTTGTGCCTGAGGCACAGATGAGGACACTGAGGCTCAGGAGACGGCGCCCCATGTGGGCTTGGCGTGGCTGTCTGGTCCCGTGTCTGTGTGCCGCGTGCTGGGCCTGTGGGAAGGGATCAATTTCCCGTCCCCTCCCTGGAGGGTCACGCAGCAGGCGTACATCGCGGGGGTTCAGCAGAGACACTGCCTTGCGCCCTTTCCACCGCCACGCCACGCCGTGTTGTCCTGGCGTCCGAGGCCCCCCGAGCTTCGCCCCAAATGCTCCACCCACTGCACTCGGGTTTGGGTGAATGTCTGCTTACATCGAGTGGTTTTTCTTTTCCAAGACGACATTTGGGGCCATCCTAGGAACGGCCTGTTGGGGCCAAATGGTCTGGATGTTTTTCTCTCCACGTTCTTTCTCCCGGAGCACGAGCTGGGCCGCGCCTCCGGGTGTCCCGATCTGTTGTCCACTTGCTTACTCAGCAGGTGCCGGCTTCCCGCTCACAGGCACTCCTCGGTTAACGCTGAGGAAGAGCGTCTCCCACACCTTCGGTGCCGCTGGCATTGCTGGCTTTATTGCGGGCTCCTCTGCTGAGTGACCGGCTGGTGACCGGCCAGTCCTGGCAGCTCTGTGTGCCTGCGCAAGAGCACCTCACCCGCCCGCTGCAAGAGCCTTCCTCCTCGCTCCGGCCGTGTTGCGCGGTCTTGGCTAGCGCATCCCCTTCTCCAAAAGCCACATCCCCTGGGCAGGTTTCAGAGCTTTTCGGTCACCCCCGCCGGTGGCGCCTCCTGCTTACAGACCTGTGGCGGACTGTCCTGTGTCCCGGCTGGGGAGCGCGCCGGTGCGGGGGGGAGGAATGGCTGCCTCCCGGATGCGCCCTCCTGGGCAAGGCCCCGGTGCCGGGCGGCTCCCAGCGTGGGCGGTAAAGCCGTCTCTAGGAGGTGGGCTGTGCCCTTGACCTTGGCTCTGCTTCCTGGATGCTTCCCGGCTCTCCCACCGTGCCAGACACTCTTCTAACCTTGGGGGGTGGGGGGTGCACTGTTTTCATCCCATTTTAAGAAGCCTGTCCAGAGTCACACACAACTACTAAGTGTGAAGCTGGGTTTGAACTAAGGCTGTCCATAGACTCGCCTGCTAAGCAGTCTTTCCTCTCCACTAATTAATTAATTGATTCACTTACTCATTGAACTAAAAGATAACTTCTTAATCCCTACTATTTCCTAGAGCTTTTCTGAGAATTAGGTGTGAGTGGGAGCAGAGATCTGGGGGGGCCTTCCTGGAGGAGGTGATGCCTGAGGTGAACAGATTGGGAGAGCCTGCATTGTGGGGGGAGGAGAGAGACAGTATCTTAAGCCGGGCGGTGGCGGGGGATGTGCACAGCCTACAGGGAGCAGTGGCCAGTGTATGCAGGAGAGGGGCCCATGGGTGGGGGCAGGGTCTCACCAGCCTGCAGAATGGGTTCCTTTGTGGGTTGGGGGTGGCATGCCCAAGGGAACTGAAGATGCAGACGGGCGATCTGGGCCCAGACCACCAGAGGACAGCCTGCCAGGAGCAAGGGTGTCTCCCTAGACATTCCTGGGACCCCTGTGTCCCTTCTCTGCCCGGGGCAACCAGGCCAGGCAAGGAAGTCTGGCCCCTGGGGTTTATGCACACTCTGAGTGAGCCCCCTTCCTCAGCACCACCCCAAGAAGTCCCTTCCCACCTTGGAAGGTGGGCATGCTGCTTCTTGGACCATGTACCTCGTACAGGTGCGGGGTCTGAGGCCCAGGCAGGGGCACCAGTGGAGGGACCTCCTCAGTCTCAGGGCAGTTCTGAGCCTGCCCCAAGCCCACGGAAGGCCAGGCCCCATGGGCCCATCATGGGGTCAAGGTTACACTGGGTACCTGCTCTTCTCCCAAGCCTTGCCTCTTCTTCCTGCAGGGACCTGGGTGAGGGCACCAGAGAGCTGGCTGGCATGGCCCACAGTGTGGACAAGGACCCCTGGACCACCAGTTGTCCTGCGGGCTCACCCCATGCCCAGGTGATGGTGCACACGGCAGACCTGGGGAGCGCCCCGCCTGCCTCCTGGCCCACTGCAGGAATGTCCAGACAGCACATGGCCTACATCCCGGGGTGACTGAGGCAGAGTCCGGAGACTGCCCTCCACACGGGGAGGACCATGCCCACCCCACCACCAGCCACCTACATCTTGACCTGTGTCCAGCTTGCAATGGGTCAGTGAAACCAGCTTCCGGGTTTAGGGATCCATCAGGGAGCTGGGCTGGGGACTCCAAAGGGGTGTCCTGTCCCAGGGGAGCCCAGCTGGACAGCTTTTATAGATGGGCGTCCTTGGAGCCACCACTGAGGTTCTGGGACCACATGCAGCCCCCGCCCCCCCCCCCCCCGGCTGGCTCCTTTAAACAGACTGGGGGACGTTTCAGCAAATCTCATTTTGCATGGTGGAGAGGGAGCAGGGACCCGGCTGGGGCGCTGCATCTGTTCCCTGCAAGTAGCCATGAGGGGAGAAGGGTGTGAAATAAACAATTCTAACACTGGAGAAACGAAGGCGAAAACCGCTGTCTCGATTTCCTGTGTCTCTGTAACAGAACGTCAAGCAGGTTTTCCTCGAGGTGTGGAACAGCTCTCTTATTGCTCCGGGCTCGCGGGCTCCTGGTGCTGGCTGTCTCCAGTGGCCTGGATCTCCTTGCACCCTGGTAGCTGGTGTCAACGATGAGAGTCCTGAGTGCAAGCCTTGCCCTTCGGGGGCCTGGGAAGTCATGCCTGGTCACGGCCGCTGCTTTCCACCTACTGAGGGGGGGCAGCTGGACTCCCCTTCTGCGTGGCAGGAGGACCAGGCAGGGGTGGACACCTTCAAAGCCATCCTGGTGCCCCCCCCAACCCACAGCTGCTCAACCCCAGTCTTGTCAAAGCAGTTCCATGACAGACTGCCCTGTGGCCTTGATCCCATAGAGGGGGATGACGATGCGGTCGCAAATGGCTCTTCCTTATGGGGCTTGAGCAAGTCTGCCGAGGCTCTGAGTTCTCCGTCTCTCTTCAGGCCCTCTTCAGCCCTAGCGCTTGTCAGGATGAGGTGGTGGGGGACCTGCTGTCAGGGTTTGGGGGTGCCTGGAAGGGGAGGCAGCCGTTTGGAGATCAGCACACCCTCCTCTCAGCCTCGGACTGTAGGCTCTGGCTGCCTGGCTTGCGTGACCCTGCCTCGCACGCCCGCCACCCCCTGACCTCAGTGCTGGTGCTGAGTCCACTGCGGCCACACAGACTGTCTCTCAAGCTCAGGTCATCCGTGCCCGGGCTCCTGCATGATCCTCTTCCCCGCTGTCGACTGCAGCTCTCCCTCACTTCAGCCAGGTGTCTGCTCCGATGTCCGTCGCATTCCTTGTGTGCTGCCACGTGACCAATGACCCCGAAACGTAGTGGCTCAAAAACAATAATCACTTCTTACCGCTCTGTTTCAGGTGGGGTTTGGCAGCGTGGCTCTGGCTCGGGGTCTCTAGTGAGGCTGTGGTCTCACCCGAAGGCTTGACGGGGCCGGGGACCCACTTCCAGGAGATTTCCTCCCTCGCGGGCAGCTGCTGCCGGCTGATGGCTGGGGGCCTCCGCTCCTGCCCACACCAGGCTCTCCGCAGCGCGGCCTGCGTGTCCTCAGCACGTGGGGGCGGCTCCCCCGGAGCAGGTGGCCCAGGAGGGAAGGGCAGAGCCACGGGCACCTTACATCCCGGAGGGCACCCAGCTCACTCCGCCACGGGTCACCAGTCACACAGGCCGCCTGGCTCGCTGGGGGAAGAGACTGCAGAAGGGCGTGACCCAGGATGTGAGGATGGTGGGGCCATCTTGGGGGTGGGCAGCCCCTCCAGGAGGCCTCTAGCCTCTTGCTTTTCCTAGCGCTCAGTGCCCCATCCCTCCTTTGTTTTGTCTGTATCAGGGGACCTCTGTTGGGGCAGGGCCCCAGCTTCCCTGTAATAATCTAGCTCTGGGTTGGGCATGCGGGAGGTGTTCAGGAGACATGTGTTGAATGAATGAGAGACTGAAGGAATGAATGGTGGGCCTTGGTGGTGTGAGAATGTGGGAGAACGTCCTTGCTCCTCCTGAGCACTCAGGCCCCCTCATCACCCACCACTGTCCCTTTGCATGGTCAGCTCCAGCCACACAGACCGCCCCTCAGCCCATGGCACCCCACGCCCCTCCTGCCTCCAGCCCCTCTTTCTTCAGCTCATCTAGTCAGGCTTTAAGTGCATTTCTGGAGCAGGTACTGGATGCCTGGCACCATGACCAGGTGTGGCCCTGTCCTTAGGAGCTGACATGGGAGTGGGGAGATAGCAGGAAGTGCGGGCGGACAGGACCAGGAGCCTGGGGAGGTGCCCTGTGGTGGTGTGGGGCCTTCCCCACTGCCAGGCCCACACAGGGTTTGATCAGGATCTTGGATTGTGCCACTTGGATCCATGAAACATGAAATTCTTGTCATGGTCAGAATTGAGTGGCCCTGCAAGGCTGCTTCCTCCTTCACTGAATACAGGAGTGTTGACCCCCTTCTTTCTGACTTCTAGGACCTGATTAATTATGCAGATGAGCCCTCCGTGTGAGGAGCTGCCAGCATCCCCACTTCTTGTTTGCCTTGTGACTTTGCCGAGCTGTTGGGGCAGGGGCTGAGAAGAGGCCTGAATGAGAAGCGGGTAGCAGGTGCAGACACCACCTGGGGTGGGCATCCCCTGCCCAGTTTAAAATTGTATTTACTCTCTGATCACATAAATCATGCCCCAGTGACAGAATTCAAAAGAAGCAAATGTCTGAGGTGGAAGCGGAGTTGGGGGGGGGTGGAGGGGGTCAGGGCCAGTGCATCCCTGAGGTCCAGGGACAGGTGGGGATCTTCAGTTAGCTCTGCAAAGCCCACACAGATCGATCCAGTGTACCGTGTGAGACCCTCAGTGCTCAGCAGAGCGGCCAGGACCATTGTCCTGCCGGCCCGAGTGCTCACTTTGCACCTGGTGGGTGCAGGAGTGGGTAAGCGCGGAGGACACTGCGCCCCCAGCCAGGAGAGGAGTGTCCCGCCAGCCCTTTGACGTGGGGAGCCGCGACCACCTGCTGCTCTCGGGGTGGGGACAGGGCTGGTAGACCCCAGCCCCTCCATGCACTTCCTCCCAGCTCGCCTGAAGGGCACATCCGGAGGGCACAGAGGCGCGGGGCGTGCGCACTGGGTGGGGGGCCCTTGAAGCGAATCCTGCACTTGGGAGGCCTGGCCTGGCAAGGACTCCGACGCTTTGAGCCTCAGTATCCCCGCTCATCCTTTAGGGGGAGTGATGTGAAGGTGGAATGCTGGCCACCGGGCGGCGCTCGCTGAAGGTGGGGAGCGCTTGGGAAACCCCGCAGTCCCATCCAGACCCCGCCCTTATGGCGCTGAGATTACTTCTAGAGGGAGAAACAACCGAGAGGTAAATGCTAGGAGCCATGACAGTGTGCAGAAAGCGGAATAAAGGGGGTCAGGCCGCATTCCACTGGGAGGCCCCTGTGGGAGGGGGCACCTGGAGCCCGGAGCTGGCTGGGGCGCGCCCTAGCGCACAGACCAGCGAGAGGCCAGGAGGGACCCCAGGCGGCGCCCGTGACCCTCCTGCCCCGGGGGCCCTGCCCCTGCGGTGCCTCGGCCTGGGCCTCCCAGGGAAGCCCGGCGGAATTCGCTCCCAGTGTTTGGGCAGCTCCCGTTCCGTGACCGCCAAAACCAGGCCCAAGAGTTTTGGGATTTCCAACCCATTCCCTGGCTACCCCCAGCACACCCACCCGTGATGGGCAGTCCTGGCCCTGTTCTACGGGGGACAGCTGAGGCACAGGCAGGGGGATGCGTGGCCTTGGGGGGGGTCGGTGACGGGAACTCTGGGTCAGGCCCCGCATGGCAGATTAGAGCCGCGAATGTGGGAAGGCCAGCACAGTCAGAGAGGGCCCCAGGTAAGACCCAAGCCCTGTCCGCTTGCGAAGGCCCCGCGTTCCTTCCCTGCCAGCTCTCCATCTCGTAGCTGGGAGCAGAGCTCAGCCCCGTGGGCTGCGGCTTCCTGAGCGGGGAGGAGAGAGCCGCCTGAGGTCACCCATTTTACAGCTAGGGAAACTGAGCTTAGGCAAGGCAAAGACCTCCTAGTCAGGGTCACTGCCAGGCTGGTGTCCTCAACAGAGGCTTGCTCCACTCAGGTGACACGGTTAGGTCTGGCTTCTCCCCTGTACCTGCTACAGCCTGACCTGCGTGACCGTGGGTAAGTCACTTACTCTCTCAGAGCCTCAGTTTCCTCATTCCGGGAGCGGGGCACGGTGGTGCGGGGCGGGGCCGCAGACTGTGGCCGGCCGCGCTGAGCCACCTGCTCACCAGAGGAACGAGTGCGGGGCGGGGCCAGCATGGGCGGAGCCATCGCGGGGCGCGGCCTCTATGGGCGGGGCCAGGAGGTGGGCGTTGGCTATTGCGGAGGGTGCGCCAGGGCTGGGGGCGGGGCTCAGGGCTGTGGCTGCGCCCTAGCCGTCGCCGGAAGGGGCGTGGCTACAGTTAGGGCGGGGTTTAGAGCCCTGGAAAAGAACGCCGGGGCGGGACTCAGTGGGGGGCGGAGCTAAGGACTTAATGAGAACCGAGTACCCTACGCTGGTGCGAACAAGGCTCGAGATTCCAGAAGGCCCCGTAGCAGGCGGGGGCGGGGCCCAGTGAGGGGCGTGGCTCAGGACTATTGCAGTGACGTAACAGACGTCAGCGAGGGTGGGGCTCAGTGAGGGCGGGGCTTGGAGCCCGGGCATTGGCGGAGAGGCGCCAGGAGCGCCCGGGATGGGCGGGTCGCAGTGAGGGGCGGGGGCAGTGACTCCTGACGACGCCGTAGCCGACGCCGGAGGAGGCGGGGCTCGAAGGGGGCGGGGCTTAGGGCTCGTGAGGCGACACCGCCGACGCTGGGGGCGGAGCATAACGGGAAAGGGCGGACTCAGTGAGGGCGGGTTGGGGCTGTCGCGGGGAAACCGCCGACGCCGCAGCGAGGCCTGCCGTGGGGGAGGGGCCTACCGGGAAGGGGCGGGGCGAACCGAGTCGGGCGGCGGCGGACCGGCAACCTGACGGGTGGACGGCGACAGGGGGACGGGCCGGGCCCGGCCGGGCGCGCGCCGTGCCGCCGCCATGACAGGTGAGCGCGGGCCGGGCGGGGGTCCTGCCTGCCCTCCCGGGCCGGGCGCGCGGCCGTGGTGGGCCCCAGGGTCCGGTGCCCCGATGTTGCCCCGGCCGCAGCTGCTCGCGGCCGCGGCTGAGTGACCTTGGTCCGTGACCGCCTCCCGGTCGGCGGGCGGACGACAGGCCGGGGGCCGTGGTCGGGGCCTGGGAGGTCCGCGGGGGCGGGGCTGGAGCGCGCCTGTGGGCGGGAGGTGGACTGACAGAGTCCCCCTGCGCTTCTGGGAGGAGCTGCAGCCCCCCGGCCTCAGCCACCTGACGCCCAGAGGGCCGCGTCCCGGTGGGACTCTGCTGTGTCCCGGGACAGGCCCCGGGGAGCCGGGGACAGACTCAGTCCCCCGGGCGCCCCTACCCCCTCCAGCTTCTTTTCCCAGGATGGGGCCCCCTGCCATCCCCCCGGAGCCTGTTTGGACTGGAGAACCCACTCCGTCCCGGTCCCAGCTGAGCAGGGCCACCTTGCTCTGTGCATCTTCCACGGGGGGAGACACCCGGTGATGGTGATGGGTTGGCGACGGACCCCATGACAGCGTGATCGGGGAGTGCTGCTGTTCCCGCACATCGCGTTCCCAGCGGCCCCACTCTTCCACCTCAAGGGGTGGTCCACAGTCCCTGTTCCCTCCCCCGTGCTCACTGGAGTCACACAAGTAGGATTTCAGGGGCTGGAACCCAGTGTCTTCTGGGACCACAGTGTCCCAGCCTAAGTCAGAAGAGAGCCTAGCTGCCTCCCCTGCCCCTGTCATCTTCCTGAACCCTTTTATTTGTGGCTGCTATTTACCAGCGCCTGCTGTGGGCTTGGCCCCGAGTCGGGGGCCTCCCGTCCAGAATCGCTGTAGGGTATCCTCTCTGTGCGGAGGAGAAAATGAAGGCTCAGGTTGGACGGGTGCCAAGCCCCAGCCGCCCGGATGGTCAGGGGCAGAGGCAGAAGTCGGCCTGCGTCCTGCCCAGGCCCCCTCAAGGTCCTGTGGGAGCCTCGCCACCTGCCCCTTTCTCACAGCCAAGTCTGAGTGCCCAGCCTCCAGAGATCCCTCCAGTCACAGCCCTTCACTCTTGGGATGGGGAACTGAGGCCCAGAGAGCGCAGGCCCGGGAGGGTCAAATGGACAGTCTTGCAGGCATGAGGTCCCTGGCGCACTGTCCCTGTGCACTGACCGGGCGCCTGCCTTATGCTGGTTCTGGGGTCTCCATGACAAGTTGCAGGATGAGCATTTGGACCCGATGTGTCTGCCCAGGGCCAGTGCTGGCCAGGTGTCCCTACAGCTTTCCTATTGCTGTGGACCCGGGCCCTGCCCAGTGGTGTGCTGGGCAGTGAGCCCTCTCAGCTCCGCACCCGAGGCCAGGTCTGGCCCTGAAGCAGGAGGGGACTCTGGGAGGGACAGGAGCCAGGGGTACTCAGCAAGGCCTCTTCAGGGGAGGACAGTGAGCTGAGCACCACTTAGCTGGGGAGGAACCACAGGACAGCGTTCTCATCCTTGCGCAGGGGTCCCAGGCAGTATGGTGCCATTGGGGCTGCTCTGCAGGACGGCTCAGGGGCCTGGGGTGAGGACAGGTGGGGCAGCTCCCGTCGGGCCTTGAGTGCCGGGGGCGTGCTAAGGGGTTGGGGGTCTGTGGTCTTGGCACCAGCTGGGCAAGAAGGTGGGGGAGGTGGGGCTTGGCAAAAGAAGCTCGCGTAGTCCTGCTGGGTTTTGTGGCAGAGCCTTCCCCTCTGTCCTGTAAGAACTGTCTGCGACTATCAATCAGGACCTGGGACCAAAGTCATTTCCTTTCCTGCGCGTTTTCATTCCTGGGTGTGGCCATCTGGGTGTGGTTTGCATGCACAGCTTCCAGCCACCAGAAACCTTCAGCCCCAGGCTGGGCCACCGTGCCAGGTGACTCATGCTTGCTGCATGAGACTCCAGCTCGCTAGAGGGGAAGCCGCTACAGTGTGCTGGCCGCAGTCCACGGGTAGCCCTGGGCGGGGGCCTTGGACCTACATGCGTTCGTTCCAGAACTCTTTAGTGAGCGCCTACTGTGTGCCTGCCCTGTGCACTCACTGCAGAGGCAGCCCTGCGCGGAACAGCCTGGGGCCAGGCCAGGAACAGACTTGATGCAGCTAATTGTAGGTTAACGAGTGTAATAATTAGACAAGTGGGAAGTCTGGATGTCAAGCGGTTCCACAAAACCATGTGTGGGTCCAACCAGCATCTTCAGGCCCTAGCTGGCTGTGGTCTTAAGCAGATACTGTATCTCTTTGCCATGCCTCAGTGTCCCTCATCACAGTGGGACTACTGATGAGTCCGTCTTCCAGGTAGACTTTCAGGGCCTGGAAGGATTCAGAGGTTAGAAATTCATATTTTTGAGGGGCAAAGACCAGCCAGGACGAGGTGGCAATGGGAGAGAGAGATGAGGAAGACATGGTCTGTTGAGTCGGCCCATGGCGGAAATCAGGGAGAAGACCCTACTTGTTCCCACGTGATGACCCCGTTTTTATTTTTATTTATGTATTTATTTATTTATTTTAGATTTTATTTATTTATTTGACAGAGAGAGACACAGCGAGAGAGGGAACACAAGTAGGGGGAGTGGGAGAGGGAGAAGCAAGCTTCCCGCTGAGCAGGGAGCTGATGCGGGGCTCGATCCCAGGACCCTGGGATCATGACCTGAGCTGAAGGCAGACACTTAACGACTGAGCCACCCAGGCGCCCCGATGACCCCGTTTTTAAAAATCAACTTTATTGAGATTATTTACTCACAACAAGTGCACTTATTTTTAATGAATAATTTTATAAATTTTGACAAATGTATACATCCATGGCAATATCAGCCCAGGCCCAATGAAGTCAAACATTTCTGTCACTCCAGAAAGTTCGTTCATGCTCCTTCCCATGTAACCCCACTGGACCCAGGGATTCATCTGCTTTCTGTACCTTCCATTTTTTTCTTTAAAATTTAACAATGGAATTTCCAAGTAGGATTTCTCTTTAATTAATACGTTTTTAGAGAATGTTTAGTTTACAGAAAATTGAGCAGATAGTATAGAGAGTCCCATACTCCTCCCCTAACCCAGTTTCCTTTATTATCTTGCATTACTGTGGTTACACCTGATGAACAGTATTAATGCATTGTTACTAACTAAAGCCCATAGTTTACATTCTAGTTCACTCCTGTGTGACACATTCTATGACTTTTGAAAAGTGCATAGAGTCCTATATCCTCCACTACACTATCACACAGAGTAGTTTCACTGCCCTAAGAATTCCCTGGGCTCTGCCCATTCGTCCCGTGCTCCTGCCTCAGCCCTGATAACCTCCGAGCTTTCTACCATCTCCATAGTTTTGCACTTTCTGGAATATCATATAGTTAGTATGTTGCCTTTGCAGACTGGCATCTTTTTCTTAGCAATATGCATTTAAGTTCTCTCCTTGCCTTTTTGTGACTCCACGGTTCTTTTCTTCTTATCCCTGAATTATATTTCATTATAAAACTGATTAAACAGAACCACCGCTCAATTATGCATTCACCTTTGTGTGTGTGTGTTAAAATATACAGAAGATAAAATTTACCATATTACCCATTTCAGTGGCATTACATACGTGCACAGTGTTGTGAAACCATCAGTACTCTGTGCTCCCAGAACTTCATCATCACCCCAGGGGGAAACTCTGTCCCTGTTACACGGTGACTCCTTCCTCCCCTGCCCCTGGCTTCTGGTAATCACTGTTCTATTTTCTGTCTCGAGAGTTTGCCATTCTGTATATTTCATATAAGTGGAAATCATGTAATGTTTGTCCTTTTGTGTCTTTATTTCATGTAGCATGCTTTCAGGGTTCACCCAGGTGGTGGCATCCACGTCTTAGAGGTTCGTTCCCTTTTATGCCTGTGTAATATTCCGCTGTACGCATTTACCACATTTCATTTATCCGTTCCTCTGTACCTGGACTCTTGGGTTGTTTCTACTTTTGGCTGCTGTGAATAATGCTGCTGTGAACATTGGTGTGCACGTGTGTGAGTCTCTGGTTTCAGTTACTTGGATGGAGCGTGTACACAGGAGTGGGATTGCTGGGTCATGGGGTCAGTCTGTGTTTGACTTTCCTGTTCTACAGAGTGGCCGCCCCATGTTACAGTCCCCCAGTCCTGTTCATACAGAACCGTGTGTGTGAAGTGCTTTCTCATTGTGGTTTTATCTGCGTTTGCCTCAGGATGAGTGACTGTGAGCATCTTGGCATGTGCTCAGTAGTCCTTTTATGTCCTCTTTGAAGATGTGCCTAGTCAAGTCCTTTGCCCATTTATGAATTGCGTTATTTTTGTTTTGTTGTTGTTGTTGTTATGGAATGATAGGAGTTCTTTATATTCTGGATATTGTCCTTTATCTGATATATGCTTTGCAAATATTTTCTCCCATCCTGTGAGTTGTCTTTTCTCCGCACCCCCCCCCCCCCAACACACTCAAAATAGGGTTTCCTTCTGGACTCTGTTTTATTCCATTGGTCTGTATGTCTCTCCTTGTGCCAGTATCACACTGTTTTGATCATTGTGCATCGTAGTACTGAAACAAGCGTGAGTCTTCCAACTTTGTTCTTCTTTTTCAGGATGGTTTTGGCTATAAAAGCCCCTTTTAGGATGAAAAACAAGAAACATCACTGGAATTTGGATAGGAATTGCATTGACTCAGTAGATTACTTTGGGAGTATTGTCATCTTCACAACATTAACTTCCAATCCATGAACAGAGGGTATATTTCCATTTATTTGTATCTTTTTAAATTTCTTTCAGCGATGTTTTGAGTTTTCGGTGTACAGGTCTTTCACCTCCTTGGTTAAATTTATTCCTAAGTATTTCATTCTTTTTGATGCTGTTGTAAATAGAATTGTTTTCTCATTTTCCTTTTTGGGTTGTTCGTTGTCAGTGTATAGAGATGCAACTGATTTTTATGTATTGATTTTGTATCTTGCAGCTTTGCTAAATTTATTGATTAATTTTGACCTTTAGGGTTTTCTATATATAAAATCATGTCATCTGCAGAACAGAGATAATATTACTTCCTCCTTTTCATTTGAATACCCTTTATTTCCTTTTTTTGTCTGATTGTTTTGGCTAGAACTCCCAGTGCTACATTGAATAGGAGTGGTGAGGGTGGGCATCTGCTTGGTTTCTGGTCGTAGGGGAAAAGCTTTCAGTCTGCCACCACTGAGTATGATGTTCGCTGTGGGCTTGTCATATACGACCTTCATTATGGTGAGGAAATTTTCTTCTATTCTTAATTTATTGCAAGTTTTTTTTCTTTAATCAAGAAAGAGTATTGAATCTTGTCAAATGCCTTTTCTGCACCATTGGAGATGATTGTGATGTGTGTGTCTGTGTTTTACTTCATTCTATTAATGTAATGTATTACATTGATGGGTGGTCATATGTTGAGCCATCCTGCTCTTCTGGTGTATAATCCTTTTAATGTGCTGTTGAATTCGGTTTACTAGTATTTTGTTGAGGATTTTGGCATCAGTATTTGTAAGAGATACTGGTCTGTAGTTGTCTTGTACCCTTGTCTTGTTCTGGTATCAGGGTAATGCTGGCCTCATGGAATGCGGTAGGAAGTATTCCCTCCTCTCTGTTTTTGGAAGAATTGTAGAAGTATTGCCATTTAAATGTTTGGTTGAATTCGCCAGTGGAGCCATCTGCTCCTGGGCTTCTGTTCGTTAGGACAGTTTTGATTTCTAATTTAATCTCCTTGCTAGTTAGAGGTCCATTCAGATTTTCTCTGTATTTGTGTTTTGGTTTGTGTGTTTTTAGGAATTTGTCCGTTTCATCTCATTTGTCCAGTTTGTTGGCTTACAAATTTTCATAGTATTCTTTTGTAATCCGTTTTATTTCTGTGTAATTGGTAGTCTTGTCCCTACTCTTATTTCTGATGTTAGTAACTTGAGTCTTTTTTCTTTGTGGTCTAGCTAATAGTTTGTCAATTTCTTGATCTTTCCAAAGAACCAAGTTTTGCTTTTTTTTTTTTCCTATTTTCTATTGCATTTATCTTTGCTCTAATCTTTATTATTTCCTCCTTTCTGCTATTTTCTGTCTAGTTTGCTCTTCCCTTCCTGCTTCCTTAAGGTGTAACATTAGGTTGTTGACTGGAGATCTCTTTTCTATTGTAAAATTTGCATTTACACCCTAAATGTCCTCCTCCGAACTGCTTTCCTGGCACCCCTTAAGTTTTGGTGTGTTGTATTTTTCTTTTCAGTTGTCTCAAGATATTTTCTCATTTCATTTGTGATTTCTTCTTTTGATCCATTGTTTCACTTTCACATGCGAATTTTCCAGTTTTCCTCCTGTTACTGATTTCTGACTTTATTCCATGTGATCAGAAAAGACCCTTTGTATATGATTTCAGTCTTTTAAAATATATTATGACTTGTTTTGTAGCCAGACTTGTTTTGCGGTCTGTCCTGGAGAATTTTCTGTGGGCACTTGAGAAGAATGTGTACAGGCCCACCTCAGAGCTATCGTGGGTTTGGTTCCAGACAATAAATAATTGTTCCAGCGCAAAAACGAATATCGCAGTCAAGTGAGTCCAGTGAATTTCTTGGTTTCCCATTGCGTATAAAAGTTACGTTTACACTATACTGCGGTCTATGAAGTGCGCGGTAGCGCATGTCCAACAAACAGTGTACGTACCCTAATTAAAAATACTTCATTGCTGAAAAATCCTACCAATCATCTGAGTTTTCAGCAAGTTGTAATCACTGATCACAGATCGCCATAACAATTAATAATGAAAAGGTTTGAAGAATGAAAAGTTTAAATTGTGAGAATTATCAAAATGTGGCACAGAGATATGAAGCAAACAGATGCTGTTGGAAAAGTGGCGCCAACAGACTCGCTGCACACAGGGTTGGCGCAGACCTTCAGTTTGTGGAAACATGGTGTCCGCGAAGCACAGTGACACGCGATGCGCCTGTGCCGTTGGGTGGACTGTCCATGTGTGTGTGTGTGTCCGTGTGTGTGTGTGTCTCTGTGTGTCCGTGTCCGTGTGTGTGTGTGTCCGTGTGTGTCCGTGTGTCCGTGTGTGTGTGTCTGTGTGTGTGTGTCCGTGTGTGTGTGTGTCCATGTCCGTGTGTGTCCGTGTGTGTGTGTGTGTCCGTGTGTCCGTGTGTGTGTGTCCGTGTGTCCGTGTCCGTGTGTGTGTGTGTCCGTGTGTGTGTGTCCGTGTCCGTGTGTGTCCGTGTGTGTGTGTCCGTGTGTGTGTGTCCGTGTGTGTCCGTGTGTCCGTGTGTCCGTGTCCGTGTGTGTCCGTGTGTCCGTGTCCGTGTGTGTGAGAGCTGTGGTTGGTTTATACTGCGGCTCACCCCTGCAGTTCCCTCTATGCTGGCTGTTATGAAAGTGGGGTCCTGACGTCTCTAACTATTCTTATTATCCATTATTACTAAACCTTTACTGTTATTTGGGGGCTCTGATGTTTGGCGCAGGCGTGTGTTTGATGTCCTTGGTGAGTTGACCCTTTTATTAACATAGGATGTACTTCTGTGTCTCTTGTACCCGTCTGCGGTGCAGAGTCTCTTGTGTTCTGTTCGTGGAGCCCCTCGCTCTCTCAGCTGCTCCCCTGCTCTCACTCTCAGCCTGTTTGTGTCTTTGGATCGGAGTCTTTTGGAGACGGCATATGGTTGAATCGTATTTTTTTTAATCCTGAGAGGGACGAGAGCTCTGCTTCTCCTCCATCCCTGCCCCAGCACTCATAGTCCTGAGGCCCCCTGCCGCCGCTGGTCACCAGACGTGTGGTCTCCCCTCCAGCCAGCCGCTCCGACACCAGCTGTGGGGCTCCGACACCGTGTCCCTGGGGAAGGCCTCCAGCCCCACCTGGCAGGGGCTCGGTCCTGTACGGCGCCCCCACCGCAGGTGCCCGTCGCCAGGCTAGCTGCCTCTGCTGCTGATGGACTGGCTGTACCCCGAGGGCCCCAGGACCCCAGTTTTTGGTTCAGTCATTCACTGCAGCTCACAGAACCTGGGAAAACATTTTCGGTACTGTCGCCGATTGATTACAGAGGACATTTCAAAGGATACAAGTGACCCTCCACACAGAGGAGACAGGGCAAAGTATGTGGGAGGGGACACAGAGCTTCCGTGTCCCTGCCGAGCGGACCACCTTCCCAGCTCCGCTGTGTGCTCAGCAACCTGGCAGCTCTTCAAACTCCATCCTTTTGGGTTTTTAGGCAGGTTTTTTTTGTTTTGTTTTGTTTTGTTTTGTTTAATGTAGGCACGATTAATTAAATCACTGGCCCTTGGTGGTCTATTCAGCCTCCAGCCCCGCTCCCCTCCCTAGAGGTCAGGGTTGGGCAGGACTGAAAGCTCCAAGCCTCTAACCACGTGCTGGGCTTCACTGGCAACCGGCTCGCCTCCTGTGGTGGTTTAGGGGCTTTCAGAAAATCACCCCATTCACACAAAGTCCGATGAGGCTGAAAGGGGCTTGTTACGAGCAACAAAAGGCACCCTTCCCCTTCAGGGCTCATCACTTAGGAAATTCCAAGGGTTTTAGGAGCTCTGTGCCAGGAATTGGGATGAAGACCAAATATATATTTCTGACATTAAATCACAATATCACAAATCCATTTTTTTTTTTTTTAAGATTTTATTCGTTTGACAGAGAGAGACAGTGAGAGATAGTGAGAGCAGGAACACAAGCAGGGGGAGTGGGAGAGGGAGAAGCAGGTTTCCTGCCGAGCAGGGAGCCCGATGCGGGGCTCGATCCCAGGACCCTGGGACCATGACCTGAGCCGAAGGCAGACGCTTAACGACTGAGCCACCCAGGTGCCCCTCACAAATCCATTTTGCCAATCTGTGTCTTTAATCTGTTTACATTTAAAGTAATTACTGTAATTACTGATAACGAATAACTCGTTTCTACCTTTCTGCTGTTTTCTGATGTCTTACAGATTTTTTGTCCTTCATCCACTACTGCCTTCTTACATGTTTGTTTGACTTTCTTTAGTAACACATTTTGATTTCCTTTTGTCTATATTCCGTGGATATTTTCTTAGTGGTTACCATAAGAATTACACATAACATCCTAAAGTCGTAACCGTCTAATTGAACGGATAGCGAGTTAACTCCAATCACATACAAACAGTCTCCTCCGTCCACCGGCCGCCACAGGTGGGGGGGCAGCGCACCTGTTCAGGTAGTTGATGCTGTGGAATCAGGACTCTCCCTTGGGGATCCCGGGCCGCCCAACAACCACTAACCCCCCTGGTCTTTAGAGGCCTGTCATTCTAAAGAACATTCTTAATGGGAAAGCAGGTGCACAGTGAGGCTTTAATGATGGTCCTGAAAGAAGCAACAAAGGGAAAAGCATCCCGGCCCGTGGCGGTGGGGGGGGGGGGGGGGCACGTAGCTCTGCGGCAGTGGTGGCTTCTTGGGGCCTTGCAGGCACGGCGTGTCCGTGGCCACGCCAGCACGGCCCCCCTGAGCCCTGCGCTTCTGCCCCTGTGAGAACTGCTGTGGGAGCTGCAGGGTCAGGCCTTCTCCAGGCTGCCTGGGCCCTTCCCCGTGGACAGCGCACTCGACCTCTGTCCTCTGCAGCGAGCCTGCCAAGGGGGTCCGGCTGTGCGTAGCCCACACAGGTGGGATGTCAGCAGTTGTCCGGGAGCTCACAGCCGATGTGCCTCCAGGGGCCTGGGGGCCACGCGGTGTGTGGTGTGGGGGACCTGCTGCCCCAGCCCCCACCCCAGCCGTGCTGGCTCATGCCCTCCATGCTTCCTGCTCTTCCAGAGCAGACCTACTGTGACCGCCTGGTCCAGGACACACCTTTCCTAATGGGCCATGGAAGCCTCAGTGAGCAGCAGGTGGACAGGATCATCCTCCAGCTGAACCGTTACTACCCTCAGATCCTCAGCAACAAGGATGCAGAGAAGGTAATGGGGAGGGGCTGGCATGTCTCCCGTGGGTCCCTTCCCCCTGGGCTGGGAGGAAGCAGGGTTGGGGGCAGG
This sequence comes from Halichoerus grypus, assembly GCF_964656455.1. Classification (NCBI taxonomy): domain Eukaryota; kingdom Metazoa; phylum Chordata; class Mammalia; order Carnivora; family Phocidae; genus Halichoerus; species Halichoerus grypus. Next base: position 896,525 of record NC_135725.1, read on the forward strand.
ACAGGACAGCTCAGAGGTGAAAGCCCAGCTCCTCGCAGTGATGTTGGGCCCAGAACATTAGTTCTGCGAGCCTCAGTCTCTTCCTATGTCATCGGGGCCTGCTGGCAGCCCTCCAGAGATGCCAGGAGCACCCCAGGAGACAAGACAGTGTGCCCCCATGCATGACAGGCCTGGGAGTGGCGTGGGGAGCGGGGGAGGAGCGGGGCTGCTGGCCAGGCTCCACCCCAGTGCCACACGGCTTTGCTCCTGCCTCTTACAAAGGTTCAAAAATGGACAAACATTTGGGGAAACCAAGGGAGAGTGGGTGCACCTTGCCTGTGCTGCCCTTTCTCTGCTCCCCCCTCAGTGCCAGGGCTTCGGGGGTGCGGGGCTCCCGTCCAGCTGGGTGACTGACTGAGCCCTGCTCTTGGAGCTGCAGCTCCCGCCGCTGGTGCAGGGCACTGGTGCCACATGCAGGGCTGTCCACAGGGTTTGGGGCCTCTCCTGGGGACAGCCGAAATCTAGCTGGGCCCTGCTACTGGCTCAGAAGCTTAAGTTATAAACGTATACAGTAAGTTAAAAAGTATGGGTAAAATTTATACCTTATTATTGTAATTAAAAGTCTAATATATTGTGTACAAATTTGAATTTGAAAAGTTTCAGACGTTTATACAAAAAAAAGCAGACTCCTGCACATACACACCCACAGTATTCCGTTCCTCATAGTCTCCGTGGCTCCCGCCGTATGCTTGTCTTTGGCTTTGCAGTTTCTGGTTCGATTCTGGTTCCAAGTGGAATGGTATGCTGCCACCAGGTGGCAGCACCAGGCCACCGCTTCTGGGTTCCAGGGATCCAAGCAAGAGCCCAGTTCACTGACCTTGGAACCACATATTTCTCCATCAAACACATCAAAAGAGCTTGTTTTTATTTTTTATTTTTTTAAAGATTTTATTTATTTGTCAGAGAGAGAGGGAGAGAGCACAAAGCAGGGGAAGTGGCAGGCAGAGGGGGAAGCAGGGTCCCCACTGAGCAGGGAGCCTGATGTGGGGCTTGATCCCAGGACCCCGGGATCATGACCTGAGCCAAAGGCAGACGCTTAACCGACTGAGCCACCCAGGCGCCCCTTAACCCTTGGTTTTTAAAAACTTGAATCACATTCCTGTAGACTGTAAACTACTGGAAGTTATCACTCACGCCATCACCTCATTGATTCCCTGTACCGACCCTACCGTTTGTTTGTTATATCCTTTTTACAATTGAGGAAACAGAGTCGTAGTGGGTGAAGTGACTTGCCAAAGTCACACAGCAAGCCATCAGCTTCTGACAGTTGGAGTAATGTCGCCACTCTCCTCGATGCTGTCCGGCCTCCACAGGGAGGGAGGGCAAGGACCAGTGACTGTGCTGTGACCGCAGCATGGGGGGGCTGTGGCCCTGGGTGGTCTGGGGTGGTCAGTAGCTGCCTCCTGAGTGTCCTGCCCCTCGAGCCTGACCTTCCCTTGCACCCCTTCCACCCCCAGTTCCGGAACCCCAAGGCGTCCCTGCGCGTGCGGCTCTGTGACCTCCTGGGCCACCTGCAGCGGAGCGGCGAGCGGGACTGCCAGGAGTTCTACCGGGCCCTGTACATCCACGCCCAGCCGCTGCACGGTCGCCTGCCCAGCCGGCTTGGCCCGCGTAAGTGTGCCCGGCCCCTCCCCCAAGGCCGTCTGCGCGGTGGCCCCCAGAGAGAGCAGGGGGTGTTTCACATGCAGAGATCGTTGTCTGTCTCTGTCGGGCCAGTCTTTACACAGCAGGTAGCATCTGGTGCGCGAGGCCCTGCCCTTCTCTCTAGCCTAGCGCACCGGGAATCCTTAGGCTTGTGTTGGAGGCGGCTCACGGCTGTACCAGGCTTGAGCCACCTGTGCCCCATGGAGAAGCTGAGGTTGCCCCCACAACCGAGGATGCCCGGGGGGATCCCTGCAGTGTGGGTGTTTTTGTAGAACAGACTCGGGCACAGATGGCGGGTCCCAGGCATGTGCGTTTGGCTTAGAGGGTCTTGCTTGAGTGCTCAGGAGACGTGTGAGTCCCGAGGGACCCTCTGCTGCTGAGCTGGGGATGGGGGAGGCGTAGGCGGGGATAGCAGCTCATTTCTGAGGCCTCTGTGCCCTGGGCCCCTGGAGGAGGGGCTGCTGTCCCTCAATCCTCTGATCTGAAGCTGGAGGCCTGAGGGACAGGGTGGCTCACCCGCTCACCCCAGATGCTCAGCTGGGACCCAGGGCTGGTGTCCCTGACCTGAGGGCGGGCGGCAGGACTGGGCCCTGAGCTCTGGCCCAGGACCAGCACATCATACCAGCCACTGGGGGGCCCCACAGCCTGACTGGGAGTCACGTACCTTCCAGGCTCTTGGGCCATCAGCAGGTGGCTGGTTGGGGAGTTCTGGGGAGAACACGCTCCCTGCCCTCATGTGGACATCAGACTTGGGACAGGCGGGTGTTCATGCTGCGTTTGGTGTCTGCATCTGCAGGGAACAATGGCCCCCACCCCACGGCCTTCAGGGTCTCAGGAAGTGGACAGAAGGAAACCCAAAACTCAGGGTTCCATGAGGCTGGTCCCAGGGTCCCCTCTCTGCTGCTGACTCCCCCAAGCCCAGCCCAGAAGGCTGGGTGCCCATACAGCCTGGTCCCGCCCAGCCTGGGGGCCCCCAGGGTTGGGGAGAAGAAGCCTGAGCAGGCCCTTGGTTTCCTGCGGGCGGGGCAACCCCCTTCCTCTGGCCCGCTCCCACTAACCGAGCCCTGTGATTTTGTTTCCAGAGAACTCAGATTGCACAGAGCTAGACTCAGGCACCGTGGGCCGCGAGCTCAGTCACAGGGGTAACCGCCTCCGCGACCCCCACCCCATCCCCCCCAGGGTTCCGTCTCTGCCTCAGGGGCTGCTCCTTTCCAAGTCAGGCTTGGTCCTGGCTTCCCATTGCACGGGCCCCAGGGTGCTTGCTGGGGCGCCCCGTCCTCCAGGCTCAGCCAGCCACTTGCTCACGTGCCCCCTTTCTCCCCAGGGCCCGTGGCCTTCCTGGCCTGCCTCGGCCTGGCCGCGGGGCTGGCGCTCCTCGTCTACTGTGGCCCTCCAGGTGGGTGATGCCTGGCCAGGCCCGAGCGCCGAGTCCCCTGGCCTCCCTGGGCCTCAGTTTCCTTGCACGTGCAGTGGGACAGTGGCAGGGCCCACCTTGCAGGGCACAGGAAGAAGAGGGAATGTGGGGCCCCGGTTCTCAAGCCCTCCACCCCCAGGGGGGCAGGGAATGACAGCCCCTGATGGGAGGCGGGGCGCAGCAGGGCTCTGGGGTTAGAAAGCCCCGTCCCGTGTGTGGCCTGGAGCAGGGCACCCACCTCTGGCCCTTCCACAGCTCAGCCCTGACAAATGGACGGGAGGCCCGTGGCCCAGCGTGGCAGCTGCCGTCCCTTTCCTGCCACACCGGGCCTGTGGCAGCCGTGCGTGGGGAGGCAGCGCCGGGCGGGCCTGCTTGGCAGGGACACCCCACGTCCCTCGGCTGTGGGCCTTGGTGATGCATGGGGCTGAGAACGTTGGTGGCGGTTTCTGAGACCACCTTGTCTTCCAGACCCCAAGGTGCTGCCGGGGGCCCGGCGTGTCCTGGGCTTCTCCCCCATCATTGTCGACAGGCACGTCAGCCGCTTCCTGCTGGCCTTCCTCACAGAGGACCTGGGAAGGCTCTGACGCCCCCGCCCGCCCGCCCGGGGGCCTGCCACTTCTTTTCTAAATGCTTGTTTTTCACTATTTATACTTTTTTAAGAAAGTTACCTTCACCTGACAAAGGTACTCAACAATATTAAATGTTGGAGTCTTGTCCTTTTTCTCAGGAGTGTTTTCTAGATGATTCTGGCCCTGAGGGCACCTGGTGTCCCACAAGCAGCCTGGGGCCCAGGTCCTGCTCAGGCTGCCTTCCCAGCCCCTGCTGCCCTCAGCGCCCACCCCCACACACCCCCTGCCTCACCGTCTCCCCCACGTGTTCCCTGCTCTCCCTCCACTACCCCTTCCCACAGCTTCCCTCCAGGGCTCGCCCCTCCCACATCGATCCCCTCTGCCGTCCCTGCTTGGTGTGTCGTGTGCCCCCACACCCGTCCCTGCCCATACCCTGGCCCTTCCCAGCCACCAGCCCCAGCCCAGGTAGGAAGGCTGGGTGGGGGCACTGCCCTGGGACGCCAGGGGCACCAGCCGCATACCCCAAGAAGCCCCAGTGCCCCTGTGTGTTCACTTCCTTCCTCCCAGTGGTCCCAGCACGTGGGGGCTGCACCCCTCCTTTCCTGAAGAGGAAACAGAGGTTACTTGGCCAGGAGAAGGGGGACCCAGCATGTGAGGCGGTCCAAGCTTCACCACTGTCCTCATTCCCTTTCCATGATGTGTCCCCATCCAGTCCCCAGAGTGGACACCCAGGTCCTGGGCCCTGCCTGGCCTTGCTAGCCCCTGTCCTGGGAATGGAGCCCCTCCCCACTGGGAGGTGAGGACCTGGGCTTAGTGGGTCTGGGGCGGGTCTGATGGCTACACCTACAGTCAGCCTGGAAATGAGCACAAGATCTTGTCCCAGATTCCAGGTGGAGACTGGGAGTAAAGCAGTCCACAGAACCTACTAGAACTTTTAGAGATGAGAAACGTCATTGTGCCATCTGAGGCCCTGGCCTCTGGCTCATCGTCTCACCTGCCAGCCTCAGGCTCAGGATCCCAATGTGGAAACTTGCCTCGTGGACACGGGAGGGTAAGTGTGCAAGTTCAAGAGGGCCCGGTGCCCAACCGTGGCATCCAGCAGCACGGTCCCGAGGGCCCTGCAAGCCCACCAAGTCTCCAGTGCTGGCCGTGCGTGCCGCCCGCCTGAAGCACGAGCTCACGGCACCGCATCCCTCCGGGCACCGGCATTTTCATTACAGCCGCCAAGATGGGGCTTCCACCTGCCCTCCCCGCACACGCACACGCTCACAGACACACGCAGCAGGCTGGCCGCCCGCGGTCCCTCTCCCAGTTGCCTCCCCGCCAGCTCCTTCCCCGACAGCCTCCTTTTGGGGAAACAGAAGCATATTTGTCAACCCAAGAATCACCATGAGTTTGTGTTTTCCACGGGAGGTTTCCGGAGACGCCAGGGCTGGCCACCTCCAGGAATGACGGCGCTCCCGGCTCTCGGTGGCAGGGCACGGGCCCGAGGAAGCAGCTCCAGGGCCTGGTGTCCCACCCCACGCGGCCGGCTCAGGGCCTAATTCACCCATTGCCGTGCCCAGGCGGACAGGTGAGGGCCAGGGCGCGGGAGGGCTGGGCGGCAGGCCCTGGTGCGGCTCCAAGGGCGGAGCCCACAGCCCGCAGTTGCCCACGTGTCTCGTGGAAGCAGGCCTGGGGCAGCACTGCTCAGTTAAATGCTGTTCGCCAGGACTCTCCCCGTGAACTTACCAGGTTGTGGGAAGGGCACCAGGTGCATGGTTCTCTCTGGGACGCCCCGTCGGGTGGAGCAAGCACGGTTGCTTGTACTCGGCCGTGAGGACGCAAGGGCCACCCTGAGCCGCTGGCTGAGTGGAGCCCACAGCTTTGCCCACACGGAGGTCCTCCTGACCTTGCTCAGGGCCCAGGGCCCAGGTGAGGGACCTGCGAGCCTGCCGTTCCCCAGCAGTCCCCCTTCTGGGGCCTGGCCGGGGCTGGAGACGCGTACTGCATTTCAGATCCCCTGCAGCCGGGTCCCCATGCGAACGGCTCCCATCACTGCGGAGGCTGGCCTGGAGGCCGCCTTCCCACTGGCCTGCCACACCAGCGGCCGGGTCCCCGCACCCGCGCTGGACCCTGACTCGGGGGCGGCAGAGGTTCTGGGGGCCAGCAGACCCCTGAGGCTCAGCCAGGCCACCCATCCTGAGGGGCCGAGATACCACTTCCCAGGGTGAATTTCCTCCTGGGCAGGAGCCCTGGGGTGTTCTCCCTGTTTGTCCCACTCTCTGAGAGACACAGCTGGGGAAAGGGACAGACACACCCTGCTGAAGGTGACAGAGACACCTGGGTAAAGGTGCTGGGTGCTCCCAGGCCAGGACACGCAGGTGAGAGTAAGTGAGGCCACTGTGTGAAGGTGCGAGCACAGCTGGCCCCCAGGAGGTGAAGGGGGTTTCCCGGAGTGACAGTTCTACCTGAGCTGGTAACACCTGCCCTGTTCTGAACATCTGTGTCTCTCCCAAACCCACAATACTGAACCTAACCCCAAGGTGATGGTGGTAGGAGGTAGGGCCTTTGGGGATAATGCGACCATGAGGGTGGAGCCCAAGATGGGATTAGTGACCTTACAGAAGAGACTCCAGGGAGCCTGTCACGTGAGGATAGTGGGAAGAGGAAGCCGGTTCTCACCACTCAGCAAATCTGCTGAGGTCTTGATCTCAGACTTCCAGCCTCCTGAAGGAAATGTCTGTATGGAGAAGCCGCCCAAACCAAGACAGCGCCTCTGAAGAAACACCCCAGAGACAGGCCCAGCAGGCCAGTGGCGGGGAAGGTCCTGCTGCTGTCTGCCCCGAGACCTGTAAGGCCTCCACTCCTTCGGGGCCCGTGTGGGGCCCCTTCCCCTGAGCAAGGGGTGCTCGGTGCCTGTCCCAGGCCTCCGGACCCAGCTGGTGAGCTGTGGTGGCCCATCGGGGCATGAAGGGCCCCACAGGTCACAAACCCCTGCTCCCCCTGCCCCGGCTGCTCCAGGCCCCCACCATTTGTCCCTGTATCCTCACCTCCACACATCTACAACTGGAACCATTCGTAGTCCGTGCCTGAGCACCTTTCACGTGCTGTGTCCACAGCGGGAACGTTCTTTCCTAAACCCCCACGGATTTAACTTTCAGATTTTGGTAAAATGTTACCCCCTCCAGGAAGCCCTTCCAAATACTACAGTAACAAGAATAGGTCCTCATCCTGGTTACGATAGTCCTGGGATCCGTTTGCACCTCGAGGAGTGCAGGAGCTGGGAGAGGGCCTGGGTGGAGGATGGTTCCCAAGATTAGATACGTGACAGAGGCGTGAGGATGGTTAAGGAGAGTGAAATGACATGTGAGGAGGTGTGAGGAGGTGTGTGGAGGTGTGAAGAAGTGTGAGGTGATGTGACGGGGTGTGAGGGGGTGTGAGGAGTATATGAGGAGGTGCAAGGAGGGTGTAGGAGGTATGAGGAGGATGTGAAGAGGTGTGTGGGGGGCGTGAGAGGTTGAGGAGGTGTGAGGAAGTTGTCAGGTGGTGTGAGGAGGTGAAAGGAGGGTGTGAGGAGACATGAAGAGCATATGAGGGGGTGTGAGGGGTGTGTTGGAGGTGTGAGGCGGTGGAAGCAGGTGGGAGGAGGTGTGAGGAGGTTGAGGAGGTTGAGGAGGATGTGAGGTGTGAGGAGGGTGTGGGGGTGTGAGGAGATTGAAGATGTGAGGAGGTAGAGGAGGGTGTGGGGGTGTGAGGAGGGTATGAGGAGGTTGAGGAGCATATGAAGACAGGAGGTGTGAGGAGGTATGAGGAGGGTATGAGGAGGTTGAAGATGTGAAGAGGTAGAGGAGGGTGTGAGGAGGTGTGAGGTGTGTGAGGAGTATATGAGGAGGTGTGAGGAGGTTGAGGAGGATGTGAGGTGTGAGGAGGGTGTGGGGGTGTGAGGAGATTGAAGATGTGAGGAGGTAGAGGAGGGTGTGAGGTGTGTGAGGAGGGTATGAGGAGGTTGAGGAGCATATGAAGACATAGGAGGTGTGAGGAGGGTATGAGGAGGTTGAGGAGGTTGAAGATGTGAGGAGGTAGAGGAGGGTGTGAGGAGGTGTGAGGTGTGTGAGGAGTATATGAGGAGGTGTGAGGAGGTTGAGGAGGATGTGAGGTGTGAGGAGGGTGTGGGGGTGTGAGGAGATTGAAGATGTGAGGAGGTAGAGGAGGGTGTGAGGGGGTGTGAGGAGGGTATGAGGAGGTTGAGGAGCATATGAAGACATAGGAGGTGTGAGGAGGTGTGAGGAGGGTATGAGGAGGTTGAGGAGCATATGAAGACATAGGAGGTGTGAGGAGGTTGAGGAGGTGAGGAGGTGAGGAGGTGGAGGAGAGTGTGGAAGGTTGAGGAGGATGTGCGGAGGTGTGAGGAGGGTGTGCTGGAGAGCGTTGGTGAAGAAGGGGTCTCCTGGTGGAAGGATTTGGGGCTCTAGATGCCTTTGCCTTGGGCCTTGTGGTCAGGGCCCCGTGGTCAGGGCCGGGTGAGGACACAGCCTGGTGTTTGTGGAGCCGGAAATGGCAGCTGCGTCTTGCACAACGCAGTGCTCCCTTCCGGGAGAGGGTGTGCTGGCTGCAGGTGCAGTGTCGGGGTGAAGGTGCTGACGCTGCTGGATCCGGGTCGTCAGCTCCAGTTCCCCTGGGTCAGCGTTCTTCGATGGGCTCAGAAGGGCCCTGTTTTCCCCCTGCCCCCAACAGCTCTGTTCAACCCCAGGCCTGACAGGCCCCAGATTAGCCTCCTGCGGGATGGGCCCTGGGTCCCACTGCCACAGAGATGGGATGAAGGTCCCTCAGCGCCAGCCAGGTGGCAGCTGGGACCCTGATTCTTAGGTCACCGGAAGGGCCAGGCCCCACCCCCGCTGAGGGGCTGGGCTGGATGTGGGGGGACTGCTGCCCTGGGGCAGCTTCCTCAGGCCCCACACACGTCCCCTTACAGCAATACTTGAGAGAAAGAGAAAAAAACCATCCAAACCTTCAGCTCCCTGATCTTTAAAAGTAATGCCTGGAGAAAAGCGGAATTCAATTCAAGTCAGGTGGGAGAGCAGGCACCTGAGGGAGGGAGGGAGGCATGGCGTGGCGCCCGGTGTGGGGAGGAGCCGACAGCACCCGCCTGGTCAGCCTCACGCAGCCCCACGTCCTCGGGCCCCTGAGCCGCCCCCGGCCTCCCTCCCCTCAGGTCAGTGGCGCCAGGGCCTTGAAGGGTGGACTGGGGAGGAGCGCCAGGGACGGGGACCCGCCGCCTGAGGAGACCCAGAAGGTTCCTGGGAGAGACGGCGGGCGGCCTCGGCCTGCAGCGCAGAGCTGCTTCCTCACGTGGGGACGCTGCCCGAGCGGCCTGGGGATGACCCGTGCACCCCTGCGTCTGTCACCTGCCCCCTACCGCTCCCCTACCAACATGCGCCGGCTCTCTCCGGCCAAGCACAGCCCTCCGCTCGCTCCCCCGGGCGGCCCTCCACCTCCCGGCCCCCAAGCCCTCCCTAGCTCGCAGGGCCTCACCGTCCCCCCCAGGGCTCTGTTGGCCCCCGGGTTCGGACGCACGCCCAGGGCCTGGCTCAGGTGGCGAGTGGGTGGGTCTGCGGCAGACGTTTCCTGACCGCCAGCTGGATGCCAGACACGCTACCAAGGACGCAGGACACCGGTGGCGGTGTCGACCCTCCCTCTCTGGGGGCAGCCCTGGTCTTGAGCCAGGCATGGCAGGGCTGGGCAGGGCTCAGACGTGGGCCTGGGGGTACGCCGCGGGGGCTGACGCCAGTCCATGGCACCAAAGGCAGAGTAAACCCAAATGGCCTGGGGTGACAGTGACCGGTGGAGGGTCGGAAGGACCTACAGGAGGACCTCAGAGCTGAGCCTGACCCTGGATACCGGCCCACATGCCAAGGTCCTGAGATGGAAGCACATCTGAAGGGTCAGGGGGCCGGAGTGGCTGCCGACGCTTGGGTCTGGGAGCTGGTGGGTGGGGGTGGGGGGCACCTGGGACAGTGGACTCTCGGGTCTGGGACGCACAGACCCGCCCACCATCTCTCTGTCCCCAGTGCCCCCAGCACCTGTGAAGGCCAGCCTGGCTTGGTGACCCCCGGGGCTCAGTCCAGTCATCTGGGGTTCACCCCTCTGCGTGTGCTGACATACTTCCTGTCCTGGCCAAAGAAAGAGCGAGGCCATCTGTGGGCCATGTCCCTGGCGCTCCCCATGTGACTACCGGCCAGCCCACATCACCGGCCACAGGCCACCGTGGGCAACCCCAGGGGTGTGGTGCAGGGTGGCATCCACCCGTGTCAGACCCTGGGCGGGACTGGGCCAGGGGACCAGGCTGCCCGGACACGTGGGGGTGGCCGAGGGAGAGAGGGGCAAGGGAGACAGGGTGGGCTGACAGGAGGGCCAGGTTGTGGGGATAGGTCACAGATGTGAGCCTGGCCCCCCGCCCCCCACCCCGCTGTCAAAAGCCAAGCCAATGAAGGGGAGACATGCTTACAGAAGCCAGCAGCTGGGGGGTGGGCCAAGCTCCACCCCCAGGGCCATGCCCGAGTCTGAGACCTTCGCGCCACCAGACCCCAGGGCCGGCCACCGTGCAGCCCCGCATCTGCCCCTGCTCAGTGGGGCTCATGCTCGTCAGCCCTACTGGAGACATGTGTCCACCCTCCGCCCCCTGCTCCTCATGCTTCTTCACGGACCTCGTCCCACACGTGGATCACTTTACAAACCCTCTTCGTGGGACTTGGAGACGCTCGCCAGGCTGCCCTGGGGCCCCTGCTGTCCAGCACTTCACCTTGTTTCATCCGCTTCCCCAAGCTTTTTCTTGGAGTGTTTTGTTTGATTTTTTTGAGCGGGGGGAGGGGCAGAGAGAGAGGGAGAGAGAACAATCCCAAGCACACTCCGTGCCCAGTGTGGAGCCTGACACGGGGCTCGATCCCACGACCCTAAGACCATGACCTGAGCCGAAATCAAGAGTTGGACGCTCGGATGACTGAGCCTCCCAGGCGCCCCTTTCCTGGAGTGTCTTAAAGCAAAGCCGGGCCCATCTTACCCACAAGCACTTCTGTTTATTGATCACTTTGTGGGAGCTGACCAGGGGTCACCTGAGCATTTTAAGGAATGGGGTGTTGGAGCTGCCCTAGGCTCAGATGGCGGAGGGGCCTTGGAGCTGGAAGGTTCCCCACCCGGAGGACCAGGTGAGGGTGTTGCCACATCAAGGATGTGAGGGGTGGGGCCAGTGGGGGTCAGGAAAGAGGGGCCAAGGGGGCAGAGAGCAAGGGCTCAGCCCCTGGAGGTTGCAGGGGTGGACTGAGAGAGCAGGGGGTTCCAGCCAGGGAGGGGACCCTTGGGACAGGCCTTTGCTGGTGTCCACCCAGCACCGTACCCCTAGGCCTGACCAGCAGCGCTGGGCACCCCACATGGGCCAGGGCTGTGGGTGCAGAGGGGAGACCCACGGGCATGCAGACTGGAGGAAACCTGAGTTCCGTACCTTTCCATGAGGTCAGGGGCTGTGGGCTGCGTGCCCTGAGGACACGTGGGGGTCACATCTGGCTGCTCCCCTAGGTCATCCTGCACACTGTCCTTCCCCCGACCTCCTCAGAGGAGGGTCCAGGTCTTGGCTTCTGACCCCAAAAGCCACCAAAGTTGATGGGGGACCCGTGGACTCCCTGTGGCCGTGACACAGCACCCGGGGCCAGTCCTCCTGAACGTGCCCCCTGCGCCCTGGAGACAGAGCCGGGGTGGGGTATGCAGGGTTTACCCCGCTCTACGAGCCCACGGCTGCCTGACAACGCACACACAGGTCTGCAGTGTAGACCAGAGTGCGGGATCAGGCTGGTTTTCTGACCTGGTCATGGTGTGCGGTCCCTCACGGGAGCCACGGCCACCCTGGAGAATCTGTGTCCCGCCAGCTCCAGGGCCGCAGGCTGTGGCTGCCCCTCGCGGAGCGAACAAGGACGCGCGGTGTCATCCTGGGGCTACGGGAGGACCCATTTCTGCAGCTCCAATGTGCATCTCAATTAAAAAAGGATGCCGGGCACCGGAGCTTCAAGAACCCGGTTTCTGCCTCAAAACCGTGCCCTGACATGCCAGACGCCAAGTTGCTGCGTGAGCCCTCGGTCCCTGAGAAGGCGCCCGTGGCCGGGACTGCGACACCACGACGGCCCGGCGGGGTGGGGAGGCCCTCACAGGCTGGGGGGCCTGGGGACATAATGCAGGGCCAGGCCCGAGGGGAGGAGGCGCGTCAGCTTTATTGGTCGTTGGTGCTTAGAAATGTGGGGGCTCGGGGCCCTGCTGGTGGGAGGTGTGCACAGGGCCCGTGGCCAGATGGGGCCAGCAGTCCCGCGTCCTGGGTCGGGAAGCACAGACGCCCCGGGCCCCCAGCGTGGGGCCTCGAAGCCCAGATGCTCGTTGTGCTGGTAGAGATAGGGGTCTCCTTGTCCCTCTGGATACGTCCTGGGACCAAGGCCGACAGGGGCCCCTCGCTCCCATCCTTGGGCTGCTGCATGTCCGGGTGGCCACGACCCTTCCCCACTTCTGTCCCCTGGGCCACGCTCCGGGGGGAGGGGCAGCCGAGGACGGAGCAGGGCCCGCGCTGGCCTTGGGTGGTCTAGCCACGGGCGGCTCGTCCCAGGACACAGTCTAGTGGGGCCCGCCTGGGCTCTTGCGGTTGTCGGGAGTGCCCCCCATAGGAAGGTGGGCCTCGAGGGGGAGGCGGCTCCGGGATCTGGGTGGCTGTGGCCGGGTGCGATCCGGGGGCATCTGCCAAGAAGGGAGAGGAGGGGTGTGAGGGCCTCCAGTCTCGCTCTGGTGGCCAGACTCGAGCCCCGAGGCCACGACGACTCCAGAGGCAGAAGGACCTGATTCTGACCTGGGCAAGCCTCAGTTTCCCTAGTTGGGTCACTGTCAGGATTTAAAGGGGGGCCTTGGAGAGCAGAGGCCAGTGGGCTGATGATCAGGGAGGGTCAGGACTGCATCTGGGGCACAGCAGGCAATTAATAAATGGCTTGGTCACTATGCCCCGAGCAAGGGAGCAGGCTGGCATCTGGAAGGTTCCACGGAGGTCAGACTTGACAATAAACCAGGGCCAGCAGCCAGGCAGTGAGTGGGACCCAGGTGGGGCCGACGGCCACGGTGTGGGCAGGCCACGTGCCGGGCCACGTGCCGGCCCTGCTGAGGGCCCCACCTCATCATTTGCCGGCCACTCTGCCGGGGTGGGGTGGGGGTGCTGGTGGGCAGACAGCTAGCAGTGCCCACCCTTTCTCTGGGGCAGGCCCAAGGCCGGATGCACCTGTGGTGAGCAGCCCGGGCCAGGGCCCCAGATGCAGGACACCTGACACGCGCTGGACCTGCTGACCTTCTGCATTGGCCCTTGAGACACCTGGGGGTCACCCAGCCTCCCTGAGACTCCTGCTCCAAGTAGGTGACCTTGGGTGGGTGCTCACCTCTCTGAGCAAGGGGACGAGCATGGGGGGCACACGGCCAGGCGCGCCCCCCCGTGAGGCCCAGACAGGACAGACACTGGGCACAAAGTCTGCTCGCGGTGGACAGCGGGGCTGTGCCTTCTGGCTCACCTGAACCCTACTGCCGCGGAGCCACGTCCATCACGGGCTTCTGGACGCCGAAGGCAGTGATGAAGATATTGACCACGACAATGATGAAAACCAGGCCGGTGGCCAGGTTGTTGAGGAAGTCCAGCTTGGCGTGCTTGGCAGGATTGTTGAGGTCGTACCTGACTGCGGGCACAAGGGAGCAGACGCTGCACGGGGGCCCTGCAGCCCCTGGGCCCGCTGCCTCGTTCGGGGTGAGATCTGGGCCTGTGGCCTCGGCCCCGCAGCCCTGCTTCCTCCAGCACGGAGCTCAGGGCGGCCCGGCGCCAGTGCTGGAGCCGAAGAACCAGCCCGGGGCGCAGGGCTGGACTGTAAAGGACAACGCACTGCGTGCACACAGAGAAGCCCCTCTCCGAGTGCCCGTGTGCGGTGTCTAGCGAGCTTCACGCCTACCCAAGGCCCTGTCCTCATGCCCACGTTATGGGTGGGGGAACTGAGGCCTGCGGGGTCAAGTACCTGCCCCGGGTCACACAGCCAGCAGTGGAGGTGAGCCCGGACCCTCAGCTCAGGGGCAGGACCACCATCCAGTCCCTGGAGACCACTGGAGGGTTACGTTTTCCTACATCCTCAGCTTGGGTGGGTGGAAGGACAGAGACATGGGGGGCCCTCTGAGGGCTGCACTGGGGAGCCACGTCCTGACCGCATGGCTGAGTGGGGTCTGTCAGGTGGTGAGCACCCCGTCCCGGGGGGTATGCAAGCAGAACCAGCAGATCATGCGCGGGGCCGCCCCAGGGCCCTCCCCCCCAGCCCAGGCTCACACCAAGGAAAATGAGCAGCACGCCCACGCCAATCTGCAGCACGAGGGAGATGGAGATGAGGACCACCAGGGGGATGAAGAAGGCGAAGGCGGGGCCCTGCTCGATGACGGCCTTCAGCTGGGAAGCGTTGGCCATCAGCAGCGCGATGTCCAGCATGCTCTCGGCTGCGCTCTTCTTGTTGGCGTAATGGTTCACGTTGATGGGCCGGTTCCGGCCCCAGCGGGATGGCTGCAGGAAAGGGGTCGTCAGCCTGGGACCAGCAGGGGTGTGGGGCTTGGCGGGCCTGCAGGACCCACTCCGGGAATCAGGTCCTGGGGGAGCCAGGGCCTCAGCACACACACTGGTTTGCGACGAGAATGCCTCCATCCCGCCTGGGGTGCGGCCCTCTGGTGCCCTCCCTGCGCGCCCGCGGGGCCCCCGCCTGCCTCCCTCCCCCGGCTGCTGGCTGCAGGCCACGTCCCGCTGGGACGGTCCTGGTCCCCGCGCGCTCACCCGGACGCCTACCAAAGCGGGGCTACGCTTGAACTTAGCTGCTTCTTCAATTTTTATTTTTACAAACAATTTTGAACCACGTCACTGAGGTGTGATCCCCACAGGAAAAGCTGTGCACGAGGAACGTAAACACCTGGAGCCTCGGGAGCTGAGTGCACCCAGGCCACCCCTCCGGAAGCCGCCTCCTGCCCTTTACTCAGTATCGGTGATGACGTTTGTCCCCACAGTGCCTCGGGCACGTGGCGCGGGGCGCTTCCCGTCCAGGCTTCCCTGCGCCTCTGCCTGGGAACGGGGCCGGGCCTCAGGGCCAGGTCGCAGGCCACTCCTCACGCCCTCCATGCCCCGCCCAGAGGTCACCGCCTCCAGGAAGCCCCTCTCTCCTGGGCTGCAAGGCCGGGGGGAGGCGGGAGAAGGCCCCCCTCCCTCAGTAGGCCTCCCCCAGCTGCCGCTGGCTGGCCCCTCCGCAGGCCCCCAGGACAAGCCCGCACCCCTCAGCCCCGGCCCCTTGTCCACAGGCCCAGCGCTGCGGCCTCCTGGGGCACTCGGGAGCTCGTGTTTCCGTACTCATGAAAGATGCAGGCCTGGGGGGCAGGCTGCCAGGGAGGGGCCGAACCAGCAAGCGAGAGGCCCCTCCACTTTCCGCAGCTGGAAATCGCACCCTGGAAAATCCCGAACTCCAGGAGCGGGGGCGGGAGGGGGCTCGCTCTGGCGGCCTGTCTTGTTAAACATAAATGTAATCTGGAATAACATGCCCAGGAGGAAGGGACACTGGGCGGGCCGAACAGCGGGTGTGGGACCTGCCCTGCCTTCCCTCAGCACCAGCGGCTAAGTAGCAAATCCACTGGGTTTAAAATTCCAGACCCAAGCCCCACGGGGAAAGCGGCTCCTTGGACCCAACCCCCAGCACTGCTTCCGGAATATTCCACCCACGGCTCTTCCCCCCAAGCCTCCAGCCGCACCGCAGCTGGGTGGGCCACACCCCAGGCCTCACCCATCAGGGCACAGCGGCTCCTCCCCAGGGTCTGGGCGCAGGCAGCCCACCGCCTAGGGGCCTGGGCTCCCACAGCACCAGGCTGTCCCCCAGGTCTGCGCTTGCGAAGCTGCTGGGCTGGCCACGCCTCGTCCCATGAGCGCTCCTCTGAGGGGCGGGTGTGCCGTGCTGGGCGCGTGCTCTAAGTTCCACAAACCAGAAGCGCCCAAGCAGCTTCCCTCAAGGCCACCACAGTGCTCATCCGGTCCCCAGTCCCGGGGAAAAGAGCCAGCCACACACACGTGGACACACGGGCACGGGAACATGTGTACAGGCATACGAACAAACACATAACCACGCAAGCACATACACACACGCACGAGCAAGCACACACCTGCAAACGCGCGCATACACCAGATGCACACCTGCAGGTGCACACAGACACAGACACGCACAGGTGTACATACACAGCGCACACACGCACGCACGCATATACGAGATGCACACCTGCACTTGCACACATACACAGACATGCACAGGTGCACGGACACAGCGCACGCACACACGCACACACGAGATGCACACCTGCACGTGCACACAGACACAGACACGCACACGCGCATACATGAGATGCACACCTGCACGTGCACAGACACAGACATGCACAGGTGCACGTACACAGCACACGCACACACACATACACCAGATGCACACCTGCACGTGCACAGACACAGACATGCACAGGTGCACGTACACAGCACACGCACACACACATACACCAGATGCACACCTGCACGTGCACACAGACACAGACATGCACAGGTGCACGGACACAGTGCACGCACACACGCATACACCAGATGCACACCTGCACGTGCACAGACACAGACACGCACAGGTGCACGGACACAGTGCACGCACACACGCATACACCAGATGCACACCTGCACGTGCACAGACACAGACACGCACGCGTGCATACACGAGATGCACACCTGCAAGTGCACAGACACAGACATGCACAGGTGCACATAGACAGCACACGCACGCACGCATATACCAGATGCACACCTGCACGTGCACACAGACACAGACACACACAGGTGCACGTACACAGCGCACACGCGCGCATATACCAGATGCACACCTGCACGTGCACACAGACACAGACACGCACAGGTGCACGGACACAGCGCACGCACGCACGCATACACCAGATGCACACCTGCACTTGCACAGACACAGACACGCACGCGTGCATACACCAGATGCACACCTGCACGTGCACACAGACACAGACACGCACAGGTGCACGTACACAGCGCACACGCACGCATACACCAGATGCACACCTGCACGTGCACAGACACAGACACGCACAGGTGCACGTACACAGCGCGTGCACGCACGCATACACCAGATGCACACCTGCACGTGCACAGACACAGACACGCACAGGTGCACGTACACAGCGCGTGCACGCACGCATACACCAGATGCACACCTGCACGTGCACAGACACAGACACGCACAGGTGCACGTACACAGCGCGTGCACGCACGCATACACCAGATGCACACCTGCACGTGCACACAGACACAGACACGCACAGGTGCACGGACACAGCGCACACGCGCGCATACACCAGATGCACACCTGCATGTGCACACGGACACAGACACGTGCAGGTGTACGTACACAGCGCACGCACACACACACGCATACACGAGATGCACACCTGCACGTGCACACAGACACAGACACGCACAGGTGCACGGACACAGCGCACGCACGCACGCATACACCAGATGCACACCTGCACGTGCACAGACACAGACACGCACAGGTGCACGTACACAGCGCACACGCGCGCATATACCAGATGCACACCTGCACGTGCACAGACACAGACACACACAGGTGCACGTACACAGCGCACACGCGCGCATACACCAGATGCACACCTGCATGTGCACACAGACACAGACACGCACAGGTGCACGTACACAGCGCACACGCGCGCATATACCAGATGCACACCTGCATGTGCACACAGACACAGACACGCACAGGTGCACGTACACAGCGCACACGCGCGCATATACCAGATGCACACCTGCACGTGCACAGACACAGACACGCACAGGTGCACGTACACAGCGCACACGCGCGCATACACCAGATGCACACCTGCACGTGCACACAGACACAGACACGCACAGGTGCACGTACACAGCGCGTGCACGCACGCATACACCAGATGCACACCTGCATGTGCACACAGACACAGACACGTGCAGGTGTACGTACACAGCGCACGCACACACACACGCATACACGAGATGCACACCTGCATGTGCACACAGACACAGACACGTGCAGGTGTACGTACACAGCGCACGCACACACACACGCATACACGAGATGCACACCTGCACGTGCACACAGACACAGACACGCACAGGTGCACGGACACAGTGCACGCACACACGCACGTGTAGGCTAACTGCCGGCCTCTGCGGAGGAGGAATTCCCTTCCCTTCTGAGCCCCTCTAGACCGTTTGAGTCCTTTACAGGCATGTGCGTTCGAATACAGAAGGACCCTCGGAGCCCTGTGTCCCCGCTCTCCTCCACCCTGGGCGCAGCTCACTATCTTGCTCATCCTTCAGCGGGGTGTCCTCCTCCGGGGTGCCCCTCCAGCCCCGTCCTCACACACACTGTGGGTAAACTGAGGCTAGCACAAGAAGCACCTTGTCCAAAGCCAAGAGCAAGTGAGGGCTGCACTTGGAACCCAGGCCCCAGGGCTCAGAAGCCCCCTGCAGAGGGGGCTGGGGTCAGGGCCAGTCTGTGGGGGCTGTGCACTCAGAGGCACCCCCGGGCTCCAGCTGTGTGACCTCAGGACAGCCAGCGCCCTCTGGACCTGTCTCCCGTGTGTGCGACAGGGCCAGGGGCACGCAGCCCGTGAGGTTCCGGTGGGCCTGGCCCTTCCTCGGAGCCCCAGGGGGCACGCCAGGGCCCGGGCCCCAGGCCCCTCCTGGTGCAGGGCACTTCCTGCCCACGCCACCATCCGCTTCCTGTTGAATCCGTGCAGTGATAGGGGGAGCCGGCGGGAGCCCAGCCCGCTCCGCTCACCACAGCCTGGCCATGTGGCCTTGACAACACGCTCCCCCGCGGCTGGCCTCAGTCTCCCCATCTGTAGGCCCCGGGCCGCACTCTGGGAAGCTCCGGCGCCCACAGAGCTCCCCGCTAACGGAGAGGGAGCATTAACCTCCCTGTCCACAGAGCGGGGGCCCGCGGTTCAGGGGAGCTGCCCAGGGCACAGCACAGCCCGGCAGCCCCCCGAGGACGGGCTCGGAGTGGCAGGGGGATTCTAGGGCCTGGGTGATGGCTGAGTCCCAGGGAGTCCGCGGTTCTGGGAAGCCCACCAGGGTAGGGTCGGAAGGCGGTTGGAGCCCTTGGCCCGAACTGACTGACTTCCCGGAGCCACGCTGGGAACCGCCCGCAGAGGCCTCTGCCCATGACCTGAGTAGTGCAGGGAGCAAACACCCTGGTTAATGTGTCCCCAGGGCCACGGGACTTCCCCAAACCTCAGTGGTGGTCCCAGGAGCTGGGTGAGCTCTGGGTTTTTTTCCCCCTAAAAGCCAGGAAGGCGCCTTGTGGGTAAGGAGCCAGAGGAGAGCAGGGAGGCCCCCTTCTGTGGACAGAGGGCCCTGGCGTGGCTGTTCACGGGCAGCCGGCAGGGCCCAGGCCACCTAGCCCAGGGCCACTGTGCTGTGTGTCCTCAGCTCGGACTGGGAGGGGGTTGGATCTGCTGCACCCAAGCACCCAAGCACCCAAGCACAGATTAACGGATGCCGCAGTGCAGCCCAGGCCTGGATGGGAGGAGATGGGGGTGCCCACCCCAGCATCCTGCTCCCCTGGGAGATGAGACCAGGCCAGAGCCCACTGAGCCCCTGCAGGACCCACGTGTTTTGGTTATGGATGCCCTCTGATCCTGCCTGCCCTTCCTGCCACTGACCCCAAACCCCACGTAAGAGTGTGGGACAAGAACCCCTGCCCAGAGGCACCTTCGTGGTTTCAGAATGAGAGACCAAGGCCCCCACCAAATCCACGACGTCCATCAGCTGCCCGGCTAGGAGCTAGGGTGGCACTTCCACACGGACCTCTCTCTAACACCCCTGAATCCCACACCTGGGTTCTTTGCCTCAGTTCCCTCATCTGCAAGATGGGCAGATGGGACTGAATGCAGGTGTGGAGCCCTGGGTCTGCTGGAGCACAGCCAGCCGGGGCACACGGCCTCCCAAACCAGCTGCACGGACGTGTAACCAAAAGTCTGGAACAGGAGAAAGGCCAAGCCCAGGAAATGGCCGTGTGAGCTGAGCAGGACCCAGGACTCCGGATCTTGGCCCACCATGGCCCCTCTACTGGGGCACCGCGAGCACCAGTGGGAGCTTTGAAGTCCTTCCTTCTGGGAAGGGACCTGAGAACCTAGGAGGGTCTGGCAGGGCCCGGGTGTCCATCACCTGACCCAGCAGAGTGGGCTGGAGCCCACCGCTCAGACGCGGCGCGAAGGCCACAAGGCGCGTGCCTGCCCTGAGAGGTCTCCAGATCCACGTCAGTGTCCCAGCAGGAAGTCCTGTGGGGGGGGGGGGGTTCCCGCAGCAGCTGGGCCGCGGGCTGGGCAGACCTGCTTCCTGTGGGCTCAGCACTGGCCCGCAGTGACCCCGCAGCCACGTCAGGGTGGCCTTTTAGAACTTGGCCAAGACCCTGCCAGTCTCGAGATCTGCCGGGAAAGCAGAAGTGAGGAAAAGAGCGAACTTCCCGGGGCAGCTAAGCTCTGCCCAGGAGCCACATCCCACCTTGTCCGGCTCCCTCCCTGCTGTGTCCTCAGCTGGCTGTGACCCCAGTGTCTGCTGCCACCGGGCCAAGGCAGGTGTCTCCACGCCAAGACGCAGCAGGCCTGACACAGCCAAGGGTCATTTTCACAGTAAAACTGGTGTTTACTCTTCCTCCTGCCTCCAGCCGCAAGCCCCTCCTGCAGGGAACCTGCACAGCGGGGCCTCGTGAAGTCGTGGGGGCACAGGTGCGGGGGGCACCGGCGGGGTTCATCCGCTGTCGGGCTCTTCCCTGAGCCAGGCCACCCTGGAAGGTGAGCGACCTGCCCCACTATGGCCTGCAGCGGGCGTCCGGAGACTGACAGGGGCTCTCGACCTGGGCCTCCCAGTCAGTCCCCCACCAGCAGCGGTGCGCCGGGGACACAGGACCAACCTAGCCCAGCCAGCCTGCCATCCAGGGCTCCTGCTCCGGCTGGTGCATCTGAGGACCCCAGCAAGACTTTCTTCCCGCCCTGACCCTCGTGCAAGGAAGGCTGTGCCCGTCCACAGGGTCCCGCCACGGGGAAGTGCTGCCCCAAGGTCCTCTCCAGGAGCGGGTCCTGTGCGGCAGGCAGGACTGTGACTACCGTGTGCCCAGCACACATTACCCCGTGTGGTCCTCACCATGTTCTCGGAGAAAGACACTGCTATCACTCTAGGTCACGGAGGAGAAACTGATAGGGTCACAGACTCAAAAACACAGCAAGGCAGTTCTGAAGGTGGGAAGGCAAGGCAGAGGCTGGGGAGTGGTGTTAGGGGGTCCGGGCCCCAGGCAGCAGGAGCAGCGGCCTTGAGGCTGCCCACCTTCCTGGAGCCTCCCTGCCTGTGAATGGAGACCCCCACCACCACCACGCTGGCCCTCGGAGCCACGGAGGGGCCTGACCTCCTGTCACACGCCTCCTCCCCAGCCCTGACTTCCTTGGTGGTCCAGCCCTTGGGCCTTTCCGTCGCAGTCCTCTCTGCTGGGATGTCCTTTCCTACACTGCCATGCCACCTGCCACTCCGGTCTTGCCGTACCCAGCGCCACCGTCCCCACTGTGCAGGCCTCCCCAGTCCTTGGTTTCCCCACCACCAACCCAGGGACAAACGTCCTGTGCCACCCCAGGGCTGTCAAGCTCTGCTGATGGGTCAGCACGGAGGCTGAGCCCCAGGAACCTTCCACCAAAAACAGGCAAGGATGGACAAGATTAGACAGGATTACTGCGTGGGGCCACCTGCACACAAGAGGGCCTGCCCCTGCCCCTGGGGGAGCTCACTCACCCCACATGTCCTCCCACACTCGGGCAGCGCTGCCCCAGGCTGGTTCACGCAGCGGAGACACGGCCATCCCCGCCCCCATCCCCAGGGGGTGCGAAAGTGAAGGAATGTTCAAAGTCAACAAGTCACCGGAGGGCCATGCCCAGGACTGCACCACAAACAGAGGCGCTGGGGAAGTGCTGGGCCCTGGGAAGAGGGCATGACACCCCGGGGAGGGGCGCAACCACCCCTCAAGTGGGAGTCGGGCCCACGGCCCCGGGGCCTGCGGTGGGGACAGGAGCGGGGGCCACAGCGGCCCCAGGTTCCTCACCGGGGCAGCAGACAGTGCGGCCGCGGTGGACACGCGGGTGACGTAACCGTCTGCCCGCTGCTGGCCTGGGGCCCGGAGGCTGGGGCCCTGCGCGCCCGGGCGCGCAGCAGCGGGAGGAGACGCGGGGGCCGAAGTTAGAGGCGGGCGCGGAAGGCTGGGGAAGGTGGCGCCCAGGCCCCTCCCCCGCGCGGCTCGGCGTGGGCACTTCCCGGCCGGAGCCCCGGGGCCACCGCTCGGACCGACGGCACGGGACGCACGGGGCGCGGGGACCCCAGCACCCCGCAGTGCGGAAGCGGCGCGCAGCCGGCCGGCGCCCCCAGGTGCTTGGGGAGCAGCGGGCGCGGGGCCCAGAGCGGGCGGGCACCGGCCAAGATCGCACAGAGGCGCGGGCGGCGCGGGGCTTACCGAGGCGTCCGGGGAGCCGGGCGAGCCAGGGCGCAGGCCGCCGTTAAGCTCGTACTCCTCGGGGCCCGACTCCATAGTGCGGCCGCCAGAGCCGCCTCGCTCGGGGCCTGAGCGCCGCCCGCGCCTGGGTCGCGGGGACTCGGCTGCGCGTCCGCCCCCGGCCCGCCCCCGGCCCGCCTCGGACTCCGCCCCCGGCCCGCCCCGGCCCGCCTCGGACTCCGCCCCCGGCCCGCCCCGGACTCCGCCCCCGGCCCGCCCCGGCCCGCCTCGGACTCCGCCCCCGGCCCGCCCCGCCGCGCCGGGACTCCGCCCCCTCCAGGGGCGGGGCCCCGCGGGACCCACAGGACCCCCCTGCCTCCGGCGAGGAAGCGGGGGCGGCGCGGTCCCCCCAGGCCCGGGCCTCGCGCGGGCCTTGGCACGTTCGCTCTGCCCCGTCGGGGATACTTCTAATCCGTGAAACGAGGCCAGGAGCCAGCCTTTCCCGGGCCACTTCGCAAACTGCTGGGCGCGCCAGGAAGGCGAGCGCGCCGCTGCCACGGCGTGGGGGTTCTCCGGTGCCGCGAAGCCGGGGGGCCCGGCCCGCACCCTGGGGTCCCTGACCCTGGGCCCCCAGCCTCCGAGCCTGGCCTCCCGCACGCTCGGGAGGTGGGGGAGGCAGAGCGCCATCGCCGCGCGTTGGGCCCTTGGCGCCGGCCCCCGCCCTGTTGGCGCAGCCTCCGTGCGCCCTGGCGGGAGGCAGGCCCCGCTGCTGGGGTGGCGCCCCGTGCCCGGGCGGGCCGCGGCGGGCGTCCAGAGCGCGTCGGCTCCGCAGCCCTTGGCTCCGTCGGGTCCTGTTTCCCAGGGCGCTCGGCACGACGCGGGCCACTCCCAGGCATCCGAAGCCAGGCGGGTGCGGCGGGGCCGCAGGGGCGGGAGGGGCCGGGCGTTACCTCCCGGGGCTGGTTTGCGAAGATCCGGCCACTGCGTCCTCTGGTTCTGACCCTGAGCTCGCAGCCAGGCCCAGCTGGTTCTCCTCCCACTTCTGCCGCCGTGTCTACCGATGTCTCCCCCGGGCACCCTAGTGTGCGGCGCGCACGGCCACCAGCGCCCTGGGGCGTGCCATGGGGCATGCGGTGGTCCCTCTCAGGGCCGAGCGGGCCGGGCTGCCGGACTCCATAACCCTGAACCACCGTGGCTGTGTGGGCTGGGGCAGGTGGCTGGACCTGTCCGTGTCAGCTTCCCGATCTGTGACGGGGGGTGGTCTTCTTCGGCCCTGTGGGCTGATCTCTTCCCCTCCCCATAAACTGACATCAGAGAAGGTGCCCCAGGTCAGGCAGCAGCGAGTTAGGTCGCCGAGCTGGAGGCTTGTCCATTCACCCTGGTCAGCGCGGGACGCCTACTGTAAGCCAGGCCCTGTTCTAGACCCAGGGGGCCGCAGCTTGTGGGGCGGCCCTGCTGGGGCCGGGTACATGGCTTGTCTTACAGCCTGGGGAAGTGGGCTCTCCCCGTCACCTGGCAGGGGAGGAAACTGAGGCACAGCCAGGGAGAGGCCCAGGAGGATGAGCTCAGAACTCCTGGGACGGTTGTGGGCCGTCTAAGCAGCAGACGGAACGCTCCCCCAGGTCCACATGGACAGCAGGTGGGCACCGTGGGGCTGAGAACCCAGAGCCCGCCTTGCCCAGGGTCCTGGCCACACTCCAGGCTGAGACCTCCCCTCCCCCACCCCACGCCTCACCCCTGCTGAGAGAGCAGTTTTATAAGTGAAACCGAAGGCCTGGAAAACACAAGTCACCCAGGGGATTTCTCAGGAAAAGGGATCTTCCACTAAACCGGGTCTGGGCCCTCCTGCTGGCCTTTTTCTCCTCCCTGGTGTGGGGGGCAGCATCACCCGCTGGGTGGGGGCACCGCGGGGGGGACCGTCCCGGGGCGCGGTGGTCCCTGAAGGAGCTGCCGGCGGCCCAGCGGGAGGCGGAGGGAACTGAAGCTCGGGGACGTGGTCAGTGCCTCCCTCCGTCCTGCTTCTGGCCCGTGAGCGGGCACTCCGCAGTGCCCTGGGGTCTGGGCAGCCCTGGGCGCGGCACCCGAGGGCAGTTCTCATGGAGCCCATACCTGACTGCTGACACGCAGCTGGAAACCCTGATTTTTAAGTGTTAACACCTTTCACACAGGAGCACCCCCCCCCCCGGGGGTGGCGCCAGCTCCTGGAGGGGCCAGAGAGAGGGCGGCCAGGAGAGAGGGTCCTGAGGGTGCAGGGGAGGCTGGGAGGGGAGGGGTGGGGAGGGGAGAGGACCCGGGGAGCCTCAGCCCCTTCGGCAGGTGAGAGGGTCTTGGTGGGCCATGTGGGCGCTGCAGGCAGAAGGCTGGGGGCAGCACTGGGTCTGCCATCAGGAGCGTTTCTCCAGAGGGCCCCAGGGCAGCTCAGAGCTGAGGTTCACCGTCTGCTCGGTCCAGAAGGAGGAAGTCAGGAAGGATTCTGGTGTAACAATTCAGCATTTACACCTGGGTTTGTAGCCCCCCTCATTTCACCTTCCTGGGGTCAAGGTCGCGGGGACCACAGCTGGGGCTTGCCCTCCAGGCCTGCCCTCCCTGGAGTACCCTCAGGGAGGGACTTCCTGGCTCTGTTGCGTCATCCTCACTTGCCTGGGAAGTGTGTTTCCCAGACTGTTCCCAGCACAGACCAAAAGGGTTTCAAATCCTCGTGCATAGACCGGCAGGGGCGGCCAAGGTGGGTTCGGGATGCTGAACTGAGCTGAGGGTCCGTGGACAAGTGATGATGGGGAGCGTCCCCGGAGGGGGGGTGGGCCGGGGAGGGGTGGGCTGGCCGTGCTCCCGCAGAGAGACACGGGGACGCCCAAGCCGCACGTACCTTCGGACACACCTGCACACGGCGTGTCCACAGAGCTGTGTGGCTAGGGACACCCTTCTGTCTGACAGATGGGGACGCTGTGAAGGTGAAGCGTCCCAGCCCGTTTGACGCCAAGGCCAGTGTCCGGCGTGTGGGAGCTGTGGAGCTTCTGCGGGCCTCCGTCACCTGGAGCAGGCCCCAGCGGTGACGACTCAACCGAGCAGTGGGACAGCTTCATGCCCCAGGTGGGCAGGGCCCAGGACACCTGAGCAACATCCCTCCTGTGGGGAGGGACCCTGGGCTCGCCCACCCCCATCCGCCCGGAGCTGTGGCCCCGCATTACCACGGGGAGAGCACAGTGCATCACCATGGGCCGGGAGGACGTGCGCGCAGACAGGCCGCGCTTCCTGAACAGGAGACGTAGGCAGTCTCGGGTCCTGGCCCCTCTGTCTCCGAGAGGCGCGGATCCCCGTGGGCAGTGTTTCCATTTTACGCGGGGAGGGCGCTTGGGGGAAAGGTGGCCTGGCCCGTCCCAGGCGCCCCAGCTGAGCGAGCCTGTGCTCGTCCGGGCCCGGGAGGCGGGCTTTCAGGCACCGGTAGCTCCCGCCGCCACCGGGGAGCAGGCCCAGCGCCAGGGAGAGCCCCGGGCAACGGGCACGCGCTGGGACCGCGACACGGCCGCGGGGGGCCCGGCTCTGTGCGTCTGTCAGGTGCTTGCAGGGACCACGGCCCCCAGCAGATGGGGGCTCAGAGCCAGGAGGCGGGAGTTGCCACTCTACGTCCAGAGGGTTAGAGGGAGACGGCCGGCCGATGAGGAGGTGCTGTGCCATCACCCCCACTTCAAAGACAAGGGAGGCGTGTGCCAAGGTCGCGCAGGCATGCCCGGGCGGGGCTGGTAACGGGCTGGGTAGTGTGACGTGGGCACACACGCAGTGTCTGCACCGCCTCCCACGGTCCCCCAGCGAGACGTGACCCGCTGAGGCCACCCAGTAAGATACAGCGAGCCCCAGAGGGCTCTGAACCCCAGAAACAGACAAAGGGAGTGTCCACCACGAGGGAGACACTGAGCTACGGCCATCCATGCTTTGGAATGTTGCTTAGCCATTAACAGAGCGTGTGGGCGGCAGGCTGGCCGGCCTGGAGGGACCCGCCCGGACCGGAGAGAGAGCAGTGACAGGTGGCTTCCTCCTGAAGCCCCGACCCCTCCCCCCAGCAGGGTGGGGCTGACTCCGCTTGTCATCCCTGGGCATCTGTACCCAGCAAAGCCCTTGTCCTGGGCAGCCAGGTGGCAGGGTCCATGGTCACCCTCACTGTCGGTTCTTCCCTTCTCCCTCTGTCACAGACTGCTGATTTTTAGCTCAGCAAATGGCTTCCCAGAAGAGAAGCTGCGTTTCCCGGCTCTCCTGCAGCTAGGGGTGCCCGGGGGGCTACATTCTGGCAGTGGAAGGCGGCGTGCAACATCAGGGACGGGACCTGAAATGGAGGGTGAGCCATTCTTTATTACTTCCTCCTGTCTGCCGGGTGGAATACAGATGTAATGGCCAGAGCTCCAGCAGCCACACTGGCCCATGAGGGGACCTTCGGCCTGGGAGTCTCATACAGCAGAGCTAAAGACAGAAGGATCCTGTGTTCCCGGTGCTTGGCTCACAGGCCTTCCCTGGGCTGCCCACCTCAAGACTTCTTGGGTGTGAATAAGGGAAAAAATCTATCTTGTTTGGAGGGTTCCATAATTTTGGGGGTTTGTGATACTCACTGCTGATTTAGATCCTATTTTTTTTAATGTGTTATGTTTTTCATTAATAAATAGATTTTTTTCTTTAAACACAAAACATATAACAGATTGAATCACTCCCCCACCAATCCTATTTTGAAGATGAGGTCATTGGCGAGCTTAAATCTCTCTCTCTTTTTTAAAGTATTTATTTATTTATATGAGAGAGAGAGAACATGAGGGAGAAAACATGAGAAGAGCGGGCAGAGGGAGAGGGAGAAGCAGATTCCCCACTGATCAGGGAGCCCGAAGTGGGATTCAACCCCAGGACCTGAGCTGAAGGCAGACGTTTAACCCACTGAGCCACCCAGGTGCCCCACCTCTGAAGTCTTCTTGAAAAAGTCCTTGCTCCCGGGCCCCAAACAGCTGAGACCCCTGCACCCTCCCCTCCCTTCAGCCTCCCCTCTGCCCTTCTGTTTATTCCATGGACTCTATACTTGAGGGCCTTTGTGCTCCCCATTTACCCCATCTGATCAGGCCTCCATGTGGGTGGCTCCTTCCTGTTCACCTGATCACAGACCATCTGGCAGTGGCCCTCGGCCCCCCTCACCGTGCCCTGGGGCAGCTCCTGAAAGCACCATGCTTATTTAGGTGCATGTTGTCAGCCCCTTCCCTCCCAGACACAAAGCCCCAGGCGCTGCTGACCCTCAGCCCACGCCCTGTGCTGCCCAGGGCATGCCCTAGCCATGTCTGCTTTGTCCAGCCTGCAGGCATCCCTCAGCCCAGCTGGCTCTGTCCAGCTGGTGCTCCGCAAACCACTAATGACAGAGCTGCTGGGCTCCAGCTTCCTGGCCCTGACATCGACCGCTGACTCAGGCCATCAAGCTGATGTGCCGCAGGTGATCGTGGGTGAGGGTGGGTGTCTGGAGTCCCGGCAGGGCAGGTGGCCTGTGGTTTGGCAAAGAGACATCGCTGGCAGGTCTAGTCTGGCTTCCTCCCACCTTTCCTGAAGGTCAGCGGCTGACCCTGGCCGGTCCAGGGAGCTGGCTGGGCCGAGGGCCCAACCGCAGGCCGAGAGGAGGTCCTCTGGGCAGGCAGTCGCTCCTCCTTAGTAAACTGGGTCAGAGAACAGTTGCCGAGGGACCTGTGGGGCCCAGGCACACCCAGCCCGCAGCCTCCCTTCCCTGCCTGCCCTGCCTAGGGCCAGAGACTTCTCATTCTCCAAGTCTGGGGGTCACCTCCTCCAGGAAGACTCCGGATACGCCCTGGTCTCTCCCTGCCCCTCCCGGGGACACCCCCCACCCCCCACCGCACACACACACTTTAGATTTAGATTTAACTAATACAGGATTTTTCTCTCACATGAAACAAGCCTAGAATTAGGAAATCTAAGGCCAGGATGACTCCTCCACAGTGTTATTGGGGATTTTTCTTCTCTGCCTTGTATAATGTCGAGTTTCCATGACCGAACCCCCGAAAGGGGGAAGTGGTTCGGTCAGGGCACTGACAGGACACACACTGAGGCTCACTGAGGCTCAGGGCAGCTTCCGGGATGCTTCCTGCCACTGGGGTCCATGGCTTATGACCAGAATCCCATAGATTATGACCAAGTGGAGACACCACCACCAGGAGGCCAAGGGTGGAACTAGCAGGAGTTGCTCAGGGACCTGGGCTGGGGCCTTGGTGTGCAACACCCATTCTCCCATGGGGAAACTGAGGCTCCCAGTGGGGAGACTTGAACCCAGGACTCCTGAGCCCACCCCAGCACCCCCAGATGGGTGCTGGGAGCTACTTCGAGGCCGTGGTCAGGGCCTTTTCTCTGTCCCACCTCAGACCCAATGCTGACCACAGCTTTGCTCTCCTCGGGGAGACCTCTGCAAATACCCCAGGAGCTGTGGTGGGGAGGGGCTTTGGACCCAGGAGGCATGGATCCCTCCTGCCCCACCCCTGTCCCTGCCCCGAGGCTCGCAAGCCTGCCCAGCACCACGTGGCCCCCATGCAGAGGGATATCCTTGTGCTGTTTCTGGTTCTGTTGGCATCACAACCACTGAGGGACCCGGCTCTCTGGCCCACCCCCAAGTCCCGGGGAGGCTGTGCAGCTGGTCTGTGCACCCCAGTTTGAGCCCCAAGGTGGGGATTTAAGTCAAGTCATGGATCTGACCGAGGGGCACCGAAAGGGAGGGCCTCACTTCCGAGCACCTGCCTTGGCTTCACACAGATGCTGTCACTCATCATCACTTAGCACGGGGCACGTGTCCCTCCGTGCGGGAAAGTCAAGGCTTGTCAGTGTGGCGTGTTAGGAATGAGTCTGCATCAGTTTGGGAGGGAAGGAGGCCCACGGAGGGTCTGTCCTGGTCCCAGGACCGGCCGGCATGGTTTCCATGCAGCTGGGTTCCCGAGGACCAACCTGTCACCGCTCACATCTCCTGGTTGATGAGCAAACTCGGTCCAACAGATGGCAAGGCTGCCTGCCTCCTGGTAAAAGATGTGTCATTGACAAGCAGGGGTCCTGGAGGACCTTTTTCTAAGAACAACCGCAGAACAGGGGGCCAGGCGGGAGCAGGTTGCCCTTTTCTCTCTGCCCACCTTTGGAACCCCTGGTCTGTGTTTCTCGGTCTGAACATGTTGGGCTCATAGCTCTTCTTCCAGGCTTCCTTGGACCCGCCTGGCCGGCGAGCCTCTGCTTCTTCCCTTGCCGTCTGCCAAGGCTGATCAGAAGGGCTGCAGAGCTGAGAAATTCCATTTTGATTCCACAGCGGCTCCTTCCCGAGGAGGGGTGCAGAGCAGCCTGCCCAGGAAGCAGGTAGGGGGCAGGCATGCCCTGGTGGCCGGCTCTGGGGGCGGCTGGCCCACCCCAAGGACTCCTCCTGGGCCCAGCACTGCTCAGGGGCTGAGCCACGCGACGGCTGGGCCCCCGTCACGTAGTCAAGGCAGGTCCGAGAACCTGGACGTGCGTGTGACCTGCTAGCCTATCCGTGGGGCTGACTGCCTGGCCAGCCCATGGATGCTGTGCATGCTGCAGAGAGGCTGCAGTCTCTGGGTAGGCTCCCCAAAGTGCCACGTGTTCCGTCCCTGGCTCTGGTGGCGTCCAGGCTGGCAGCAGGCCCGGCCCTGGCAGGCCCGTTGCTGGGCAGAGCCCAGGAGAGCATGCAGCCGGCTCTCCTTGAGGGCATCTCACAAGTCGATGGAAACCCATCCAGCACAAAGGGGCATTTATCGGACTAGATGCGGTGTCTCCGCCTGAACGCAGGGAGGACAGAAATAGCCTTTCACGGAGCGCCAGCAGGGCTGGGCTCTCTGCTTTGGAGGCTGTCAGTTTCCCAGCTCCTCTGAGCTGTGTGACCCGATCCATATTCATGGTGAGTTCCTCTCTGTGTCCTGGGCAAGGGACCCTTTGATCCCTCTCCGCTAAAACTGTTAGAGAGGGAGAGAGGAGGGGGGAGGAGAGAGGGGGGGAGGGGGAAGGAAGGAGGGGAAGAGGGTGGGGGAGGGAGGGGGAAGGAAGGAGGGGAAGAGGGAGAGGGGAGAGGGTGGGGGGAGGGAGGGGGAAGGAAGGAGGGGAAGAGGGAGAGGGGAGAGGGAGAAAGAGCGGGGAGGGAGGGACATGTAAGAGGGGAGGAGGAGGAGAGGGAGGGAAGGGGGAGGGGGAGGGGGGAGAGAATGGAAAGGGGGAAGTGGTTCGGTCAGGGCGCTCTGCCTCAGTGATCCCCTGTGGCGTGAACGCGGAGAACTTAGAGCTCACCTGATGCTCTCGCTGACGTGCTCTCGGTAATATGATAGCAGGTGGCCTCACTCCAGGAAGAGACTTCGGTGTCCCTGAAAATGGCTTCCCTCCCCATCCCCCTCCACAGGCTTTGCTTGTGCTGCTCCTTCTGCCTATAATGTCTCTCCAAAAATGCACCAGTAAGCAACAATTAGGTCCCACCTGATACCTATAAAGAATTTTAAAAACTTTAATGTGCTAAAACCAATGCTAGTAATGTTCTGAAGAGGCTAAGTAGCTCAGTTGCTACTAACAGAAAGTTCAAAGATTTAACTAATACAGGATTTTTCTCTCACATGAAACAAGCCTAGAATTAGGAAATCTAAGGCCAGGATGACTCCTCCACAGTGTTATTGGGGATTTTTCTTCTCTGCCTTGTGTAATGTCGAGTTTCCATCCTCAAAGTAGCCTCACGGCCCAAGATGGCTGCTGGAGATCCCACCATCAGTGCAAGAAGCAGGTGTAGGGGGCAAAAGGGGGCTGGTTTCCAGTTGTCTGTCTCCCCTTAAGGAGCTTTACAGACGAATCTATACATTCTGCTTCCATTTCACCAGCTCCCCCTTGCTCAGGGTGGGCTGGGCAAACTGCCCCCCCAGGATGAAACCAGGGCTCACTCCTGAGGGCCGAACTGTCTGCTGCAGGCTGGCACCTCTGAGTCCGGCTGGCAGAGCCGTGCAGTGGCTGCGCCCTTCTGGAAGCACACGTTACCTACTGACGGCGCAGAGCGCCCATTCCCTAGATTATTACAGGGAAGCTGGGGCCCTGCCCCAACAGAGGTCCCCTGATACAAAACAAAGGAGGGATGGGGCGCTGAGCGCTAGGAAAAGCAAGAGGCTAGAGGCCTCCTGGAGGGGCTGCCCACCCCCAAGATGGCCCCACCATCCTCACATCCTGGGTCACGCCCTTCTGCAGTCTCTTCCCCCAGCGAGCCAGGCGGCCTGTGTGACTGGTGACCTGTGGCGGAGTGAGCTGGGTGCCCTCCGGGATGTAAGGTGCCCGTGGCTCTGCCCCTCCCTCCTGGGCCACCTGCTCTGGGGGAGCCACCCCCACGTGCTGAGGACACGCAGGCCGCGATGCGGAGAGCCTGGTGTGGGCAGGAGCGGAGGCCCCCAGCCATCAGCCGGCAGCAGCTGCCCGCGAGGGAGGGAATCTCCTGGAAGTGGGTCCCCGGCCCCGTCAAGCCTTCGGGTGAGACCACAGCCGAGAGACCCCGAGCCAGAGCCACGCTGCAGACTCGCTCCTGATTCTTGACCACAGAAACTATTAGAGACACTGAATGATTACTGGTTTTTAAGCCACTAAGCTTTAGGGCCCTTTGTTTGACAGCAATAGGTAAGTAAAACTGTACTTTGGTCCTGAGGCCGAGCTGCTCTGTGGTGTCAGCATCTTGGAGCGGACCCGGTAGGATCTGTTTCTCACTCATGAGCGTTGGATGTGGGTGGGGGCTCCCTGCTGGTCACCCAGGGACCCAGTGCTCTCTGGCCTGATGCCAGGTCACTTCTCCCTTCCAGTGGTGGAGTTAGTCGTGTGATCACACCCGGACCTTCGTGGCCGGGAACGTATTGGTATAAACTCAGCCCCGTCTGCCACAGGCAATCACAAGGAACTTCAGATGCAGGTAATACCGCTGTGGGGACGTGAGCGGTGACATCCGAAACGCTGACATGCTCAGCGAGGTTTCATCAGGGTGGCGGGATGGGGTCTTCTTTCTACCTCTGCTGACTTGCACGCTTTCTCCAATGGGCACCTGGCCCCTTGGCAAGCCCGCTGGCCGCCTCCTCCATCTGTCACCTACGGTTCTGTGTGTGTACTTCCCACAGCACCTCATAACCAGACGAAAAGGCAGAATAAGAGACGTACGCGGTGATGCTGGTGGTTTTGAGCCCTAATCGAAGGCATGTCTATTGGCTTCACTGTCTCCTGCCCAGTGACATCTTCCCAGCACTCCCAAAGCTTCCCCGGGCATGGATGCAGGTGGGGGCGCAGGCCAGGCAGGAGTGGGGACGCTTCAGAGAACACCAGGGTCCTGGTCCTGCCTCCCTGGGCTCCTGGGTGCTGCCCACTCAGCCCAAAATGAGACCTCCACCTAAGGCTGCGGACATCTCCCCCCTCACTGGTCCCTGATGCCCATGTTCCCCCAGGATGCCCACAGCCCCCAGGATGCCCAGAGATGCCCCATGATGTCCACAGATGCCCCATGATGCCCACAGACCCCCATGATGACCACAGGCCCCCATGATGCCTACAGCCCTCATGATGTCCACATCCTCATGATGTCCATGTCTCCATGATGCCCACATCCCCATGATGCCACAGTACCCATGATGCCCACAGACCCCTGTCATGATGCCCATGTCCCCCCATGATCCGCACAGCACCCCCAGGATGCTCATATCCCCATAATGCCAACATCCCCATGATGCCCACAGACACCCCTCACGATGCTCACAGTCACCCAGGATGCCCATGGCCCCCCATGATGCCTCGGGCCCCTGTGATGCCCGGCCTCCTGTTAATAGTAGGAACCCTCTGATGGTGGCCTCTCTCCCAGCCCACAGCCCTCTGAATGCACTGTCTGTTGTGCACCCCTCAGGGAAGGCCCTGTCCTGGCTGTGGTGGCGGGAGGAGTGAGGTCTGGTCACAAGTTAGTCATCAGGGTAGGGGCGAGGGGTGGACGCTGGGAGCCTGATGGACCAGCTCACCTCAAGGCTGGCCTCGGCCCTCTGGCCACATGGCCTCAGGGCATGGTCTCACTTCTCTGAACCTTGCGGGGGAGATCCCATGTTGGAACCACCTCTCCGAGCCTGGGTGCTGAGGAGCACTGACCTGTGACCCTGGTGAAGGGTGTCCTGGAGTAGGAGGGGCTGGCCCTCACGTGGCCCTCCCAACAAGCCCAGCTATAGATACTATTATCCCATTTTATAGACGAGAAAACGGAGGCCCACAGGGTGGTAGAGCCAGTGGGTGGAGGGGACCGCTTGAAAGCCCAGAGGCCCCCAAAGTGCTCTAACGTGGTGGCTGTGAGGGGTGGCCCCTGCCAGGGTGGGGGTCCCCAGCTCCACACGGGTGCAGGCCATGCTCGTGGGGACGGGGGCATAGGCGGTGATCAGGGCCACCGGCAAAGCTCAGACTTCAGAGAGGCTTGTGGGGAGGGGGTGGCCCGAGTCGCTGTGCTGGGGTCAGGGGCCGCGGCTGGTGCCTCCCACGGGGGAGGCGACACGGTGGCTGACCTGCCCCAGGCGGGAGTGAGGGCCGGGGAGGGCCGCGGGCGTCAGCAGTGGGAGCTGCCCGACAGTGGCCAGGCCGTGGTGTGCCCGACATCCCCCGAGGGGCTCGGCCTTGGCTCAGGGCCTGTGGGAAAGCAGAACAGGCCCAGGCAGCCCGAGAACGACGAGGACCAGCCGCGGCGGGAGCCGGAAGCTGCGGCCTGCTCCCTGGGAGCAGCACGAAGCAGACCTGTGGGCACCGGGCCGAGGTCCACCTCATTCATATGGATGATGGATGGTCCGTCTGGCTCCGTGTCGCTACAGCCCTCATGATGTCCACATCCTCATGATGTCCATGTCTCCATGATGCCCACATCCCCATGATGCCACAGTACCCATGATGCGCTAGGGGTCAGTGGCCAGCCAGGTGTCCTTCTAACCTGGAGCCAGTAGCGAGGGGACACATGATCGCTGCCTCACCCCACGGCCGCGTTGGCTGTCACAGATGGACACCGAGGAAGAGGAGAGGTCTGGTAAAGCTTCACAGAGAAAGATGGGAACAAGGGGGAGCAGGGGAGGGAGGGAGACACGGAGACAGACAGAGATGGAGACACTGAGAGACACACAGGGAGAGAGACAGAGTGGGAGGGAGAGGGAGGGACGTCAGGGAGTCGGGGGCGCTGAGACGCCCCCGGTGCCCCCTCACTCACCTGTGCGGGGTGGCTGCCCTTTGAAGCCGCTGCCCACCTGCTTCCGATGTAGCCCAGGTGCGTGGTGGCCCTGAGCTCCTCCAGAGAGTGGGCGTGCAGTGACGGGCTTGGGGTGCGCGTGTAATGGGGTTCTGACCCGAGGGACACGGGGACTCCTGTGGGTGGTCCTGCGACAGGTTTCCGAGACCCGGCCCCACGGGGGTCAGGTCGGGGTCCTCGCGCTGCCCCGGGGTGAGGAGCAGGAAGCAAGAACCGCGAGGTCAGCCTGCCCTTGCCCTGGTGTCTAAACGACATGCACTTAGGACTTCAGTAAAAATTCCAGCATTAATTTTTCTGCCATTCACGTTTTCCAGAAATTGCTTAAAACACATGTTCTGATTAGAATGGCTGCGGATGACCCTTTTCCTCCTTCCCCCCATGCCGGGGTCCTGGCCCGGCCCAGCCGCGAGTGGAGGGAGGCCCCTGACCCGTGGGAGATGGGCTCCGGGGGCCGCGCGAGCCCGTGGTCACGGAGGCGTCCGGGCGGGAAGGTGCATGGCCCTCACCCCGGAGCTGGGCGTCAGGGAAGTGGGCAGGACGTCATCACGGGTTGTGGCAGCAACTGTGTCCTCCCCTCTGGTCTGCAGCCCGGTGGCGGCCAGGGAACTCACGGCTCTCACCAAAGCCTCAGAACTGGTCCTTGCGGGCAGCTGTCAGGACAGGTTTATAAGCTAAAAGCGTCCACCTGTTAGGAATGACGGAGCGTCACCTAACAGAAGTACGATTTCTCCCCTCCCATCGCTAGATCAGACCTGGGCAGCCAAGGCCTCGCCCAGAGGCTCAGTGTTGTCTGGGCAGTAGCTTGGGATGCTTGCGCCTTCGCCGCAGGGTCGCTGCCTCATGGTCACAACACGGCTGCCACAGGTCCAGGCATTGTGTCTGTGTGTAGGCCACGGAGAAACAGGGAGGAGCCACTGGCCGTATCTGCTCCCATTTCTCCTAAAAGCAAAAGCCCCGAATGTCCCCCGCAGACTGCCCTTTAGGTCCCAGGGCCACTCTTTGCTGCAAAAGAAGCGCGGAAATAGGGAACAGAGTTGACCCAATTGTGACCGATCACTGGGCTGAACATGTTGTCCCCGGGGCAGGCGCTACCACTGCATACCCATTCTTTTCCTCTTGATTTTTAGGAACGGACCCCTCAATCTTATCTGGATTACCCCAAATAAAGCCCATCTCTCTATCTCCTTTACAGGGTAAAAATTAGTAACAGTAACCCCACTGAAATGGAGTGGGGAGGTTTGGCGGGGGAGCTCCCAGCCCTAGCTCGTGGTCAGTTGCAGACCCAACAGGAAGAGACGGACTTGACCTCGCCCACCGACAGCTCGGCCAATGAGAAGCCACCACACTTGGAACGCCCGGTTTCCTCCGATGGACTTTCAGTTCATAACCACCTTCCCAACCGATCTCTTTTCTCCTTAAAAAAGCGTACCTCTCCCTTGTTCCCCAGATTGGCCTACAGTCTCACCACCGCTTACTGTCCTGGGCTGTAAGTCTCTCTTCTTCCCCAATAAACCCATCTGTAGGTGGGGAAGTAACTGGCAGTTCGACGTTTGAGGTTGACCACGGCCAGGCGTGCCCACGCGCCTAGGCTCTGCTCCTGCCCCTCGACTCGCTGGAGTTTCTTGGCTGAGAAGGAGGGGAGCGGCAGGAGCCCTGGCCTTCTGCCGGGCAGCTGAGTGGCCCGCGGTCCCACGGCACCATCCCCGACCCGCTCATCCGACGGGCTGCTGGCCCTCCCCAGACAAAAACCTTCTCACCTTCTCCAGCTTTTCCCCTCAGGTGGTGGTGAGACCACGGCAGGCCCGTCCCAGGCCTGGGCTGTGGCCCTGGGGGCCTCAGACGTCAGCACTGAATTGTGGGACTAACACCCATCTTGAGGATCATATACACGGACCATCAGGAATGTCAACACTTGGAATGGTGTCGTCCCCCGGAAAGGTCTGTCAGGCAAGGCCTCTCCCCCCGCTGCAGAGGTCGCCGTGGTTCAGACTCATCGTGCCTGTTCCACAATCACAGGAAACGAATGTCTCTTACGGATCCGGTGCCCGTTTGGGGCCCTTCTGAATGAAGCTGCTCTTCACTCTCGCGTGCGAGGACTCGTGTAAACATAGGTTTCTCACTTCTCCTGGGCAAACAGAGTGGAATTTCTGGTGCGTGTTCAGTGTGTCAGAAACTCCCAGACCGCTGTGGCCGGGGCCGCCTGCGTTCTTCCAGCGAAGCCCGAGTCCCGGTTGCTCCCCACCCCCACACTGGGGTTTCTGTCAGATTTTCTGCCCCTCCAGTGGGTTTACAGAGCCTCTCCCTGAGGTTTAGCGAGCACTTCCCACACGATCGGTGACATTGAGGGTACTTGGACGTGCTCATGAGCCACTCGTGGGTCTTTTCTGGTGAAGTCTATTCAAGTCTTTGGCTCATTTTATCCATCTATCTATCATCCATCCATCTATCTATCTATTTATTAGAGAGAGAGGTCTTTGGCTCATTTTAAAATTTGGGTTATTCATCTTTTTAAAAAAGCCTGGATTTTTTAAGGCGTTCTTTAATATTATACATATCTACCTGTTGACCTTAAATAAAAGTTCTTTTGCCAGACAAAGAATGGATTTATTCAGGAATGGCGGAGAATGGCAATCTGGGACCAGCAAGCTGTGGCAAAACCACCGGCTAGCGCAACACACAAAGCCGAGGAACATTATTTGATGGTGAGTAAGGAGGATGTTGGGAGGGTGGTTTTGAACCAAAGTCCGTTGGAGAGAAGCGGGAGTTCAGGGTGAGGCGGTTCCTCACGGGCTGAGCTGCAGGGCTGGTGGGTTTTCTGTGGGAGACGCAGAGCACATGTCCCCCTGTTGGGGCCTGCAGTTGAGGGTTCCCCCGCGGAGAGGGGACACGCGGGACACAGGGCCGTGCGCTGTGAGAGCTCCCCCTGCTGGCCGCTGGGCTCTGCTTCACTGAGGTTTCCTTTTACTAATTTTCACATTTCCCCCTTTTGTTTTTTTGTTTTTTTTAAGATTGTATTTATTTATTTGACAGAGAGGGAACACAAGCAGGGGGAGCAGGAGAGGGAGAAGCAGGCTCCCCGCAGAGCAGGGAGCCGGATGCGGGGCTCGATCCCAGGACCCTGGGACCATGACCTGAGCCGAAGGCAGACGCTTAATGACTGAGCCACCCAGGCGCCCCCACATTTCCCCCTTTTGATCAAGATTTTTTTTTTTTTCTGAAAGCATCACTGATCAAGGGTGAGGTTTTCCGAATTCAGTGGCCTTTGTCTCTTGGCTCCAGGAAGGACCTTTCCTGGGTGTCATGTCCCACGTGGGAGGGAAATTGTACAGATTGGAGGCCCATTGGAGTAACGAGGAAGGTCAGGAGGGAGAAACTCTCAGGCACTTCCCTTCCATTGTCCACATTTGTCAAGATCGCAAGCCCTGGAGATCATCCCCTTATTGTACATCATTTTTACACAGGTTTGACGGGCAATGAAATACAAAACTCAAGATAATTATACAAAACAAAAGAAGTTACATGACAATTCCAAATTGTGTGATGGTTCTAAACCAGGAATCTAGGTCTGAAAGGAGCCAACTGAAATATTAATTGGCATTTATTCCAACTTAGAGGGGAAAGGTTCTCCTTACAAGGGCAAAGCTGGAGTCCTGTATACCTTCTGGAAGTTTCTGCCTGAAGCAGCCACGAAAGCTGACTAGTGGACTGCAAGAGCACGCTGGGAGAACTAACCAAGTACGTTTGGGAAGAATCTGTGTAGATATAAATATGAAACAACAGCTGATGAACTTTTTGCAAAAACAGCACAACTTCGGAGACGTTGTAAAATAGTGTTGTTATCTCAAAAGAACTGTTTGGAACCAAATCTGCTATGGATAAACAGCCTGTAAGCCTGCCAACTCAGAGACCATGAATTTGGATAAGAATCCAAAGTCAGTTAATAGTTCAGAAGAAAGAAGGCTTTGTGAATTCTGAAATTTCTAACCCTTTGAAGAATGCAAGTGAAAATGAACCTGTCCCGGGATAATAATGAGGCTGTTTCTAAAAGACACACTCAAAAGAAGTTTCCCCCTTTCACAAGGATTTGGATAAAGCAGTCTTGTCTTCCTACAAAAGAGAGAAG
Organism: Halichoerus grypus; assembly: GCF_964656455.1. Lineage (NCBI taxonomy): Eukaryota > Metazoa > Chordata > Mammalia > Carnivora > Phocidae > Halichoerus > Halichoerus grypus. The sequence goes on from NC_135725.1 coordinate 935,229, forward strand.
AAAACAGTGAGAAGAAGGTGTACTGGCCTGGTCCAGACATCGCGGGAAAGCTGTGTGGTCAGATGTCAGTCTGCTTCAGTTCTGGGAAATCTGTACTTTGGGGTCACCAGATGGCGTGCAGGGCCAGTCAGGGTTTGGTGCTTTCTTTGCATGTCTTACGTGAATCTGAGAGCGTATTCCCTGGAGTTCGGCGGCGCTTTCCAGCGAGAGTGAAGAGAGTCTTTCTGGAGGCACCTTTTCTGACAGACGAAATCTCCAGGTTGCAAGGGGTGATGCAGGTCATTGTCCCCCTGGGAGCGCACTGTGGAAAGATCGCTCCGCCAAACCATGGTTATTTTTAATAGAAGCAGCTAGGCCTTGAGACCACCGAACTGGATCTCCCTTTTTCAGCTGTGGGTCAGAGGAGGCAGGGGCCACACGGGCCAGATGTCCTGGGACTCTCTGGGGGGGGGGGGGTGAGAGTTGAGGAGTTCCAAAGAGAGTGGATCTGAGATTTAGAAGGATCCACAGCAGTGCTTTCGGCCAAGGTGTGCGGACGGTCTCCACAGATGTTGCCAATTGAGACGTCGTGATGCCGTCGGCGAGCGTGACTAACTCTGAGGACTGAGGATGGTGTGCACCGTGCAAGTGTTGTTAACACCCGCCCAACAGTGCAGATTTGTCGAAGCACCTGACCGGTGAAACAGGTTCCCCAATCGCTGTGAAGTTGGAGAGGGGTCCCCAGGTAGGGATTCTCTTTCTCACAGAATTTTAGCCACAGAAGAAGCAGTGGCCTGTCTACAAGGGAAAGCTTCGGTCCAATGACAAACATACAGACCACGACTAAAATGTGTTTCTATCCCCGAGATAGGGAAGCTGCAGGAGATCCATTTGCCAAACTGGAGTGGCCCTGCGGGCAGTCCAGAGTCTGGGAGCCGTGCAGTTTTCCCCGGACTATGCTTTGAACAGGTGGGATAAGCAAGGTAGGCATTGTGGATTCTGCCAATATCCGTGGAGATTTTGCCCATAAGGAGGGTGGCAGCTGATCTAATCGGGAATAATGATTAGTGTCTTTGGAATCAGCTCCAGTTAGCTTAGAGATGGAGCAAAGAAAACATGTTGAAGGGCCATTTGATTTACTTCTTTGGATACTTTGATGGCTCCTGTCAAATTCTAGAATGATTTCCCCCTTTGGGGAGGAAGAAATTCCAGCGTGAAATTTTTCTAAGAGGTCTCAGCCCAATAAGTGATTAGGGGCAGAGGAACTAAAGAGAAAAGGGCATGTATCTCCCAAAGGGCCTGGACAGAGGGACAGGGCTCAGGGACAGGCACCTGTTTGGGTTGATTAGAGACCCCACTCTGGGAGCTGTTTTTGTGCTCCGAGGCACGGGCTGCCTCGTGGTGGTGGGCTGAGCACTGAGAGTCAATACAGACAGAGATTCACTCCCAGTCTGGAGGGTGGTTTCTCCAGTGGAATAAGAGGGAGGACTGGGGAAAGCCACGAGTTCCTTGGGGCCCCAGCACTGGGAATTAGGAGGACACTGGACGGGCTTGGTCAGAGGGTCGGAGGTGCCTGGAGCACTTACATGGGTAACAGTTTTCCCCCCAATGTCCTGGCCCTTTGCAATAACAGTAAAAACCATGAGGTTTTTGGTTTTGGGGGCCTCCATTTGCCAGAGCTGAAAATTGAGAATTTTAGTGGCCTTTGTTTTAGGTGACTCATCCAGGATTCGAGCAAGCTAGCTTGCCAAATTGACTAAATCTGGGGCATTCGTAGTTTCACATTCCATGCTGGTCCTATTAACTAAAAGAGAAAGGTCCCAGTTTGGCCCCTTAAAAAACATAGAGTTAAGTGCTGCCTGGTTGGATTCAACATCTAAAGGAAGACCAGAACTTTCTTTAAATACCATTTGGAATCAGTGAGCATAACCTAACAAATTGACTTGTTGGATCACTGTTGTACACCCGAAACTAGGGTAAAGTTGTGTGTCAACTCTATTTCAATAAAACAAACAAGCAACAGAAGATTGAAAGATTTTGACTAATAGTCTTTCAAACTACCATCTGTCATAAGCAAAACAGAAAAACAGCAAATAAACTGGGGGAAAAACGTGGAACTATATGACAGTTAAATTGTCAATATTTTTAGATATTAAGAGTTATTTTAAGTCAATAATGTAAAGCCAAATATTCCAATGAAAATATAGAAGAAGAAAAAACAACAAAAAAGAAAATACAGAAGTAAGAAATGAACAGATAATGCATGAAAGAAAAAAAATACCAAAGACTTACAATATAAAAGATATTTTACAGTAATAAATAAATACTTCTAATCACGGAATCAACTCTATTGGCCGTGTTGACCTAGAAAATGTGTATTAACTTTCTATGCCTCAATTTACTAATTTGTGAAATTGGGATTAAAATTAGTAACTAATTTACAAAGTTTTTGTGAGACGATATAAGATAAATATATACTCACCACAAAGTGTTCATTAATGTTGACTATAATTTATCATAATTTTACAAATTTTACCCCCCAAATAAACACATTTAAAAAAATACCTATTGCTTGTAAGGATGTATGGAAATGTGCACTTATGTGTTGCTTGTGGTTACGTAAATTGAAATTAATATCTAAGAATTAGATTTGAAATTACACATCAGAATACTTCAGGTAATATTGCTTACAATGGTATTAAAGTAGAAGCAACTCGGAAGTCCAAGGTGGGAACGGAATATTAGCTAAAAAAATTGTAGTTAATTCATACAATAAAATACTTTTCACCCATTAAAGTGATACTATAGAATATTATATAACATTTTAAAATACTCATGTTCTTACGTGACAAGGCAGGCTTCAGTGTGACGATATTAGCGTATAGAAAGACCACCTGGAGTCTATCGTGGCCGTGACGAGCAGGTGCATCAGGATTTGTGGGCAAACCTGAATCCTGTTCCAATCAGCAGGCTTGGGAGGAGCTCCTGTAATTGCTGGGTGGAGATCTCCAGCAAGCGATCTTGCGTCTGGCCCCAGGTAGGGGTCTGTTTCTCTAAATTTCTTTCAGGTTAGTTAGTTTCATCTCGTGTTCTGCCCGGTCCTCACCAATAACATGTGGCCTAATTGATATAAATCTGAGAAACCAGGTTGGTAAGTTTGCATAACTATTTTAATTCTTCAGCAGACCAGCGGGGGTCCTTCGTCACTTTAGGAAACTCTTTGTGGCTCTCAATTTGGCCTAAGTCCAGGGAGCATCAGAAAGTTGGGGTTCATTTGGATCCTCAGAAGACTTGAGTTTAGCGGGGGTGGGGAGAGGCTCAGAGGAACAGTGACGTTGGTTGAGAGTCAGAATGGGGAAGCTGAGGGTGTAGGGGAGGTGGGGACAGCACGCAGGGGGCTCCGGGGCCCACAGTGGCCTCCACGGGTGGGAACCGAAAAGAGGGGTGGGGGAGGGGCCTCAGAAGCCATTTTGACTTCTTTGGATTGTTTGTCCGCCTCAGTGTACAAGTTGTTGTTGCTTTTTTTTTTTTTAAGGATTTATTTATTTATTTGAGAGAGAGAGAAGAGAGCCTGCAAGCGGAGGGACAGAGTGGGAGAGAGAGAAAATCTCAAGCAGACTCCCCGCTGAGCGCAGAGCCTGACTCGGGACTTGATCCCACGACCCCGAGGTCATGACCTGAGCCAAAATGAAGAGTCAGACGCTTAACTGACTGAGCCACCCAGGCGTCCCTTCGTCTACAGACTGTATTTTGCAGAGAGGGAGCTTTAGATTCCCGGCCACTTTTGGAAGCTGGAAAATACTGCTCAGCAGCACCCGCACCGTTTCAGGAACTTTAGAGCCTTGGTTGTCCGATTCGGCTTTGGGAAAAGTTTGGGGAGATGCGTGTTCCCGTAATGGCCATTGAAGTTCTAAGATCTTGTGGTTTAGGGCACCTGGGTGGCTCTGTTGGTGAAGTGTCTGCCTTCAGCTCAGGCCATGGTCCCAGGGTCCTGGGATTGAGCCCCTCGTCAGGCTCCCTGCTCAGTGAAGTCTGCTTCTCCCTCTGCCACTCCCCTGCTTGCGCGCGCGCTCTCTCTCTCTGTCAAATAAATAAATAAGGGGCGCCTGGGTGGCTCAGTCGTTGAGCGTCTGCCTTCGGCTCAGGTCATGATCCCAGGGTCCTCGGATCGAGCCCCGCATCGGGCTCCCTGCTCAGCGGGAAGCCTGCTTCTCCCTCTCCCACTCCCCCTGCTTGTGTTCCTGCTCTTGCTATCTCTCTGTCAAATAAACAAAATCTTAAAAATAAATAAATAAATTCTTTAAAATAAAAGAAAATCCTGTGGTTTAGTTGGTCCATTTAGCTAGAAATGCGCATGTGGAGGGCCTGCAGTGTTCACGCATAGGGCCGGCCGGGATCTCAGGGCCAGGGGAGGGGGGCACCCTCAAAGCATTTTGACAACTTGGATCCCGTTTCTTAGAGGTTTTTCTCTAGAGCAAAGAGAAAAATCCCTAAACAGCACACTTTGAACAGGAACCGTCTGTTCCAAAAGAAATCTGACCAAAGCCAGCACATTTCCAGTTAGGAACAGTTAGTTTCCAAAAAGGAGTGGGACCAAAGACCAAACGAGTACTTTCAGAAAGAAGACTTAAAACAGATCCCGATTAAGCCTGGAGAGCTCAGAATGCAGAGAGCTGGAAATCCAGGAGACACGCCGCTCAAGCCCGAGGGTTGCGGGGAAGCGGGGCGGTCAGCGGGTTCTGTGGCCACCACCTGCCTGCTCGCCAGCCTCGGGTGGTTGGCGTCTTCTCTGGATCCCGCTTCTCTGGCCCCAGGTAGTGTTGACCTGAAAAATAAAACTTGCTGTTATTTTACCAGCAAAAATGGACTCATTTGGGAATAGCAGAGAATTGCCATCTGGGACAAGCAAGCTACCACAAAACCATAACGTAGTTTAGTGCAACAAATCAACGAGAGGAGCGCTATTTTCTGGAGAAGGAGGACATTTTTTGCAAGCCAGTCGCTGGGGAAAAGCAGGAGTTCTGAACCGTGGCGGTTTCGTGCTGGCTGGGTTGCAGGGGTGGTGGGTTCCTCCCAGGAGCTACACCCCTTTCCTGGCATTGAGGGTCCTTCTGTACCTGGCGTGGGCAGTGGTTGCGAGGCCCCCCCCGCCCCACTCCCCTCCGTTAACTTTCACAAGTCCTTTTTGGGACATGGGTCCTGTGGGTATTTTTCCGAGTCTGCGCCTTGTCTATTGTTTTCCTGATGGTGTCTTTGGTAAGCAGAAGGTTTTATGATTATGTCTCTTGGCACCCTGTCCTGGAGGCCCCTCTTCCCTGCGGTCTCTGAGCGCCGAACACCCCCACTGCCTATCCTGTGATGACATTTCTCCTTCAGCCAGCGTGGTCTCAGGCTCTCCCAGTGCAGGGCACCGCGGGTCCACAGTGTGGGGTGAGGACTTCTAGCGCGCGGCCATGGGCCCCTTGTGACCCCTGGTGCCGCCCTCCTGTGGCCTCTTGACCCGCTTCCCTGCTCTAGGCTCACCCTGCGTCCAGCCATCAGGCGTAGCGCCTGCGCCGTGGTGGCCGCAGCCCAGTCTGGCGCGTGCAGACCCGACCTCCCTGGCGTCCACGCCTTCCCCAGGGAGACCCGTCCCTTCCAAGCTGGCCCTCCCTCCGCCCTGGGGTCTCCTGCAACTTCTTACGCCCTATCAGCGCTTGCTCACTCATGGTACTAATGTCCCCCTAAATGTCCCTGACTGGATGCAGACTGACGTACGGACATAGATTAGCCGTAGGTCGTGTCTCTGTGACCAACGTGACATGATCTACCGCTAATCTACATCCGTATCTAATCCAATCTATATGCAGATATCTACCTGTTCTTTTTTTTTTAAGATTCACTTATTTATTTTAGAGAGAGAGAGAGTGGGGGAGGGGTAAAGGGGAGGGAGAATGTCAAGCAGACTCTGAGCTGAGTGTGGAGCCCGACGAGGGGCTTGATCCCACGACCCTGAGATCGTGACCTGGGCTGAAATCAAGAGTCAGACTCAACCGACTGAGCCAACCAGGTGCCCCCTACCTATTTTCTTAAAAACATCTTAACCATTGTTACGTGTCCAGTCCGGCGGCGTTACGTGTGTTCGCACGGTTGTGCAGCCATCCTCCCTGTCCGTCTCCAGAATGTTCCGTCTCCGGCTGAGACCGCGTCCTCATTAAGCACTACTGCCCACCTGGCACCCGCCATCCACTCTGTGTGATTTGATGACTCCGGGGACCTCACATGGTGTTTGTCCTTCTGTGATGGGCACTCAGCCTCGTGTCCTCAAGGCCCATCCATGCTGTGGCAGGTGTCAGGGTGTCCTGCCTCTCGAGGGCTGAGGAACGTTCCGTGGCTACTGAGCACACGAGCTGCGTGTGCGTTCGCCCGGCCGGCTGCTGCCGTGAAGAATGCGGTTGTGATCACGGGCGTGCGGTGCGATCTGTGGATGACGGCAGCGGGCGTCGATGATGGTGCTTGTGACCGGGCACTGGCTTCGTGCTGAGCCAGGGAGGTGAGGCTCAGGAGGCCACACGGGAGGGCGGAGGCAGAACCTCCAAAGCTCTCAGCTCCTAGGATTCAGAGGACGAGCAGGCAGGCGTGTCCGGGGCCTGGGGCCGGCCTGCGCTGTGCTGTCCACGGAGGCCCAGGCTGTGAGTGCTGTTCACTCCCTCCCCCACACTGTTGTGGCCTCTCTCATGCACACTGCCACATGCTCACACACCTGCGTGTGCTCACACACAGTTGCACTCATGCATGCACACAGCACGTGCTCTTACACACACACGTGTGCACACACAGAATTGAGTGCTCACACACGCTCTCACACACACAGCTCCTTCACTCTCTGCTGACCCCCACCTACTTTTCCGAGTGTCTGCAGTGAAGGGCTCTGGGTGAGGACTCGGCCCGGGCTGGCAGCCCCTGAGCGCCCCTGCTCACGGCGTGGTTGCTGGGGCCTCCCTGGGAACGCTGCCACCGGTCCGTCTGCTCCTGGGGCATCCAGGGAACATTTGCAGCTCTGGATGCTTCTCCTCTGGCACTCAGAGGACTTTCCTGCCACCCAAACAGCAGATGGTCAGGAAATGAAGACCGCTCCAATACCAACCAGAGGAAAATCTAATTCAATTGGCAAAGTGTATGGTCAGAAGAGCATGTGGGTCGACACATGCCATCTTGTTAGGGTGCTGGCCTTCAGAGACCGACGACCAGCAGCTGGCCCAGGGCTGGGGTGCTGGAGTGTGGGGTCTTCTCTGCATCAGCCCCGCTCCCAGGTTTGCAGGTCCGGGCTCCCTTCCACCTGACCCATTTGCAGCTGAGTATCTGGATCTGCTCCTCGGTGGGACGCCATTGACAGGCCGGGCACTGTGCCCAGTACTTTATATGCTGTGGTGCTCCGGGCTGAGTGTGAATATGAGGCACCCAAACCCCAAAGTACCAGCGGTTTAGCAAGGAAGACGCTTCTTTCTTATCCCGTAGAGGCTGCCCCGAGGCAGGCAGGCAGGGCTGCCAGGAGCTCAGGCTCCTCCTGTCCCGGGCCGGGCCGCAGTCGGCACATAGCCTCCCCTCGTGGCCTGAGGTGGCTGCTGGGGTTCCAGCCACTGTGCTTGCATCCCACCCAGCAGGAAGGAAGGGGAGAGAAAGAGAGTACACCCTACACTCTAAGACACTTCTCGGGAGTGTCTGGACATGTGCACTCACGTCAAAGCCCCAAACTGAGCCACATGGCCATAGCTAAATGTAAGGGAAGAGGGGGCTGTCCTTTCTGTTCTAGGCATCCATGTTCCCAAGCAAAGCTCCAGGTTTCTATGAATTAGGAGGAAGAGAGCGCAGAGGGGAGGGCACTTAGCCATCATGCTGCACATACCTAATTCTGCTAATTAATTCTAATTCTTTCTAACGTTTAAACCTTATTTATATGTTTTGACAAGTAGTCTGATTACACAATAGGAAATTCAACACACTTTGTGGTGAAACCTCTCCCTTCTGCTCCTGGGCCTACAGGTCGTCTGGGTCCCAAGACTGGCCCAGGCTTACCGGAGATTTTCAGAAATGCAGATTCCAAGGCCCTTGCCCCAGACCCACGAGTCAGATGGTCTGGGGGTGAGGCCAGGAATCTGTGTTTCAGGCCACCCTCAAGGTGCGCTGGGGGAGGTGGTTCGGGCCGCAGACCCTGCCTGGTGATGACGAGTGGGCAGCGGTCTGACCAGCGGGGACCAGGTGTGGACTCAGCCGTCGTTACTACAGCTGCACTCAGGCGGTGGCCGTGGCCGGGCTGACAGCACGACCTGTGGGAGGCTGGCGGGCACAGGGTTGTAGCTGCGCGGAGCCTCAGGGACTGACCCTCCTTTGCTCCAGCCTGGGCTGCCCATGGCAAGCCCTGCAGGTGTGCCCTCCTCCACCCCCACGGGGACCTCGGGGTTGGTGGTGCCATGACACCGCGCACAACGGAGGCCTGAGGGGCGAGCTAAGGGGCAGTGCCCACAGCCTGGGGCGGCCCAGGGGCCTCACGGCCACCACCCTGGCTCCGTCTGGGGGCAAGACCCCACTTGGTGGGACCCGGGGAGAGCGAGGTGGGTTCATGCACCCAGCACAGGTGGCCTGCCATCAGCTTAGGCCCTGCGTGGGTGAGGGAGGTGCTAGAACCAGAGGGCAGGGCTCAGAGAGGGTCCAGGGAGACGCCCCAGCCCCCGTGCGGGCCGCTTGCAGAAAAGAGGTGCTCGGTGGAGCAGCCCAGGACCCGAGGGCAGAGGCTGAGCTCACGCACGCTAGCAGACACGGAAATTAAAGCCTCACCGGGGTACTGCTTCTCCCCCCATGCCATAGGCAATTAACACGCTCTGCGGGCGAGGCGGCATCTGGTGCGAGTGTGAATTGGCACAGCCTCTCCCGAGGGCGCCCTGACACAATCTACCACAACTACAAGTGCAGACTTCTGACCCAGCAGCTGACCCGGGCCGGCCCAGCGGGCACAGTGCATGCACAGCTGTGGGCTGGCTATGGCTGCCGCCGGACAAACACTAAGGAAAGAAAAGGGAAATCGCCCAAAAGAAATGGCCATGGCTGAAATCGGGTGTATTTTCTTACATGAGATCATGCCTTCATCGGCTGCTTGCACGATCCTTCCGTGAGCTTCCGTGCCGCTCTCCGGGGCCGGGACCCCGGGGCTGAGCGCAGGGGCCAGCATCTGCCGTGGTCGGGAGCAGGCGATCTCAGACCCCGTGGTTCAGGCGACAGAGGTTCCCCAGGCCCACCTGCTGGAACCCGGTGGTTTCCAGTGTTTCTGTCGGCATTTTCAGTAACTCTGAGCTAAACAACTGTGGGCCTCGGGGAAATTCTAAGAGTAGGAGTAAGTGAGATTTTGCCAAATTGCTTTCCTGAAAGGCTGGTCCAGCGGACTGGCCCACAGCTCCCTGACCCGCTGACAGCACGGGGCCTAGTTCTTCAAACAAGGACCGCTAGCCACCTCATTTAGATGCGGACTCGTCCCGCCTGCCCTGAGACAGTTCCTGGTGAGACCACTCTGTGGTTTTATGTGTCCGGGACCCTCTATCTGAGCTTGTCCTCTGCTCTCCTTTCTTTGGGGAATTTGGCCTTTTCCACCCATACTGACTCACACAAGCTCTTTGCATATATATGTATGCTTAAAAGATTTTATTTATTTATTTTATTATTTTATTAAAGATTTTATTTATCCATTTGACAGAGAGAGACACAGCAAGAGAGGGAACACAAGCAGCAGGAGTGGGAGAGGGAGAAGTAGACTCCTCGCCAAGCAGGAAGCCTGATGCAGGGCTTGATCCCAGGACCTTGGGATCGTGACCTGAGCCGAAGGCAGACACGTAATGACTGGGCCACCCAGGCGCCCCTTTATTTATTTATTTTAAAGAGAGAGAGAGAGAGAGAGAGAGAGAGTGTATGCCTGCATGGTGGGAGTGGGAGCAGACAGGGAGGGAGAGGGAATGCATGGAGACTGACGTGGGGCTCGATCCCGTGATCCTGAGATCCAAGCCGAAACCAAGCGTTGGACCCTTAACCAAAGGTGCCACCTGGGTGCCCCTCAGGCTCTTTGTATGTAATGATAATACCCCTTTCCTCTCATATCTCCTGCGAACCCTTTTCCTCAAGTAAATGCCTGTCTTGTCATCGTTCCTGAATATTTTAAAATTCAGTCAGTTTACCTTTGTTTTTAAAACCTGGTTCCCCCGGTGCCCCGCTCCTCTTGTGTTTGGAGGCCCATGTGCACACATCTGATGACGTTCATGGAAAGCTCCCTCTGGCCTGGGAGGGGGCCTCCTTTGAACCTGGTTCTGCGGCTTGCTCCTTGGGCGCCCCGGTGTCTCCTTTTTCCTCTCCGGACCTCAGTCGAGGGGCCTGCTTTGTTCTTGCTGGCATCTGCTCTGGCCCACACCCCTCAGCTTCAGGCCCCAGCCCCCCCACAGAGACACACACCAGAGCGGCGGCCAGCCCCACGCAGCACACACCGCCCCACGTCCTTATCCTGTGGGCTCCCGAGCTTGTTCTGGCCTGGCCGTCCCTGTGATGCTGACGCCAAAATCCCCCGGGAGACTGGGGGTGCCCGCTGGTGCCCTAGGGATGGCAGCAGCACCTCGGTTCTCTCTAAAGCCGAGAAAGCGTCTGGTCATCGGTGCACAATTCTCTTGCAAAATGGCAATTCTATCTCTAAGACCACTAAGTGTTGTTTCATCACAGGGTCACTGCTGTGGTTTATTGATCAGTGACTTTGTTCCTGAGCAGGTCACGTAAAACCCTGCAGAGAGAGACACGCGGCCAGCCCAACAGGCCGCTGAAGCCGTGACCTGCTCCCTTCCCAGGTGCGAGCCGAGCGCGGGGCTGCGCGGGCGGGGCGCCCTTAGAGAACGCCTCCTGCATACCGGGCTGTCCTTCACCCGCGGCCCAGGCGGGAGGTGGCAAGGGGGACGGGGCGCACCCCCCCCCCGGGCCTCGGTAGGAGTGAGCTGAGGGGCCTGGCGGACGTCTCCCCCAGGAGCCCTCCGGGGACCCCACGGGGGAACGCCCGTGCACAGACCTCAGCTCCCCCAATTCTGAATGTCTCAGAGGCCGAGAGCCACGGGCCTCACGCCTCAGACATCAGAGGGAGTGAGATGTGGAGGAAATGGAATCAGGGCAGCCCCACTGCAGGGAGGGAAGACAAAGAAAAGCCATCAGTGATGAGCTGTCTGTCCTTGAGCCCGAATGTGTGAAAACTCAGGTGCATATTCCAGAGCAGACTCCTGGGACAAGGTCCTCGCGCCCAGGGCAGGCTGGTGTCCCCATGGCCCCGTGTCACCCTCGGACTTCCTCGGCGGCTCGCCTGTCTGCTGGAACATGGCATCATGAGGGTCTGGTTATCGCTGTAATCGCCAATTCTCTTAATTTGAGCAGAGTGGCACTTTTTTCATATTTTATGAGCCTTTTGTGTCCTCGTTCTATTAATTCTCTTCTTACCTCCCTTGTCCGTTTTTCTGCTGGGTTGTTGGTCTTCCTGATTTGTGGGAGCTCTTCATGCACTAAGGAAATGCGTCCTTTGTCTTTCTCCTTTATGAGATTTTTGCCAGGCGGAGGCTCATCTGACTAACTTCACCCATTTTTCCCTAAATGCAGCCCACACTCAGCATTCGTGGATTCCGTGTTTGTGAATTTACCTACACGCTCGAGTTTATTCCTGACCCACAATCGACAGTCGCCTCACCTCCCAGGTCACTGTGGATGCTCACAGAGCCATGAGCACGCCAAGCAGCTGGATTGGTCAACCGGGGCTGCGTGTGACCCCGGCCACGTGCGCCAGGGTGCTCTGCCCCCAGTCCAGCTCTCCGCTGCGAGCTAGTGTCCCGGTCTCAATCTCTTTTGCATCAGGTTTTTTATTTTATTTTCTATTTTTGTGCCTTTTGTTGGTGATTTTGCTGATTAAAATGGCCCAAGCATCGTGCTGACAGGCTGCATAGCGTTCCTAAGCGCAAGAGGACACGCGATGAGGACAAGCTTCCCTCAGGCTCCAGACGTGGTGCTGTTGGCCGAGCTCGATGTTACTGAATCAACAATCCATGTTCAATAATGCGTCCTTAGAAACACATACGCAAGGCTGTGCATCAGCCATGTGATGAAAATGTGACCAGCGGTCACAGACCCCTGACCCTGTCTCGCCCAGGGCCGTGGCTCGATGTCCACCAACGCAGTGTTGATAGCCACTCTGTAGAACACAGGGGCTGTGAATAACGCATCAACCGTGTACCCCAGACCAGGCTGTGTGCCTCCCCGCGTGCAAATCCTGTAGAGAAAGACGCCTTTCCGTCTTCCTCCTCCGTCTCTGCCTCCCTCGTGATGTGGCCGCTTTCCAGGGGGCAGGCCGGGCCTGGCACGCCGTGGCCCTGGCAGGTGTTGGATGCCGCCTCAGGTCACCCGGGCGCCTCCTCAGTCTGAACGGACGGGCCCTCCCAGGGGCAGGCCTGGAAAACCCCACGGTAGACAGCCCGAGTCCTTGGCCGGTGGAAAAGCCTCCTGTGGGTCACGTGGAGAGTGTGTGGCCCCCCTGGGCTTGCGGGGGGCCCGCTGAGTGCCAAGTGGTGACTCTGGGCAGAAGAGAGCCCTGCGAGCCCTGCGGCCCCAGTTGGCAGGACAATGTGTCCTGGCCACTGGTCGGAGCCCGGCCTGGACGGTGGCGTGGGCTCTGGCCTGAGGACCCCCGCCCAGCCTGTCAGGCAGGTGCCAAGACATGTGTCTGCCTGGCTTCCCACCCTCCTCCTCCTCTCTGCTCCCTCCACATGTCCCCTCCCACTGGCTCTGTGGCCCTGAGCACTGACAACGGAGCCTCAGCGGGAGCCTGTGGAAATGGGGAGCCGGCAGCCCTCCCGAATCAGGGGCTGTTGCCGTCTCCACGGGCAGGTCCCACGGGCAAGGAGACAGACGCACAGGCAAGAGCCGGCCAGAGCGAGGAGAGCCAGCGCGTTTCAGTCCTTCAGCTGATTCCTCCAGCACCCCCAGCCCCAGCCCCGGGAGGACTAACCCAGAAGCTGCAGCTCAGAGCACTCCACCCAGGATGGGCTAAAGGTCACGGCCAGTGGGCGGTGCCAGGGTTTGAAGGAAGCGCCTCCAGACTCTGCCCTCCCGGAGCCCTCCTTCAGGGCACGCCTCCGTCTGTCCGGGCACCTTTCCCAAAGTCTTGGCAGGCGTTAGGGGGAGTTACCTCCCGTCCCACGTGCAGGAAAATGCACAAAAGCGGAAGCACCCTCTGCTCCCTCCAGGTCTCCTCCTGCTGCGTCACTGGGCATGACCTCTTATCACTTCCTGGGTCAGAGCACTCTAGGAAGAGTGGCTTTGTCCTATTTGACGGTGTCGAATGTAGTCTACCTGCCCATTTGCAGCTGCCGGACATTCACGGCATTCACAACGCCTTTTACAAACCATCCGTCAGTGAACATCTTTGTGCACCACTCTGTGCACATCCCGTGGATGCGGATAGAGCCCTTCCAACCTCCCCCCTGCACATACACCCACAGCGCCCACCCGAGGGGGGCTGCGGGTCCCCCTGGGGCTGGGCAGAAGTGGGCGGGGGACACAGGCTGCAAGAGCAGGGCCTGAGCTCCAGGGCCTGGCAGACGGGGGTGCTGACAGAGGAGTCACAGGTGGGAGGGTTTCCAAGGCCTGTGCGACCCAGCACGTCTGAAGCCTTGTTCTCTGGACTGAACTCAACAGGCCACACGACCTAGCGTTTGGTGTGAACCTTCCTGAGGAAAACCAAATAATAGCAACTCTGTGTAGGAGAAAAAGGGTCAAACGGTGATGGGCTCCTGGGATGGGCACCTGCTGACCGTCTCCCGCGTGGACAGCCGCGGGGGCCAGGGGGCACGCTTACTTGGTAGCACACAGGGACAGCTTAAAATTTTCTATTTCCACTTTTCCTGTTTTACGAATTTCCTATAATGACTACGAGCTCTTTTTTTTTTTTTAAAGATTTTATTTATTTGACAGAGAGAGACACAGAGAGAGAGGGAACACAAGCAGGGGGAGTGGGAGAGGGAGAAGCAGGCTTCCTGCCGAGCAGGGAGCCCGATGCGGGACTCGATCCCAGGACCCCGGGACCATGACCTGAGCTGAAGGCAGACGCTTAACGACTGAGCCAGCCAGGCGCCCCTGACTACGGGCTCTTAAGAAAATCATTGTCTGTCACCGAACGACAGAATATTATTTGGAGCAGAGCACGACGCACCTTTGACCCGCATGGAGTGAGGCGTGCTGAGGGAGAGCAGCTGGTCACAGAGGCCCTGGCACTGCATGACTCTGGGGACGTGAGAAGTCCCGAACAGGCAAATCCACAAACAGCAGATTCCTGGCTGCCCGGGGCTGAGAGACAGGGGTGGGGAGTGACATCTTGTTCTGGGTGGTGAAGATGTTCTGGAATGGGATGGTGGTGGTGGTTGCAACATCTGAATATACTGAAGACCACGGAGTTATGTACTTTAGAAGAGTGAGTTTTCAGGAATGTGAATTATATCCCAATGCAACTATGATTGATTGATTGCCCACATGAAGCAGGGGGAGGTGAGAGGGAGAGAGAATCTCGAGCAGACTCCAAGCTGAGCATGGAGGCTGACGCGAGGCTCGATCCCAGGACCCTGAGATCATGACCTGAGCCAAAACCAGGAGCTGCAGGCTCAACTGACGGAGTCCCCGGGTGTCCTCCAACGAACGAAACTATTACTTTTTTTTTAAACCACGTTTTAAAATTAGGGAGTAAAGGAAATGTTATAGAATCGTATTAATTAAAAGAAGAAAAATGAAGATTATGTTACAGAACTTCACATCCCCCATCGAGTGGGGAGGCTTTCCTGAGGGGCTGGGGCAGCAGGGCCCCACCCTCTGCCCTCCCAGCCCACACACACTTCACAGGGACCAGGAGCCCCAGCTTCAGAGGTCCATATGACTCCCACCCCACCTGCCTGCCCTCAACACCCTACCTTCAGGTCCTGGGAGGTCTGCCCTGCCCCCATAGGACCTGAGCTCCAGAGGACCCACTCCGGCCCTGAGGTCTCACCTCCACCTGTGGCGGGCCCCACATAGTTGCTGAGTGAGTCTGTGGTGTTTGGAGGAGCCCCTGGTGCTGAGGGGCCACCTCCCTGTGCTGTGGCCTGGGTGGGGGGACAGTGGGAGGTGGCCTGGCTGCACTGTGTCTGACCACAAGACCAGCTACAGTTCCATCCTGCTGGAGTCCACTCAGAGGCAGACCCACCCCAAAAGTACCTGGCAACGGGCTCTCTGGGGCAAGGCTAGACCCTGCCCTCCCTCGCAGAAGTCCTTGGCCACCGCCATTATGTCCATCTCCCGAAGAGCAGTGTGACACCACAGCCATGTGGCCTGCTTGGGTCCTGGCCCTGGAAGTGAGCCTCAGGTCCCCACCGGCCTGGCCAGGCTGTGGCACCGGGACAGCCTGCACCTGGGGGGTACTTAGGGCTCCCCAGCACTGGAGTCTTGGGGAGCCAAGTTGGCAGCTGTGGAGGGGAAGGGCACTGGCTGCAGCTCTGTGGCCTTGAGCAAACTACTGAAGTCGAAAAGTCTCTGTACTGGGCCTCAACCTAGTCCTCGGAGGCACGGAGGTAATCACACCCCTTGGCCCGACCGCCGGGGAGGCAGGGGGTCCAGGCAGGGGACAGACACCGCCAGCACCCGCCGGGGCCAGGCAGTTTGCACAGTGTCCTGCAGCCCTGGCTTGTGGGACCCTCAGGACACCTAGCAGAGCAGACAGGGGTGCTTGTTTTCCCCATCAGAGCCGGGCACGGAGGCTCAGAGGTGCCAAGTAATCTAACAACCATGATCCTGGCAAAGCCCTGGTCCCAAGGTCTGGTCCTTCCTGGATCCTAGGACCTGCTCCTGAGCCCAGCCCCAGGGTCCTTGCAAAAGAGGACTGTGACCTGTCTACTAGCTTCTTAGCCATGGACTCCAGTGGTCATGAGTCAGCAAAGGGAGTGAGCTCCCTGTCACTGGAGGCATGTAAGCACGGGTGCCTGAAGCCACCCCTAAGGGCTCAGAGAGCATGTAGTCCTCAGTCAGGGACAGGTTCTCCCCACTCCCCCACGGCGATGTGGGGGTCCTGCTGCCATGCTGTGCGTATCTGTCAGCTGGGGGTGGACAGAGCCTCCGGGTGATGCTGTGAATGTCCAGCCATCTCCTCCATCACCATACGGGCACGATGTTCGCTCGCTGCCACTGTGGCCCAGGAAGCAGGGAGGAGGCCAGACTGCCTCGAGTCTGTCCACAGCAGGCTTAGCTCCACCTCTTCTCAGTTTTCCCTTGGACAGGCCTGGGTGTGCCCAGCACGAACAGGCTTGGGACTCTGGGTGCCCTCCAGGACTGACGGAGTCTTGGAGGAACTGGCAGTGTTTTGAGGTAGACAAACTAGGGTGGCCAGGCCAGTTCTGCGGGGGATACTGAGACTTGCTAGAGCAGGACTCACCCAAGGTCATGCAAATGGCAGAGCAAGGTTAGGGGTCTCTAGGCTCCAGACAGAAAGATCCTCAGCAGCCCCACCTCAGCCTGGCCGGCCCCCACCCTGGGAGGTCGTGCTCAGATCCCTGCCTCACAGGGTCTCAGGCCAGTGGAGCTGGTGTTGGGTGTTGTCCCTTCTTTGTCTGGGCTCTGGGCTGGACACAAGGTAGGTGTGACGACAGGAGGTATATTCAGAAGGCAGGAACCAGCTGCCTAGCCCAGCGCCAGCACGCCGTGGAACTACTCTCTGACGGGACAAGTCCTGATCTGTGGCGTCTGCCCGTTTCCACGGTGCAAACGCTCCCAACACCACAGGGCGTCACTGAGCAGAGCTGGGAAGGCTTGTCAGCGCTGCAGAATCGGTCGTGACTGGCTCCGGCACTCGGGAGGTCCTGCTGCTCTGGGTGACCGAGGTGAGGCCCACCTCGCTGGGGCTCTGATGGTGTGACGTCCCGTGAGTTAGTTTGTGCCAGGGGCTTGGAGCCCATGGGCACCCCGCGTGTTGGATGGCATGCCGGACCCAGTGGCAGTGCCAAGGTGGGAGCCGCTGGGCATCTCCCCTGAAACAGCTGCCTCCCCGTGTCTTTGCTCCCTGACCTCACTGCAGCACAGGGTGGCCAGGGACTGGACGGAGGAGCTCAGGGCCTCCCAGGGCACAGGGCTCAGAACCTAGCAGTTCAAGTCTTTGCCATATGCCACCTCCCAGCAAGAAGGTTCAAGATGCCCAAGAGAGGGTCTTGTCTGTGGGAGTCCAGAGGGGAAAAAGGGAGAGGGGGATGAGGTCAAGGCTCCCAGGGGGAGGTGGCATCTAACAGGGGCGGGGGGCGAAGAACACTGTGGGCCCAGGGGCTCCTGGAAGCCTCTGCAGGCCCCTACCCACTGGCATCCCAGGGCAGCCTCTGTCAGAGAGGCTCTGGGATTTAGGGCAGATAACGTCTATCTCAGGGCCTCCGTTTGCTCAGCCGCAGAGTGGGCATGATGATCACAGTACTCCCCCTCCTGGCGGTGAGGTCCCGATGGATCCTGTTGAAATGACACGGGGAAAGGACACTCCACCCCCCTCCCAGGTTTGGCCCTGGGGCTGGCGTCTCCGGCTGCTTCCTGAGGGTTGGGGGGACCACCGGCCCTGGGCCCTTGCTTTCTAGCCCGCCCATTCTGCCCCGGCACAGGGCTGCGAGGTCTGGCGCGCCTGCTGGGACAGGTGAGGAGCTGAGTCTGTGCCTCCTCTGGGGGACACGCGGGACCCTCCGCGGACAGCAGCCTGCGGGTCATTCCCGAGCCTGCGGGCCAGGAGCGCCGCCGGCGCGGGGCCGAGGCGGGGCCCCGCAGCTGCGAGCAGGCCCGCAGGTGGCCGCGCGCGCCCACGGCCAGGTGGGCGTGCCAGGCCCCGCCCCGCCGCGCCAGCCGGGGGCGGGCAGCCGAGGCCCCGCCCTCCCCGCGCGCCGGGTCGGAGCCGGTGCCCGAGCGCAGCCGCACGCAGCCGGAGCAGCACGCGGGAGCGCGGCCCCGCAGCCGGCCGGCCGAGGGAGCAGCGCGGCCACCCGGCCCGGAGCGAGGACCCCGGCCCCGGGAGCGACTCGGTCCCCGACCCCGGAGCCCAGCCACCGGAGCGCGGCCTCGCCCGCCTCTCCCGCCCCGGCCGCCGGGCCGCGGGCATGGACGGCGCCCGCTCGCCCTGTGAGTGCCGAGCCCCCCGCCCGCCGCCTTTGTGTGCGCGCCGCGCCGCCGCAGCCCCCTCCCCGCGCGCCCCTCCTGCGCCCCGGGCCGCGTCCTTTGTGGAGCAGCCGCCTGGCCCGTACCTCCCTCTCTCCGACCTCCGGGTCCCCTCTGCGAGCCCGCCCCGGGGACCCCGGGGAACAGCCCGGCAGGCCGCTTTCCCGGGGCCGGGCAGGACGCGAGTGCCCCTCCCCCGGCCTCCTCCGCAGCCCGCCCCGGGGGGCAGGGGCCGCCCCAGCAGCCGTCCTCCGCTCCCCGCCGCAGCCCGGGCCTCCAGGGCCGGTTTGCAGACCCCTCCCCCGGGGCAGTCCCGCAGGCCCCTCCGCGGCGGGGGCGGGCAGGGCGCGGGCCCGGGCGGCGCCGTCTCATCCGCGGCGGGGCAGGTGCGGCGGGCCGGCGCTCACGCGGGCCGGTGTCCTTGCCCGCAGAGATGGACGGCTATGGCGGCCGCCGGGACGGGCCCCGCGCGCTGACGGAGGCCGGGCGCGGCGCGGGGCCCGCGGGCATGGCGGAGCCTGCGGCGGTGCCGCGGGCGCGGGCGGCGCGGCCCGGGCCCCAGCGCTTCCTGCGGCGCAGCGTGGTGGAGTCGGACCAGGAGGAGCCGCCGGGCCTGGAGGCGGCCGAGGCGCCGAGCGCGCAGCCCCCGCAGCCGCTGCAGCGCCGGGTGCTCCTGCTCTGCAAGACGCGCCGCCTCATCGCCGAGCGCGCCCGCGGCCGCCCTGCCGCCCCTGCAGCTCCCGCGGCCGCCGCGCCGCCCGGCGCCCCCGCCGACCCCGGCCCCCAGCCCGCGGGCGCGCAGGAGCCCGGCCCCGACCCCGAGCCCGCGTCCCCCGGAGGCCCCCGCGAGGAGGCGGCGGCGGCGGCGGGGCGAGAGGACGCGGCGGCGTGCGAGGCGAGGCCGGAGCCCGGGCGCACACGCCGGGACGAGCCCGAGGAGGAGGAGGACGACGAGGACGACCTCAAGGCCGTGGCCACCTCCCTGGACGGCCGCTTCCTCAAGTTCGACATCGAGCTGGGCCGCGGCTCGTTCAAGACGGTCTACAAGGGGCTGGACACGGAGACCTGGGTGGAGGTGGCCTGGTGCGAGCTGCAGGTGAGGGCGCCGGCCGCAGGCGGGGTGGGCGAGCGCGGCGGGGCCCCGCGTGTGCGCTCGAGGGCGGGCCTCCCGGCGTGTGCGGTGCAGTGTGGCACCGTGGGTCCCCGCGGAGGAGCGGGCGCTTGGAGGGCGCGTCCCCACCCAGGTGGTCTGTACGGGAAGCCGCAGTGTGCGGCCCTGTTCCAGGCGCTCCGGAGTCTAAAGGTGTGGGTGCCCCGGCTGGGGTGCTGCGGGGCTGCTGCTGAGCCCAGGTGTGCGCGCGGCGGGGCTGCCAGGCCTGGGTGCGTCCGGGCCTCTTGGTTCCTCCGGGGCGCACTGCTTCACAAAATGGATGTGTGACAGGTCTTGAAACCAAGTCGTACAAAGTGCGGGTAGGATTTTTTCTTTTTAAGGCAAAGGCCCCGGACGTGCGTTTTTCATAATCTTGCCCTCACGTTGGCTGTGTCAAGCCCCAGCCCTAGAAGATTATGTAAACGGTAACCCGAGCTGCCTGGGCCAGCCGTGGAAGCCAGGACCGGGCCTGTCAGCGGTGTTTACGGCCCTCCCTCGTGGGGGTCAGCTGTCAGGCATGGGGCTGTCCTGGAGGAGAGCGGCCGCCCGGCTGTAAACCTACCCAGCACCCTGTGAAGTTAGCAGGGCCTCCAGCCTGATGCCGGGCAGCCGCCACGCTGCAGGCCGCCTGCCTTTTTGGCTCTGAGACTGGATTTGGTTGCTCTGTTTCTTGGGCCCCTGCAGTGTGGCTTGCATGTGTGCGAGCCCCCCGATTTGCTGGGTGCCGACCTGTCCTTGGCCTTTCTCCAGAGGCAGAGAGCTCCAGATGCCAGCCCTTCCTGCAGTCCCTCGGTTTTGCAGTGGCAATGTGGAGTTTTCTTGGCAGGGCTGGTGGCGTCCTGTGGAGTCCTTCAGGAGGGACTGAGCGCTCCTTCCTCATGGCTGTGGATGATTCCGGGCCCTGTGGAGGGGTGGCTTCGGTGGTTTGTGGTCTGGGGGCCCTGGCCAGCGATGGCGCTGCTGCGTGAGTGAGGGAGGACCGGGGAGGAGCAGAGGAGCCCAGGTTTAGAGCGTGGCCCTGCGCCTTCCCTTCCCGCCTTCTCCCTCTCGCCAAGTGACCCTGCGTGGCCCTGCGTGGCCCTGTGTGGTGCTGTGGGCACCCGCTGGTGCAGGGCGGTGGGCAGGAGCCGGGGAGCGGCAGCGGGATCTGAGGTAGGCCTCGGCAGCGACAAGGCGTTGCAGGCCCACGTGACCCTCGGAAGGGTTTCTAGTTCCCATACCCTGTAAGGCAAGGCGGGCGGCCCTGCCTCTGGTCCTGAGCAGAGCACGGGCCTGGAGCCTGGCTGCCGTCCAGGGGTCTTTTAGGCCTGGACTCTGGGTGGTAGTAGGAAGGTTGGAGAAGGCTCGCCATCCGTCTGGTGGCGGTTCTTGAACAGGAGGTACTGGGAGCCCCCGTTGGCGGGAAACCGTCCTTGTACCTCTCTGAGCGACCGGGCATCTGACGTTTCCTCCAGGTCCCTGGGCAGCATCTGGGGTCAGCTGCCTCTGCTGGGCTGTTCTGAGCTGGGATCTGGAGCGGCATGCTGCCTCCTCACCGACAAGGAGGCTGTTATTTACCTTGTTCGTTGCTGAGGACCCCCAAGGTCACCATCGAGGACAGAGAGAGTGGGAGGGTAAGGGGAGCATAGCATCATGGGAGGAGGCGTCCAGCCCGGTGAGGCCGTCCTTAGTGGAGGAGGTGAGGGTTGGGTCTCTGGGACCCCTGTGCGCCGAGAGAGGGCAACAGGTGTGGCTTGTTGGCTCTGAGCCTGGGGAAGGGGTTTCCTCCTGCACGGTGTGGAGATGTCCATCCTCTGTCGGCCCCCAGGATGGCTGGGTGTCAGGGATCCCAGTGGAGGTCACTGGGAGTGTTGCCTTCAGCATGGGGAGCTTTGCAGGATTCTTCCCACCCTCTGACCCCCCCTTCCTCAACCCCCAGGAGTGCCTTGGCTGGCAGCTTTGGAACGCCCCAAAAGTCTGTTTCCTCCTCCTGCCCTCAGGATGCTGGGGGGCATCTGCACCTGCTGGCCTCTGCCGGACGGAGGAGGGCTCACCTACTCTCCTCCCAGGGTGCCCTGCCCGAGGGGTTTCCAAGGCTGCATCTCTAGACCGAATAGTCTGGCTTGCAGGACGAAAGATTCCTGTAATGTCCGATTTCCTTCCATAAATCCGTGTTGGAAGGGCTTTGCAGCAAGACACATCACCTCCCGAATTTTCTAGGTGGCCAAAGCTCACGCTGATTTTCTAGGGAAGCCATTTTAAAGTATCACTTCCCTGTCTGTCTGCTTTTGAATGAACTTTTGTCCAGGCAGCAGAACGAGCTCTGATAGCAGGGGGAGTGCACGCCCCAGAGCTCCGGCGCACGTTTCCCTTGTTCCCGGGGCTGTCCTTGGCTAGTGCCAGTCCTTTGTAGACCCTGGGCCCATGTAGGGGTGGATCTTGACCACCGACACTGTCCAGGGTGTCTGAGGGCACCTTCTGGCCTACTGCCCCCTCCGAGCCGGTGTGGGTCCCCAGGAGACCTGGCTGGCATCTGGAAGCCGTGTCAGAGGCGGGCTGCTGGCCTTTCCTGGGTCACCTGCTCCTCCTGAGTCTTCCTCAGGATCCTGGACACAGTCTTGGTTTTCAGCGCCCTCCGGGGATGCTACCCCTCCTGTCCATGGCCCCCTGCCTTCAGGGAAGATGGGGCCTCCCCGCAGAAGGCTTTGGGAGCTGCTCTTGCCGGATTGGGCACTGCCTCCTGGGGGGGGCACCTGGGACTGTGTTTTCTGTGCTGGTGTTTAGGCCCATGTGCAGGGCGGGGGTCGTTCTGCCGCATGGGGGTGTTGCTCCTTGAGCCTCTGCTCAGAGCACTCGCAGGGCCTTTGTGGGGCTGGGTGGGTCCTAAAGACGGGCTCGCAGACCCCGCAGGTGCTGTCGTGGAGTGGGCCTGCTGCTCTGCATTGCCCAGAGGCGACTGGGCTCCCGGGGGGCGGGCCAGGCCCTGCGCCCTGGAGGCTCGTTGCAGGTGGTGTGCGCGGCGCACCGGGGCCCTCGCCGTCCTCAGCCTAGTGGGGACCCCTGTGGCCGCGGCGCACCGGGGCCCTCGCCGTCCTCAGCCGAGTGGGGACCCCTGTGGCCGCGGCGCAGCGGGGCCCTCGCCGTCCTCAGCCGAGTGGGGACCCCTGTGGCCGCGGCGCACCGGGGCCCTCGCCGTCCTCAGCCGAGTGGGGACCCCTGTGGCCGCGGCGCACCGGGGCCCTCGCCGTCCTCAGCCGAGTGGGGACCCCTGTGGCCGCGGCGCACCGGGGCCCTCGCCGTCCTCAGCCTAGTGGAGACCCCTGTGGCCGCGGCGGCCCCCCCGCAGGTGCTGAGTGGGCACCTGCCTGTGCAGGTGTGGCATTGCCTTTCGCAGACAGGCCACGGACACGTCGCGTGGCGCTGGGCGGCTTCACACGCGGGCTTGGGCGGTCCCCTCAGGGGCCTGGTCTGCTGTCAGAGTGGCCGCGAGCAGCCTGCCCCGGGGCTGCAGACACACGGAGGGGACTGGCCTTGCTGGCGTCGGAGGCTTAGAGCTTGCTTTCTTGAGCGATGTTTCTCGTGCCGGGCACCTCACGGTTCTGGTTTGCTTGCCTGAGAGACCTGTGCAGACGGGCCTTCTCCCCCTCCCTGCCTTTGCAGCAGCGGGGTGTTGGTGAGGTCCGTGTGGTCGGCGGCGATAGATGAGCACCCGGAGCTGGGGGTCACCATTGGGGGCGCCCTGGATGCCGTGGCTTGTTTCCTGTTAGAAGCAGGTGTTCCCGCTGCTCAGTGTGTGCCTTTTGGGGCATCCTCAGAGGTCCTGGCATTTGGGGCAGTGGGCTGAGCCTGGCTCGGGCCTGACTGCCAAGTAACGTGGGCCCCACGACAAGGATCCCAGACTTCCTAGTGTGGCGGGCTGATGGTCTCCGCCCCCCCCCCCCAGGGTCATTTCCCGGTCGTGGCTTAGGCTTACTCAGGTGTACGAGCTTTGCGGGTGGGCTGTTAGCTACAACGTGATGGTGGAGAGAAGAAAAATTGCTAAGTGGGTGGGGAATGTTCCAGAAGGTTCCAGATGCCTGGTCCCCTGTCGGCAGTGCAGCGGCATTTGCTGAACGGGTGTCCTGGTTCCAGGCTGGGGTACCACAGAGAGCAGGGCAGACCACATCGTGGTGGGAGAGCCAGGTTTTCATGGAGGAGGGGTGTTTTCTAGAAGCCTGCGGGCGGCGAGGGCATGAGCGTGGCGAGAGGCCATCCTGCGGTCCTGGGCTGGCGGGGCTGGCCCTGTGCCTGCCACTTACCTTCCAGATGGCTCGGACTTGTGGCTTTGTGCGTGGCCATAGGCCTCTCTTGGGGCCTGTGCTTGGGCCAGCTGTAGGCTGAAGCTGGATGATGCCCAGGGTGAAAACATGGAGTTTCAAGTCACCTCTTTGAGGGAGCAAAACTTGACCCAGGCTGCAGAGGTTTGGGCCGTGCGCCTGGGTCTCCTTTGCCATCTGCTGGGCGGAGTGAGGAGGTGGAAACTGGCGTCTCCCTGGGGTGCTGGGAAGGGGCATTCAGGAGCCTCGCAGCCAGACGGGACACCGTGCCCTGTGCGCACAAACACCCCAGAGCAGGGTCCCTGCCGCATTTGCACCCCAGGCCCACAGCTTCCTGGTGGGGAGATCTTGGGGAGGACACCTGCCTTTGTGAGCCTCAGTTTACCTGTTTGTGCAGTGGGGCTGGTGCTGCCCGACCATCATGGGGTCGTAGGGACTCTTGACAAGTGTTTGGCATTGAGCACGGAGCAGAGTGAAGCCCCCCCTGCACGTGAGTGTACAAAGCAGAGGTTGAAGTGGAGAGCCAGGCGGCCCTCGGGGAGCACGGAGGCCGGCCTGCAGGCAGGAGTTGGTCCCAGGCTGGTGCAGGCAGGCAGGCGGGGCCCTGTGCTCTGCCCCAGCACCTGGCTGCCGCCGCCTCATCATCTGAGCGGCCAATGAGAGAAGGTGTGCACACAGCAGCTGGAGTCTCTAAGAAGCAGGTTAGGATCGGCCTCTGCTACAGACCTGCGAGGGGCTGTATTTTGGGCGGACAGGCCCCCGGGAGGATGGTTCAGAACAGAAGCACAGCCCATCTGAGGTTGGAACCTGAGGGCTGGCTGCAGGTTTTCTCGCTTCAAATAGTTTTCAAATCCGGTTCTGTTCCCGGGAGGGTTGCATTCTAAGATTTTCCGGACTACTTGATCACTGCCTCTAATTTATGTCAGGTTTCTTTAAACACATGTTAAGTTTTTTTGGAAAAGAATAAAAGAAAGACGAAGACAGTGTATTGGCGAGAGAATAGACAAATAGTTCAGTGCAACAGAGCAGAGAGCCTGGAAACAGACCCACATAATGGAGTTAACTGGCCTTTGATGAAGGAGGAGAGGCAACTCAGAGGGGCAGAGAGAGTGTCTTCAACAACTGGTGTTGGAACCACTGGACGTCCACACACACAAGAGTGAATCCACACAGAGACCTTACTCTTTTCACAAAAATTAACTCAAAATGGACCATAGACCTAAATGCAAAGTGCGAAACTTCAAAACTCCTAGAAGGTATCGGAGAAAATCTAGGTGGCCATGCATTTGGCAATGGTTTATGTTATTTTACCTTATTTTATCTAAGTTCCAGTAAACACGGTGTTATATTAGTTTCAGGTGTGCAATATAGTGATTTAACATTTCCGTACAACACCTGGTGCTCATCACGACAAGTGCCGTCCTTCATCCCCATCACCTGTTTCCCCCAGCCCTCGCGCCCCCCCCCCCCCCCCACTGGTACCAGCTTTGTGTTCTCTGTAGTTAAGGGTCCATTTCTTGGTTTGTCTCTCTTTTTTTCCCCTTTGCTCACTTGTTTTGTTTCTTAAATTCCACATATGAGTGAACTCTTATGGTATTTAGCTTAGCATAATATTCTCTAGCTCTATCCATGTCATTGCAAATAGCAAGATGTCATTCTTTTGGATTGCTGAGTAATATTCCATTGTATATACACACCACATCTTCTTTATCCATTCATCAGTTGATGGACATTTGGGCTGTTTCCATAATTTGGCTATTGTAAATAATGTTGCTTATAAACATCGGGGTGCATGTATCCCTTTGAATTAGTATTTTGTATTCTTTGGGTAAATACACAGTAGTGCAATTGCTGGATCATAGGGTAGCTCTATTTTCAACTTTTTGAGGAACCTCCATACTGTTTTCCAAGGTGGCTGTACCAGTTTGCATTCCCACCAGCAGTGCAAGAGGGTTCCCCTCTCTCCACATCCCTACCTACACCTGCTGTTCCCAGTGTTGTTAATTTTAACCATCCTGACAGGTGTGAGGGGATATCTCATTGTAGTTTTGATTTGTATTTCCCTGATGATGAGTGATGTTGAGCATCTTTTCACGTGTTTGTTGGCCGTCAGGATGTCTTCTTTGGAAAGATGTCTGTTCGTGTCTTCTGCCTATTTCTTGACTGGATTATTCTTTGGGTGTTGAATTTGATAAGTTTCTTATATATTTTGGATACTAACCCCTTATTGGATATATCATTGGCAAATATCTTCTCCCATTTCCATAGGCTGCCTTTTAGTTTTGTTGGTTGTGTCCTTGACTGCGTAGAAGCCTTTTATCTTGCTGTCCCAATAGTTCATTTTTGCTTTTGTTTCTCTTGCCCCAGGAGAGGTATCTAGAAAAGTGTTGCTCTGGCCAGTGTCAGAGACATTGCTGCCTGTGCTCCCTTCTAGGATTTTTATGGCTTTGGGTCTCACATTTAGGTCTTTAATCCATTTTGAATTTATTTTTGTGTATGATGAAAGAAAGTGATCCAGTTTAATTCTTTTGCATGTAGCTGTCTAGTTTTCTCAATGCCATTTGGTGAAGAGACTGTTTTTTTTTCCCCATTGCATATTCTTGCCTCCTTTGTAGTAGATTAATTGACCATATAATTGTGGGTTAATTTTTGGGTTCTCTATTCTGTTCTGTTGATCTTTGTGTCTCTTTCTGTGCCAGCACCATACTGTTTTGATCACTACGGTTTTGTAATATAACTTGAAGTGTGGAATTGTGATGCATCCAGCTTTGCTTTTCTTTTTCAAAATTGCTTTGGCTATGCGGGGTCTTTTGTAGTTCCATATAAATTTTAGGATTGTTTGTTCTATTTCTGTGAAAAATGTTGTTGGTATTTTTTTTTTTTTTAAGTAGGCTCCACACCCAGCGTGGAGCCCAGTGCGGGGCTTGAACTCACAACCCTGAGATCAAGACCTGAGCTGAGATCAAGAGTCGGACACTCAACCAACTGAGCCACCCAGGCATCCCAACTGTTGGTATTTTGATAAGGACTGCATTAAATGTGTAGGTTGCTTTGGGGAGTATAAGACATTTTAAGAGTATTTGTTCTTCTAATCCATGAGTATGGAATGTCTTTCCATTTCTTTGTGTCCTCTTCAATTTCCTTCATCAGTGTTTTATAGTTTTCAGAGTACAGGTCTTTCACCTCCTTGGTTAGGTTTATCCCTAGGTATCTTATTATTTTTGGTGCAATTGTAAATGGGATTTTCTTAATTTCTCTTTCTGCTGTTTCATTATTAGTGTATAGAAATGCAACAAATTTCTGTATATTAATTTTGTATTCTGTGACTTTACTGATTTCATTGATCAGTTCTAGTAGTTTTTTTGGTGGAGTCTTTAGGGATTCTATATAGAATATCATGTCATCTACAAATAGTGAAATTTTTATTTCTTCCTTACCGGTTTGGATGCCTTTTATTTCTTTTTCTTGTCTGATTGCTGTGGCTAGGACTTCCAGTACTGTGATGAACAGTACTGATGAGAGGAAACATCCTTGTCTTGTTCCTGACGTTAGGGGGAAGAGCTCTCAGTTTTTCCCCATTGAATATGTTAGCTGTGGGTTTATATACACACGTATATTTAGCTGAGGTATGTTCTCTCTAAACCTACTTTGTTGAGAGCTTTTATCATGAATGGGTGCTGTACTTTCTCAAATGCTCTTTCTGCATCTGTTGAAATGATCGTATTGTTCTTGTTCTTCCTCTTTTTTTTTTTTTTTTAAGATTTTATTTATTTGCGAGAGAGACAATGAGAGACAGAGAGCATGAGAGGGAGGAGGGTCAGAGGGAGAAGCAGACTCCCTGCTGAGCAGGGAGCCTGATGTGGGACTCGATCCCGGGACTCCAGAATCATGACCTGAGCCGAAGGCAGTCGCTTAACCAACTGAGCCACCCAGGCGCCCTTGTTCTTCCTCTTATTGATGTGATGTATCGTGTTGATTGATTTGTGAATGCTGAACCACCCTTGCATCCCAGGAATAAATCCCACTTGATTGTGGTGAATGTTTTTTAAATGTACTGTTGGATTCAGTTTGCTGGTATTTTGTGGAGGACTTTTGC
Organism: Halichoerus grypus; assembly: GCF_964656455.1. Lineage (NCBI taxonomy): Eukaryota > Metazoa > Chordata > Mammalia > Carnivora > Phocidae > Halichoerus > Halichoerus grypus. Next base: position 962,980 of record NC_135725.1, read on the forward strand.
CTCTATGTTCATCAGGGATATTGGCGTGTAGTTCTCTTTTATTGTGGGGTCTTTGTCTTGTTTGGTATCAGGGTGATACTCTTGGTAATGATATTTTAGGTATAAACCAAGGGCATGATCTATTAAAAAAAAGTTTACTATGATATACAAGGAATTCCTAAAACTCAACAATAAGAGAACGAACAACCTGATTAAAAAATGGGCCAAAGACCTTTCTTAATAGACACCTCACCAGAGAAGACATAGAGACGGCAGATAAGCGCATGAGAAGATGCTCCACACCCCGCGTCATCAGGGAAATGCAAATTATAACAAGATTCCACTGCACGCCTACTAGAACGGCCAAAATCCAGGACACTGACAAGACCAAGTGCTGACGAGGACGTGGAGTGGCAAGAGCCCAGTCATGGCTGCAGGGAACGCAGACCCACGCTGCGGCTTCACAAGACAGCTTGGCAGCTTCGTACGAGACCAAACACACTCGAAGCACCTGCGTGGCTGGGTTGGTGAAGCGTCTGCTGTTGGCTCAGGTCATGATCTCGGGGTCCTGGGATTGAGCCCTGCATCAGGCTCCCTGCTCAGCGGAGAGTCTGCTTCTCCCTCTCCGTCGGCCCCTCCCCCTGCTCCTGCTCTCTCACGTGCTCTCAAATAAATAAATAAAATCTTAACAACAAAACTAAACACACTGTTACCATTGGATCCACCAAGCAAACCCTAGGTGTTGACCCAAATGAGCTAAAAACTTTACACAAAATCCTGCACACGGATGTTTACAGCAGCTTTATTCATAATCGCCAAAACTTGGAAGCATCCAAGGCGTCCTTCAGTGGGTGGTGGACAAATAAACTGTGGTCCATCCAGACAAGGAAACATTACTCAGCACTAAAAAGAAGTGTGCGACTAAGTCATGAGAAGACAGAAGTGAATCCTACCTAGATGCACATTATTAAGCCAAAGAAGCCAGTTGGAGAAGTCCTGTGTGAGTCCAGCTGCAGGAGTTCGGGAGAAGGTGCAGTTGTGGCCGGGAAAGGGGTCAGTGGTGGCTGTGGGTGGGCGGGGGAGCTCAGAGCAATTCTAGGCAGTGAAATGACTCTGAGTGGTGCTGTGACGAGTGTCCTCAAACACGTGTTCAAACCCAGAACTTCCAGCACCGGGGGCGAACCTGATGCACACCGTAGGCTCCGGGTGGTGATAATGAACCCGTGTGCGCACGTCCGTTGTCGTTCGTGTACCCAGCGCGCCAGGTCGACGGAGGGAGGCCGTGGGGGCTTGGCAGGGAGTACGTGCGAATTCTGCGCTTTCTGCCAAACCTTTCCATAGCCCTGGAACCTCTCTAAAAATTGTTAAATTAAAAAAGCAACGGTGACGGCCGTCTTCAAGAAGTTTGCAGACCTTCCTCATTCCGTCGAGCCGCGCGCACACACACACACGCACACACACACACATGCACACGCACACGGTGTCCTGCAGCCGCAGCTGCGATCACAGGGTGTCCGTGTTTGTGTGTGTGTGTGTTTCATTCATTCATTCGTTTTCTTAAGATTTAGTTTTAGAGAGGGAGAGGGTGTGCGTGTAGGGGAAAGGCAGAGGGAGGAGAGAGAGAAACCTCAGCAGACGCCCCGCTGAGCACAGAACCTGACGGGGGCTCCATCTCACGACCCCGAGGGCAAGACCTGAGCCGAAATCAAGAGTCGGACGCCTAACCGACTGAGCCACCCAGGTGCCCCATCAGGGTGTGACAGGTTTTAAGATCTTTTTGTTTCTGAAGGGTCTTTTAACGCTGTTAGTTTTCAAGGGGAGGCTATGGTTAGGGTTTGTTGCCGTCTTTGCTGTTCTAGAAAGTTCTCAGTGCTGGCAGGGTGGGGAGAAGCCGGGGCTGGACTGAGTGTTGCAGGCCACAGGGGAGCGGCTCTGGGTTACGGGCTCCCTGAGGGTCCGTCCCAGGGGTGTTGGTGCCGGGAGGGTCCAGACAGGTGGTCCCTTTCATGCCTGCCTCCCCCTGAGCTGGGCGTATTCCCCAAAGTGTTCAGGAGGCCCCAGAAATAAAGATGTCATGGTATGAGCCCTGCCCAGACACACGGGTGGGCCAAGGAGCCAGTGTGGTGGAGGGGGCGCCGGGCGAGGCTCGGTGCCCCTGCGTCCTGATGGTTTATGCAAGCTGCCTTGGTTGGGGGCCTCCTCCTCAGGGAGGTCTGTGCATGGCCGTCAGCCGGCCGCAGGCAGGGCGGGGGTGTGGAGGACTTTCTTGGACTCTGAGACCACCTGTGAGCTCATTGGGTCTTCAGAACCACCATGAGACATTTGGGGACTCTGCTTTTACAGGTGAGAAGGCTCGGCATGGGGTGAGGGGTGGGTAGCTCGCACAGTGGGGCCGTGGCTGGTGGCGTGGCCCAGGCTTCTCTTCCCTGCATCATCATCTCACGTATGTGTATAGAGGTTTGCTGTGCAGAGGGAGTGTCACTTGACACTTGGCTTGGGGAGTGCTGGGTCAGGCAGGCATTGCTGTTGCGGTACTTCTCAGAGCCTTTAAAATGCCTGCTGTGTTGTGAAGCTCTAAAGGGGCTGTCGGAGGCCCTGCCCCCTTGCCTTTTCTTTTCCCATTGCTTCATGGGACTGGGACGGGCTCTGGGGAGCGCCGTGGCAGCCAAATATTGCTTGGGAGGTGTATGCCCCCGTGGCATGTCTTGGCTCTGTGGCAGATACGATGGGGGCTTCCGCCTCATTCCTCAGTGGGGCCGTCTCAGGCCGGACGCTGTGGGGAGGGACCCGTCCCCCTCCAGTGTCCACTCTTCCCCGGGTTCCCTGCTGTTCTGGCTCTTGCTCAGGAGCACATGAGCTGGGAAAATCTGAGCTGTGAACCGAGTGTGGCTAAGCAATGCAGACTTTCCATCATTCCCAGGATGTGAGACTGAGGGGTGGCCAGCCAGGGGCCCTGGTGGCTTAGCAGTGTTGGCAGGGACAGTGGTGTTTTCCTGTTTTTCTTCCCTACTGTCCTCAGGCGGGTTGGTTTTGTCCACAGGCCCATTGCCTCATGGCTGCAAAAAGGCTGCCATAGCTTCAGGCATCACAGCCACATTTGAAGGCAGGGAGCAAGTGGGTAGATAGGTGTCCATGTTTTAATTCACGAGGGAAACTGTTTACCAGTAAGTGACTTTGGTCTCTCTGGTTAGAATGGATGGTAAGGTCTGGCCCCGCCGCAGGGGCATCTGGGGAAGGCTTGCGGCCGTGGATGGATTTCAGTCTGTTCCTGGGGCTGGGTACAGTGGGTTTTGCTGGCAGGGAGGGGGTCAGGCTGCGTGAGGGCGCCTGCCCGAGTCTGTCCCGGTTACCTCACGTCTCCGAGGCCCTGTTGGTGCCTGTGTGTGATGAGGCCCTTCGCCCAGGCCTGTCCCGCCAACAGAGCAGCCCCCATGCCCACTGCTGGGCACCCCCTGCCGCCTTGCCCCCAGTGTCTGCGTGGCGACCGTCCCCATCCCCTCCCGCAGGGGCAGCCCCACCCTCCTCTCTCCCCTCATCAGAGTTCCTTCCCTCTGCCAGCGACTCCGCTTCCATTTCCCCACAAACTTCATCTTGAGAAACTTAGGAAAGTTGGACTGCCAGGCGTTAACAACGTGACGCGTGTGCCTGTCCTGCAGCTCCTCGCGCGTGTCCCCTGGCCCGTGTCCCCCGCGCCCGGAGGGCCACTCGCGTGCCCACTAACCCACAGCTCCGTGTCACAGTCCCACCTGACTGGGATGCCACCAGCCACACGTCTGACGTGGGCTGTGCCCCCAGTGGAGCTGACGGTTTTCTCGTTTGGATCCAGGATCCAGTCAGGAGTCATGAGCTGCATCTGTGTGTCATGGCCGATTTCATCTAGAACAATCGCTCCACTGTTTTTTATCGTTGTTTTTGAATCTTAGTGGCACTGCCTTTTTCTCCCACAGAGACCGTGTCCTGGGCCGCCAGGCTTCCGCGCGGCCACACTCGGGCTGCGTCTCTGCGAGGTGCCCAGTGGTGGCGCAGGTGCGGATCACAGATGCGGGTCGGGCTGGCGCCCCGCGGGCACGCAGACTGGGGTCTCTGCAAGGGGCCACTCTGCTGCCCCCACGACCTCTGACCCGTGGCCTCGGGGTTGAGGGATGCTCTGTCTGGAACCATCCAGATTTCTGGAAAGCTCATGCTGGTCCCCTTCCCGGGGGTGGTCAGCAGCAGAGCGGGACCTGAACCAGGCTGCTGGGGCTTCTGCCACGAAGCTGGGCTGTGGGTGTGGTTGTTGTGGGGCTCAGGGCTGCAGGCCTCCCACCTTCCCAGTTTGGGCGCCCGTGTGGGCCAGCCCCCTGTTTGGGCTGGATTGTTGATGCTCCGGAGCCCCGGTGGGCCGTGCTCACCCGTCCCCTCCCTGTGCCAGCACTGGGCCCCTCCAGGGGGCGGGGGCTGTGAGGACGGAGGAGGAGGCCACTGCCCAGGTAGGGGGCGTCTCTAGGGATGTTCCTGAAAAGATGGTGATGTGACAGATGCTGAAACCCCCCCCAAACCTCCTTCCTCAGACATGGCAGCGTTCACTTGGGTCTCCGCCCTACTTGCCTCTTTTTTATGTTCTTTGGTATTTTTGCAAAGTCATGATTGTGGCGTCTGAGCTAACACGTGCAGGGATGGTGAATCACCACCCATAGCCCGCGGTCCCTACCTACCCCAGCTTTGGCGAGAGCCCCCCGCAAGCGTGCGCGGGCCCAGCAGCCTTCCCGTACCCAGGGGCGAGTTCGGGGGGCCTCAGCCCCAGCCCAGCCCGCAGCTGGGCGCTGGCCTCCGGCGGGGGCCTGATGCGTCGGGGGGTCCCTTCTCCTGTGCCCTGAGGGGTGCGGCTCCTCAGCGGGGCTGTTGTTGGGGCCCCCAGAAGGAAGGTGGCCACCGTGCTGTGTCTTCCGGCTGGGCAGTCACCTTGTCAGGCTGGCCGGCTCGGAGCCACAGACACCTGTCTGGATGGGTTTGGAGCAAGAGAGAGAATTTGGCTGCCTTGGAAGGAGCATTGCAAACTCGAGGGGGAGAGGAGTGAGGGCAGGGACAGAGCAGGGGTGCGGCCAGTGGGCGTCTCCTGGGGGGCAACGGGGGCCCTGTGTTCTTGGATTTAGGGAGAACTCTGTTGTCCTGAAGCCTTTCTGCGCGATGCCAGCGACCCACTTCCGGGGACCACGGGGTCATTGTTTCTCACGGCGTGAGGGGCCCCTGGCACTGCTGAGAGGCCCTTGGAGGAGGACGCCCCCGCCCCCCAATCCTCCCCAGGGCGGCGGCTGTCCCACGCTCCTGGTGGGGGACCTGACAGAATGGTCTAGAAGTCTGCGTGTTCTTGGGTCCTGGGGACACAGGCCGCTCCCCACCACGCAGGCCCTGGCGGCACACGGGGCCCGTGACCCGTGTGGGGGCCGCACTAGCATTTGCTGTGGGATGTTTGCTCTCTGACGTGATGTAGGGTGCCTTGCCACGTGGACTGTGGGGGCCCTTGGGGGAAAGAGCTGCCCTTGCAGGTGGCCGACTGCCCTCTGTCAGGCTCCCAGACGTTTCCTTGGGAGCATCCAAGCCAGACTGTTCCTTTTCTTCTCAGCCACTCCCGAACTGGAAGTTTGGGGTCTGGGTGGGGACTCGGAGCCCAGGTGTGGGGGCCAGACCATGGTCCTGTGTGGGTGCCGAGCAGACCTGACCCTGCAGCGGCCACGTGGGGAGGGCGAGGGTGGCCAGGATGGTGGTTTCATCACAGGGCGATGGAGGACACTGTGGCCCCCGTTAGCAAAGGTGTGCTACTGTGAGTGATTTGCAGTCGGAAGGGGTGAAGACCCTGGGGAGGGGTGCAGGGGGGCATGGGACGGGGCTCCCCGGCCCTGCTCCTGAAGCCCTCTGGCCTTGGTGGCCCCGACCGTCTCCTGGCCTGTGAGCGCCGGTGGACCGCCTACCCCACGTACGGCGTGTCCTTGCGTGAGCGCGGGCCCAGGGAGCTTGTCTGCCCCTGCTGTCCTCCCAGCGGCCCGGGCTGGGGCCGCCTCACGCCGGCCGGGTGGCGGTCTGTGCGGCCGCGGGCCAGGTCTGCACAGGTTAAGGGAAGGTCAGAAGGTGTACGAACTCAGTGGGCACTTCAGGGACAGCGCAGGAGTCGAGGGAAATCTGCTAGAGACAAAATGAAGGAAAAGCAGATGAAAATAGTGAAAGTCTTCAAAAAGAACGGGGACGGCTGGAACTCTACCCGCGGAGTGACTGAGGAGTGCTCCTCGCTCCTCTGTTTTGGAAGTGACGTTGCTGGAACGTGGGGCAGGTCAGTGTGTCTGGGCCCCGCCAGGTGCAGACCTGCGTCCCAGGCTCAGGCCGCACGCTCGCCTTCTGTCCCAGGCGTCGCGTGCCACCCGAGACTTTCTCACACGTGGATCACGCGGTCTCGTCGCGATGCCCTTCGGCACTCGGCCCGCTGTACCAGCCACCCCCCGATCCTTTCCCGCCGTGCCTGGCGTTCTCTGTCTTGGGTCTGTGCTCTGCTGCTGACCCTGGGGCAGCTCCGTTTGGTCTGTTACAGGTGAGAGGCAGGCTGGCGTGGACACGAGCGCCCAGCTGCTCTCTCCCTTGTCCTTGGCAGCGGGAGGCACCTGCGTGCCCGCCCAGGATGGACGCGCACCTCTCGGCCTCCCCGGAGGTCCGGGTGTGGAGAGCTGTCCGGCCCTTGCCGGCCCTGGGCTCTTGTCCAGCCAGCAAGGCCCCGGGCCCCAGTGGGCACGCTCTGGCCTGGGGACACAGGCGGCTGCCCTGCAGGAAGCCACAGCCAGCCAGCCGGCCTGCTCACCGGCGCCTCCGCGTGTCCCGGGAAGCGCGGTGCTGGCTCCCGGCTGGCCTGCCTGAAATAGCTCTGTGAGCCCCTGTAAATATTTGATGACGGTGAAGATAGCAAACAAAGGCCTGCTCTGTTCCCGGGGGACTGAGACGGGGACACTGGAACGTTCTGGCCCTGCGGGCTGCTCCTTGGAGCGGCTTGTGCGTGCGTCTTGAGGCAGGCCCTTTGTGTCTGGGAGCGGAGCAGGGGCCCTTTGGCAAGGTGGAGCCAGCTTTCTACCTGGAACCGGCCGGGCCTCTTCGACGGCTGCCAGCCTGCCCAGAGGTCACAGGGGTCTCGCCCTTCACATGCAACGTGGGACAGACTCTTGGCCCCAGGCTCTGGGGAGAGGCTCGGAGAAGGCGGGGGGCCTAGGGCTTGGCACGGGCGCCGACAGCGCAGTGGAGGGTCAGCACGTGGCCGGCACCGGGGGGCCCCGGTGGGCTCGGCTGGGCAGCCACAGACACGTCGCACGCCTGCCCCCGTGGCCCTCTGGATCCTGGCCTCTCTGCCTGCTGGGTGTGCAGGGAACACACCCCTTGCCGGCCTGGGTGCGCGCGTGTGTCGCCCTGGGTGGGCATGCCAGGGAAGAGGCCCGTCTGCCCTGTGGGTGCTCCCGGGTTGCGGCAGCCTGCCGAAGGGGAGCAGACGCCGGGGTCCTGGCAGCCGGGCCCCAGCCCCGCCGGGCGGGAGAGTCTGTCTCCTTGGGCAGGGCAGGAACCGCCGGAACTTGAGGCAGGTGTTCGGCAGCTGACGGCCTCTCAGCAGGGTTTCTGCTCCGTGTCCTCTCCAGGGGAAGGAGAGTACTGTGGGTGGGGCTGCGATGGGTGTAGTCGGTGGAGGTTGAATCACGAGGGTTTCAAAGACCTTGGTCTGTGAGTGTCATTATTAATGGCTGTAATAACCGCAGTGGCAGTATCCTGAGAGCTCACAGAGCCCCGTGCTGACCTGCTTCCCTCCTCTCGTGGAGCCCTGGCCGCAGCCCAGGGAGGCGGCTTATCCTTGGGGTTCTGGGGACTCCAAGGCCCACGAAGCCTATGTTGTTGGAGATGCCCTCCACTGCCCTGGAGCGCCTTTGCCGAGGGCTCCTGTTGGCCGCTCAGAGCCGCCGCCGTGAGCTGCGGGGAGGGCAGGCTCTAGCCCCCCTGCCTGGGGCTGCGGAGATGGGGCTGGCAGGCTGACCCCATGGGAGGCTCTGTGAGGAGCCTCCTGACCTGAAGCCACAGCAGGGTACCAGCCTGGCAGGCGGACGCGGCCCATGCCCCAGCCTGTGGATGTGGTTGCCTTGAGGACCCTGAGATGGGGGACGGTCCTGGCTTATCTGGGTGGGCCCGGTGTCACCCCCTGGGTCCTTCCGACAGGAGGACGTGGTGGCCTCTAGAATGCAGACAAGGGATGGATCCTCCGAGGTGCCCCGGAAGGAAGTGGCCCTGTGTGTATCTCCTGGACTTGGCTGGGAGGCTCCCTTCTTGCTTCTGGCCCCAGAATTGAAGAGAGTCAGTGTGCTGTTTGGGCCAAGGGACAGCGTGCACCCAGGGCCCGGGGAGGCCGCCCTGGGAGGACCGCAGGGGGCTGTGGGCGAGGCTCACTGCGAGCAGGGCTGGAGCCTGCGGGAGTGCCTCTCAGGGCCCAGGTATGTGGCGTGTGTGCGGGAGAGGAGAGGCGTGGTTCACCAGGGCACACGGGGTGTCGGAACCACCTGGCCTGGTCAGTGGGTATGAGGGGACATTGAGGGGTGATATGCAGATGGGTCAGGGGCAAGGCCTGACCGCTGGGTGTGAGGTGCCCGGAGCCGTGGGGGCAGTGGGCAGCCCCTCCCTGGGAACCCGCCCCTGCAGGCAGCCTCCTGGCTCATCCCTCCTGGGGACAGTGGCCCCCGGTGATGAAGAAAGGCCTGGGGCCAGGCAGCTATTGCAGGGCAGGGAAGCCTCTGGAGAGAGCCGGGGGCCTGAGCTCCACGGGCAGAACCTCTGAGCTGTGGTGTCCGTCCCCTGCCTGCAGCCCGGGGGGCTCTGGGAGGGCTCAGCCTTGGAGCGGCTAGGCCCCTGCCCCAGGCCTGGCTCTTGCAGGGGGTGGTGCACACTCCCCTGTCCGCCCTTCACAGGGCCACACACGTCCTGGAGGGAGTCAGCGGCCAGTGCTCGGAGTCAGCGCTGTCTGCGGGACCTGTTGTGTTCAGGTGTCACGTTCGTGGCCGGTCTCTGTGCTGCCTTCCACACACCCTCCCCGAAGTCTGGATTGCAGACCAGCTTTCCAGTGCCCCGCCTGAGGGCCAGGCCTGCTGGCACGCTGCTGGTACCTCCCCCCTCACCTCCCCCCTCACCACTGACCAGCCTCTCTCCTAACAACCCCCCCCACCCCCCGCCGCCGGCTCTGCCGCTCCCTGCCCCCCATCTCTGTCCCCTCCCATCTCTGTCCCCTCCCATCTCTGCCCCTCCCCATCTCTGCCCCTCCCCATCCCTGCCCCCTCCCCATCTCTGCCCCCTCCCCATCTCTACCCCTCCCCCATCTCTGCCCCTCCCCATCTCTGCCCCCTCCCCATCCCTACCCCCTCCCCCATCCCTGTCCCCTCCCCATCCCTGCCCCTCCCCATCCCTGTCCCCTCCCCATCCCTGTCCCCTCCCCATCCCTGACCCCTCCCCCCTCCCTGCCCCCTCCCCCCTCCCTGCCCCCTCCCCCCTCCCCGCCCCCTCTCCCATCTCTGCCCCCTCCCCATCTCTGCCCCTCCCCATCTCTGCCCCCTCCCCATCTCTGCCCCCTCCCCCATCCCTGCCCCCTCCCCCATCTCTGCCCCCTCCCCATCTCTGCCCCCCTCCCCATCTCTGCCCCCTCCCCATCTCTACCCCCTCCCCATCCCTGCCCCCTCCCCATCTCTGCCCCCTCCCCATCCCTGCCCCCTCCCCATCTCTGTCCCCCTCCCCCATCTCTGCCCCCTCCCCATCCCTGCCCCCTCCCCATCTCTGTCCCCCTCCCCCATCTCTGTCCCCCTCCCCCATCTCTGCCCCCTCCCCATCCCTGCCCCCTCCCCATCTCTGTCCCCCTCCCCCATCTCTGCCCCCTCTCCCTCATCTCTGCCCCTTCCCCATCCCTGCCCCCTCCCCATCTCTGTCCCCCTCCCCCATCTCTGTCCCCCTCCCCCATCTCTGCCCCCTCTCCCTCATCTCTGTCCCTCCCCCCCTGCCGGCTGGAGCCCCGTATCCATAGCAACAGTTGCTGCTGTGGAAGCTGGCTCCAGCTCCCTCATCCCGTGGGGAGGTATTTTTGGCACTGCGGAGAGATTTTATTTTATCTTCGGTGTTGACTTTTACTCTTTGAGCGAGTGCCGCACAGACAGAGCGGGGGCGGTGTTCAGGGAGGTCTGAGGGCTGCCTTTGGTTGTGTAGACGCTGGCCCTTGCCCTGTAGACAGGGTCTGGGCAGCACATCATGGGGTGCCCAGGCTGGACGGGGGCTCTGGGCCGTGACTCTGGGTGACGGTGGTGGCCAGCCTCGGGGCTTAGCCAGTGGCCGTAACAACATCACTGGGAGCTCTGGGGGCACTTGCTTTTTGGCACAGCCACGGGGCAGACCCTTGGGGCGCTTCATGTGGGACTTCCCGCACTTTGCCCGGGGCCCTGTGTGCAGATGAGACCACCGGGCCAGTCCTGGTGTGTCCTCCTGAGACGTCTTCCTGCCCCTGCCAGGCCCACGTGGATGGCGTGTCTGGAGTCCGCTCTTCCTTATCGCGTGGGCCCTCTTGTTTCTGTGGGGTCAGGGCTGCCCCCACTCACCATGGTCCTGGTGCCCTCAGTAATTGGCACCCCTCGCTGAGGCACCGCCAGTGGGACAACAGGAGACTCTGGGGCGTGGGGCCTGCCCTGCCTAGCCCTTGCACGCGTGGGTGTGGTGCCTGGGGGGTGGATTCCCACGTGTCCTTGACTGGGACTGGGGGGAGGGTGGGGGTTGCGGGCCTGGGAAGGGGCAGGTCACCGTGTGTGCCCGTGAGGAGTGCTGAGGATGGCCCGTGATGCACCTGCTGTCCTCAGGGAGGGGAGCCCCTGGCCCCTCAGAGGCTCGAGATGCCCTCTCCCAGGCTTCCTTGGGGAATGTGCACTGGAGGTAGCTGGGTGTGCTGCACCCTGGGGTCCCCAGAGCCACTCCCTGACCCTCCATCTCTTCATCTGCCCAGTGGGGGTGAGGGCAGCTTGCGGGGGGCCGTGGGCCATGCCTGCGGTGTCCAAATCAGAGGCAAGGCCCGCGAAGCTTACTGAGGCCCAGTAGAGTTATTTCTGCCTTGTCATGGAGGTCCCAGATGGGCCAGAAAGAGAGCCACCATCCAGCCTCCTCAGTCTCGTTATCGCTGGACGTGTCTCGTACGTTAGTCTTCTTCCCAAACTCTCCGTCTTGCATGAGCTCCCAAGTGCAGGCCTGGAGGGTGGACAGGACCTTGGCTGCCTCCCCCCACAGGGCTCTGTCTCCCGCCACTCGGCACACGGTAGGTGAGCCAGAGCCCAAGGGGGGGAGGTGTTCAGGGTTTGTGGGTTTTACAGAATCAGGAATTCTGCTTCAGGGAGGCCAGGTCTGAGGCCATGTAGGGAACAGACACGGGAGGGGGCACTGGAGGAAATCCGCAGCATGGTATCCACTCCTGGGGGAGGCAGGTAGCTCCGCACAGGGATGTGGCCCCATGGTGTCGTGAAGTTCAGCGGATTGCAGAGAATCGGGGACACGGGGAAGAGGGAGCAGAGCTCCCACGCTTGCCTCCAGAAGGCAGCCCTTCTTCTTCTTCTTTTTTTTTTTTTTAAAGATTTTATTTATTTATTTGACAGAGAGAGACACGGCGAGAGAGGGAACACAAGCAGGGGGAGTGGGAGAGGGAGAAGCAGGCCTCCCGCCGAGCAGGGAGCCCGACGCGGGGCTCAATCCCAGGACCCTGGGATCATGACCTGAGCCGAAGGCAGACGCTTAACGACTGAGCCCCCAGGCACCCCATGAAGGCAGCCCTTCTCATTCATTGTTTGGTCCGCATCTTGGGAGTTTTGTTAAATCCCAGCGCAGGGCTTTTCACCTGCGGCCCCGCCCAGCTCCCCTCCCCTCCGCTCCCCGTGGTGCCACCGGCCTTCTTCATCCGGCTAGTTCCTAGGCTATAAATAGCGTCTGGTGAAGAATTGCGGCCACACGCCCAGGCATCAAGGGTTTGGAAGACTTCCCTGCGGGGGCCGAGGGTGCGAGTCCCAGCCGAGCCCGCAGCCTCCCGGGCACGTGCAGCTCTGTGGAGCGTTGCTTTGCACCCTCCTGAGCAGCGTTCCGAGGGCAGTGCAGGGAATGGGTTTCTGTGGAGGGAGAGCACTGTTGCTGTCACCGGGCGGCTTGCTCTGCCCGCGTCCTGCGTGTGCACCGACCTCCACGCCCGTGCAGTCAGGTGCTCGGAGGCGCCGGGATCTGTAGGGATTGGGGCATTTTTGGGGAGGCACAGCTCAGGGGGGAGGGAGCCATGCCCGACCAGGGGAACAAAACCCGTGTCTGGCTGTGTAGCCTTGGGCGGGTGCTGCCTCTGGTCAGGGGAGCGTGGTGTGACCTCTGGGGCTGCCACCGCCCAGGGCCTGATGCAGGACGCCTCCCCCAGGCGCCTTCTTGGATCCGGGACGCACACCTCGTACAGCAGTGACTGTGACCCCAGAACGCCAGCAAGGAAGCTGACGGCCCGTTTGTGCAGGTCACATGCAGCCTGAGCCCCGGCCCTGACCTGGGCAGTCTCGGGTGCCCACGGCACAGGGGGAGGGCCCACCTGTGTCCACAGGGACAAAGGACATTCACGGATGCTGATGAGCGAGGCTGGCACTTTTCTCAGTGCTCTCTGCTCAGGCAGGGAGGGGGTTGTGCCACGATGGTGGCCAAGTTGGGGCAGTGGGGCCCTGACCTGTGAGTCTGGGGTGGGCTGGCTCCGTGGGGCGTGGCTGACTGCTGACCACTCTGCGCGGGGTCCGTCTCGGGGAGTGGCATCCCCACCTCTCCTCATTAAGCAGCACCACCCCCGCCAGGTTTGATGCCACTGCTGTGGGTTTGGGGACGGCCGTGGGGTGTGTGGGAGGCTCTGGAGTGAGCAAGGCGGGCTGGGCCCGGGGAGGCCAGGGGCCACATGCTCCTAGGTCCTGTGCTGGTGGCCGTGGTCGGTCCGTGGGGGATGTGAGCGAGGCCTGCTCTGTGCAGAGCTGCCCTGCGGACAGACGGACGGTGAGCTGGAGGGTGAGCTTCGGGAACTCCCCCCGTGTGCACGAGTCCAGGGTCCCTGCAAGCCTCCTTGCCTGGAGCGTTTGCTCTCTGCTCTGAGATCACTTGGCTGTCTGCAGCTGCCCCCACCACAGTCCCAGGATCCCACAGACTGGGTCTCAGGTCCACAGCCCTGGGCAGCCCTGCACTCGGGCACAGCCCCTCTTCTCTGGGATGCTGAGCGGGGTGGGGGATGGAGGGGTGGGGGGCAGGCCCTGCAGGCACTTTCCCACTGTTTGCTCCTTCACTTCCTCACTCTTTTGCTCTGCCCGTCAGTGGTGGGGCCGGCCCGGACCCTGTAGCAGCAGCTGCAGGATGGAGGATTTCATTCCCTTTCTTCTGGACTGCCCTGGATTTTGTCAAAGCCAGATGGAAATGAGGAGGCTGGCGGGAGGTGGCATAGCTGATCCCATTGCTTACCTGTCTGCCGGGGTCACAGTGCGAGAGGGTGCCCCCCAGCAGGGCAGTGTGCAGAGAGGCTGTCCCCACCCCATCAGTCTCCCGGACAGCGGCCTGCTTGTTCCTGGTCATGCCGTTTCAGGCAGGCCCTCCGAACACCGGCCCCCGGGACTCGGGGCACTCGGGCCCCCGCAGGAGCCTGTAGCCAAGGACTCGCGTCTGGAAGCCGGGGCTGCGGCCGACCTGCTGTGTGCGGCCTCCCTGTGCTCTGTAAGCTGGACAGCATCCGGGTTGAGACGTGAGGGCAGAGGTCTTGCCCAAGGGTACCTTTTTGGGCCTGGCTGGTGCACGGCTGTCCGGCAGGCCATGGCTGTTGGTAAATGCTTGCCTGAAGTGAGCGAGAGATGCGGGTGTGTGTGGGGGGCATCTCCTCACCTGCCAGGGTGTGAGCGTCAAGGAGGGACTTCCTGACCCCAATCACGGGATCACCTCAGTTTTTACTCCTGGGCTTCAGGGTTCCCACCTGTTGGAGGTGGGGGGCAGAGAATCCCCCTGGGGCGCCAGGCCTTGCCTCTCTGTGTCTCAGTCGTGAGTTGGGGAGATGGCTTTATCATCACCTGGGGAATGAACCCACCTGCAGAGGGGAGCCCACTGAGCACTGGCTCCCGTTGGACTTGGAATTCCATTTTGATCTTGGGAGGGACACACGTGTCATCTTCCCAAAGGTCCTCGGAGCCTGGGGGTGGTTGTGCTTCTGCGTGGGCGTACCTAGGAGTTCTGGGCTGTAGGGCGGATGGCCAAGGGGGCAGGATGGAGGATGGTGCACAGTAGGATGATGGCCGCAACCTTATTTCACCTGCCATTTTATTTTACTTGGTGTCACTGGGAATTTGTAAGGTTTGATCATAATTTCATTGCGTCCTTGCGTAAGTACGCAGCGGTAAATTTAACAGCTGAGGTGTGGCTTGACGAGGCCCTGCAGTTGGACCACCATTCTTAGGGTCGTGGGCCGGTTGGATTTGCGTTTGGGAAGTTCGTCATGCATTTTCTTGTAAGTTTTACTGGTTCCACCAGAGATGATGACCCATATCCTTGACTTCTCCCACATTCTGGGCATGTAAGGGTCTTAGGACACTAAACTCGGTCTACCCACCCCTGCCTCCTGCCTGCCTTTTGCAGCGTTGCTTCTAAGATTTCCTTTATGTGTTCAGTTTTTATTTTTATTTTGCTGTATTGTATCCAGTGTGGTTTGTTTTTTGTATTTAATCTGCTCTGGCTTATAGCACTTCTTGAATCTATGTCTGGATGTCTTGCTTCAGTTTTGGAAAACTTTGGAGTGTTATTTGATGCATATTGCTTTTGTCTCATCTTTATGCCCTCTTCTTCCGGAATCCTGTTTACCCATAGGTTGGACCTTTTCACTGTGTTCTATGAGCTTTGTGTCCTCTTTCCTGTATTTTCCACGTGTTTGTGCTTCCATGTTCCAGTCTGCATACGTTCTATGGTCTTATCTTCCAGTTTGCTGATCCCATCTTCAGCTGTGTCTTATTTGCTGCTAAGCCCATATATTGAGTTCCCTATTTCATTTCTTAGTTTTAGATTCCATTTGATTTTTACTTCATAGGTTTTAGTTCTGGTGAACCTTGGTTATCTATTTTCTGTCTTTTTTTTTTTTTTTTTTTTAAAGATTTTATTTATTCATTTGACAGAGAGAGACACAGCGAGAGAGGGAACACAAGCAGGTGGAGTGGGAGAGGGAGAAGCAGGCCTCCCGCCGAGCAGGGAGCCCGACGCGGGGCTCAATCCCAGGACCCCAGGATCATGACCTGAGCCGAAGGCAGACGCTTAACGACTGAGCCACCCAGGCGCCCCTTATTTTCCGTCTTTACAGGATTTTTATTTTTTATTGTTTTAAATTTTGTCATCATTCCAGTTAATATGCAGTGTTATGTTAATTTCAGGTGTACAATATCGTGATTCATCATGTGGTGCTCATCACAGCAAGTGCCCTCCTTCATCCCCATCACCTGTTTCCCCCATTCCTCCCCCACCTCCCCTCTGGTACCAGCACTGTGTTCTCTATAGTCAAGAGTCTGTTTCTTGATTTCTCTTTCTCTCTCTCTCTCTCGGTTATCTGTCTTTATGACTACACTAATCACAGTAATGTTAATGTCTGTCTGATACCTACAGTATTTGTATCCTTTGGGGGTTTGTTGCTTTCATTTGTTTTTTTCCCCTATTGATTTTCTGTCATTTGGTCTCAGGTCCTAGTTGGCCTGGCAATTTTTGATTGGTGTATTTAAAGCTTATGGAGATACTTGAAATTGTGGGTGATTTTATTTTCCTTTAGAGAAGATTTACTTTTGTTCCGAGCAGATACTGTAATAAGGGCAGGTCGTGTAATCCTGTCTGGAACTGAGTGCAGCCTTTGTGAGCACTGCTCTGTTCTCCTAGCATTTAGGCCTCTGGAGAAAGTAGACTGAAAGCTGGGGTGTTGCCTGTCAGACTGCAGACGCTCTGCCCAGTGGCTCGGCTCCTAGCCTGCCGCCTGGTGTGGACACTCGAAGGCCGTGCTGTCCTGTAGGAATGGAGTGTGAGCCACGTGTGTGATCGTGCATTCGTGGCCACGTTGAACGCGTAAACAGGTGGAATTCACCTTAATGATACTTTTCTTTGGTTTAGTACATCCACAGTATCATATAGCACGTACAGTATAAGGTTGTTAATGAGGCTTAAACAATTTAAAAAAAATGACTGTGTCTTAGAAAGCTGGTGTATAGGCATCTTAGAGTTAGGTGACCTCTCCGTTTGGAAAAGCCGCTCGTCAAGCACTCCCAGCCATATGTAGCTTATGGCTGTTGTCCTGGGCTGAAGGTGGGGGCTCCTGTCTCTCCATTGGGGTCACACCCAGAGCTGGTGGCTCATTTCAGGTGTGTGTGCAGTGAGCACCTACTGTCTTGTCTTGATTGTGGCCCTAAGGCTCTTGCTGCCAACTTGGGAAGAACGGAGGAGTCTTGGGGCAGATGTGAGCTGTGGGGCCTCTCCTCACCCCGGACTTCCCTCAGCCTCTGTGGATCACACGCACTGGGTCTGTCTGGCAGGGTGCCCCCAGCCCCTGCCCCGCCCCCTGGCATAGCACCTGGCCTGGAGGGACACCCCAGCCCCTGCCCCGGCCCCTGGGCAGCGCTGGCCTGGAGGGACACCATAGATGTTCAGGCCTGGGAGCATGTCTGCTTCAGCAGACTGGTTTGAGGCAACTGGTGGCCGAAGCCCCTGCATCCTGGCCTCTGGGGCCATCTTAGGTCTGTTGGAGGGATCGCTCAGGCTGGACAGCGCCTCTGGACGGGAGAGGAGGGATGTCCTAACCAATTCTTTCCAGGGGAGGGCTTTAGAGGGTGTGGCCAGACGCTGCTTTCTTCACTGCGAGATGTCAGGCCCCCCCAACAATGCCTGAGTAGCCAGAGCTGCGGTTCTGGGGTTCTTTGGGTTGGAGGTGTGCAGGGGATAGGGGTCTGCTTTCTGGGGAGAGTCCACAGCATTCAGCAGGTTGTTGCAAGGACCTTAAAGCCTCACCGCTACCCTGGTGTCCCCCAGCCTTAGGACCCTGTGCAGGGGGAGGGACAGCCATGAGGCAAAAGAGGGGCGACTCCTGACTGGCTCTGCCCCAGCTGACCCTGAGGCGGGGTGGAATCGAGTGTCCTGCCCCCTCCCCTGCAGGCATGTCCTTGGTGGAGGTGTTCGTCTCGGCTGATTGTGACCATGGTGTGTCCACATCTGTCTTGAGGTGTCTCTGCGGGGAAGCGGCCGGGGGTGGGGCTGGCCCTTCCTAGAAACCAGACGTGCGGTGTGGTCAGTGCAGGGCCTGGCTGCTGCTGGGCCTCGGGCCGCCTCTGCCCAGGGCTGGTGCTCCCCGTCGGGCGGGCGCCCCGGAGGGCGTGGCTGGCAGGTTTCTCTCGCTGCTGTGCACACCGTCATGGCTGCCTCTCTGGCCCAGGGTCCCAGAGTGAGGGCGGATGTTCCCCTGGGAAAGCAGAGCCCCTCTTGGCAGCTGCAGTCCCCTGCCCTGGCCTCGCCGTCTCCTTCGTCCCACTGCCGTGCTGGCCGCATCCCCTGTTCTCCCTTGTCCACCTGCTTCCAGGAGAGCGTGGACCCCAGGAGATCTCTGTCCTCTCCAGCTGGACGGAGGGGACAAGGTGCCGCAAGGCCGCAGCGTGGTATCAAGACCCCATGGCCGGCCAGGAGGGGCCAGCTGGACCGCGGAGGGCTGACTGCTCAGGCTCCAGAAGAAGCACGTTTTGGCCGCATCCGTCTGCCGGGGCCTGGGACTGCCTGTGGTCTGATAGGCCTGAGGGACTGGGAGAGGTTTTGCTGGGTGGCGGGCCTGGGGGTGGGCACCACGGGCTGGCCCTGGGCATGCTGTGCCCCATGGACGCTGGTGCCTGAGCAGGCCTTGCCTCCCCTCACCCCCTGCTCCCCCCTGTCTGTGCTCCGTGAGGAGGATGCTGGGGGTCCTCAGCCTGCTCATGACCCGGGGGCCTTCGCCCCAGGGGTGCCCAGCATAGGGTGCCCGTTCTGGAACTGACCCACTCGCTCTCACCAGGGACAGGGCTGCCTGATGGTGGGTGGGGTGGCACCGTCAGGGCTGGTCCACCCAGGGTGGAAAGAGACATTAGGCCCTGGTGAAGATCCAGGGGTGGGGCCACCATGGACAGGGTGACACAGCCCACGGTGTGTCCGTGGAAGTGGTGGAGGCTCTCGTGGGGCTACCAGCTGGCCCGGCAGGACTGCCCTGTGATGCGGCCGTAACTGGCTCCCCTCCCCCTCTGTGGCCGACCTGAGCCCCATACCAGCCTGGCCTTGATCTAGCCACAATTAGGGTTTCCCCCGGCCGATGGCTGGTGATGGGACAGGGCTCCCCCGGCTCGTAGGAGGTGTGTTCATTCACCCCTGCTGTCTGTCCATGCGGTCAGCTGGGCACCGGCGTCCTGTAGGGTAACTCAGTCCAGAAGCAGGACGCGTGGCCCTCAGAGCCCGCGGCCATGGGAAACGAGAACCCGAAATTCCGGGCTGCACCATTTTAGGGAGGCGATGTGCGGTCCGGTCATCAGGAAGGCTTTCCGGAAAGCTGCGGCACCTCAGGTCTGCGGGGGTGGAAGCGTGAACCCGCACTGCGGCTAGAGGTGCTTCTCTCCACGTGTTTGCAAAAGGGCCGCGGGGCCGTTTCAGAATGTTCACAAAATGCTGGCAGGGACAGCCTTTATGCTACCTGAGCTTGTGGGGACGGTTTGGATCCCTGCCCGGGGGCACTGAGGGCCCCCCGTTTTACTCAGCCCTGCGGGGTTGGGGGGCGCCTGGCCGGCTGGTGCGCTGCCTGTGGGGGAGGGGCGGGGTGGGCGAGCTCCGTAAGGACACCCCCTCCTCGGGGTCCTTGACAGAGATGACCCTGCGCGGAGACCCCTCCCACTGCGTCTGCGCGTCCTCCCACGGGTCGTGGCCGCAGGAGAGCGCCTCACGTTAACGGCGGTGCCTTTATTGTACCGGGAACTGGGAGAAACCTACAGACTTCGTTGTTTAAGGAGGGCACTTGTGTTTAGAAAAGTGAGTTTATTTTTAAAACCTCCGCCAACCTGAGAGGGAGCAGGTCACAGCAGGAAGAGTGTGCGTGGTGGGGGGAGCTCAGCCCCGGAGGGGTCAGGACGCCCCCGGGCTGTCAGTGTCCGCTCCCCTCGGGGCAGGGCCCAGTGCCTGCCTGTGGTCCTGGCGGCCCCGGCGGCCCCGGCGGCCCCGGCGGCCTCTGGCCTTGTACTGACCGAAACCGCGGCGGCACCTTCTCCCCAGACCACAGGAGTTTTCCCGTGGCCCCCGGGGGGGGGTGGCCAGCGCCCCCCGCCTGTCCCTTCACCCTGGTTTTCAGACGGTGTGATTGTGTGTTTGTACACCACCCCCCAGTCCTTCCTGCGCACCCAGAGCCTCAGTGACCATCTGGTGACCGAGTGAGGCAGACGCCCGTGCTCTCTCCATGCGGTCACCACCCCAAGGACGTCCCAGACCCTGCACCACCTCCCCGCTTTGGGTGAAGAACGCAGCAGCCCGGGGAGCCTGCGGCACGGCCCCCAGGCCTGGGAGGGGCCCTCGCACGGGGTGGGGGCCTACGGATTACAGAGACCCTCATCCTGGGTCAGCCGTCCCTGGAGCCCCCGTCCTGGGCCGATTCCCACAGAGGTCCTCAGGCTTTCTTTTGCTTTGATTTATGACCAGATGGGCTGGAGAGGGGGCGCGTGCCAGCTCGTCACCCCGGGACTCCGGCTTTGCTGAGTCTGGGCACCATCCTTTTAGCTGCTCATGCCCCCTCTCTGTCCTGTGTGTGTGGACCCCGCCTTCGCCTTCGCCTACGTGGGCTCGGGGGGCCGGGCAGCTCTGCTCCTCACAGGGTTGGTTGGGCTTTGCCTGGCTGAGGAGAGGGCTGCAGAAGCCCCAGAGGCAGCCAGGGGCCCCCTGGGTCAGAGGACTTCACCTGTCGCCTCTGTTTGGGCCAGAGCTGCTGGACCCCCGGTTGTGTGGGAGAGGCTCGTCGGACCCGGGGCTCTGACCACCGGGCTGCGTGCCCCTGCTCGGAGGGTGCTGCCCCGACCGGCTAGGCCCTTTTCCTACAGGAGATGAGACAGCGTTACCCCAGAAGGCTTTTATCCTCTATCTGATTGGCTCCCACTATCTTTGGGGCACCTGGTGGGTGGGACCTCTCCTCTGTGTCTGGTGGGGTGACCTGTCCAGCCGGACCCCACCCCATGCAGGAACAGCCTGACTCCGGCAGGACTGGGGGTATTCCCTCCTGCCCTGGCTCATGACCTCGAGGCGTCCCAGCGCATCAGTTCGGACTTCATCCACAACGAGTGGCACTCCCGCTGTGGCGGTGCTGATCTGATGGGGCTGACCAGCCGTCAGCACACAGTGACCAGGACCGGGGCCAGCTCTGTGAGGGGCACTGGGCAGCGCTCTGAGGACACGCTAGCTGACCTTTTAAATTATCAAGCAGTGTGTCACGTAGTTAAAAATAGCCAGGTGGCTTAGAATATAAATGAGGTCTGCTCCCTCCCGCCTCCCGCCTCCCACACCCAGGCCCAGCCCAGCCCGAGAGCCGCCGTCCTGGAAGTCTGACCACGTTCTCGCTGAGTCTTGGATTTATCCCCTTTGGCATCCGCGGGGCACCCTCCTCTCCCTCTGGGGGCTTGGGGCTTGTTAGTTATGACATTTATGACACACACTTTTCTCTGAAAGTCCAGTGAAGTCTCTCCCTTCTGCCGAGTGATGCCGA
Organism: Halichoerus grypus; assembly: GCF_964656455.1. Lineage (NCBI taxonomy): Eukaryota > Metazoa > Chordata > Mammalia > Carnivora > Phocidae > Halichoerus > Halichoerus grypus. The sequence goes on from NC_135725.1 coordinate 983,768, forward strand.
AATGCGGCATGTAAAGCATTCTGAGTTTCCTCCAGACGGTGGTTGGTTGGAAGGGAGTCTGTGATGCTCGATGCAGAAGCCTGTGGGGGTGGGGAGCACCCCGGCGCCCGGCCCTCCTCCCCCACGTGGCTGGGCCTGGCGGCCAGCTTTGCCGTAACCCCTTCCGCTGGGTTGTGTTGGGATTTGTGGGCACACTTGCAGTGCGGCTGGACCAGGGGTGCCAGAAGGAAGCTTTGGTTGTCACGTGGGAGAGAATATGTCGCGGGCTGCGTGGTTTGATGTCCGTTTGGCTGGGTGCTCCTTAGGTGGGACTTGCCCTCTGTCCTCGGGCGTCTGCATTTCGCTGGGAGGGCCTGGCCTGGCTGCCACACACCCTCACCGGAGCGGAGCGGAGTGGAGCGGCTCACCGTCGGCTCACCGTCCAGCTCGGGAGATGCTGTTCTGCTGTCTCCTCCTCCCCGGTGCCGGCTTCCCGCTGTTGCTGCTTTGTTCACATCTCTTCTGTTGTTCTGATTCAGTTACTGGATGTTTTCACTTTAATTTTTGATGTTTAAAAAACTGAGCTATTACTTACGTATGAGATTCAGATCCTAAGTGTCCGAGTGGGTGAGCTGTGCACACTTGTGTGACCCGCATGCTCTATGAGGACGTACAAGTTCTCGCTGCTCCCCCCCCCCGCCGCGTTCCCAGCTGCTGCATCCTCCCCCTCCCCCCAGTCCAGCCCCAGAGGTGAGCATCCTCCGCCTCAGCCACGTGTCAGCCCTGCTTTTCCAGGAGTGTGGTGCTGTTCTTGACGTAGGAAAGACGTTATTAGGGTTTGAAGTCGACGGCCAAGAAAGAATTCTTGAGACGTCTTTGGTGCAAAAAGGTGGTTTTATTAAAGCACAGGGACAGGACCCGTGGGCAGAAAGAGCTGCAATGGGGTCAGGAGAAGTGGCCCATTAGATACTTTCAAGTTGGGAGGGGGTTAGGGATGACGTAAGTGTCTAAGGAATTTTGGAAGTGAGGTTTCCAGGACCTTGGGGGGGCTAGCTATTGTTGGGAAAAGGTCATTTATTACCGTCTAATAAAACCTGAGTCATGAGGCCCTTTCAGATGTATATCGGTGGGCCGTATGCTTGGGGGATGATTGCCAACACGTATCTTGGGGGGTAAGAGATAAAGGAAGTTTCCAAAGGAATTTTTATAAGTTAAAGTAGACTTACAGGATCTTGGGGGCGGGGTGGAGGGGGCTCAGGCTAGGATTGCCTTTTGCCCTTAGCAAAGTATTAACATTGAGGCAGTTGAGTCCCTAGAGGCGGGTCACTCTGCTTGTTTCAAGGACTTGTCAGTGGGCAATGGGCTGTAGGGAGTAAAGAAATTTAGTAATTTCTCTTCTGCCTTTGTTCCCACATCATTCTGAGCGGAGCTGCTCTTAACCCATGTGCCATCCTGCGTGGGTACCTGGAGGGCAGAGGCTGGGCCTGGAGCAGGTGTGGACCCTGCTGGTGCCCCCTTGCATGTCCAGCAGCCATGTGTCCGGAGCCCTGGCTGCTCCCAGCCACCCAGCGGTTGGAACCAGCCTCCTTTTACTTTGACCTGCTGCTGGGCATCAGGTGGCATCTCCAGGCTGGAATTGGCATTTTCCTAGTGACTCAGGATGGCGAGTGCCTTGTCACGTGCTTGTTGGCCGTTTCTCCATCTTACCTGTTCACGCCTTTTTTTATTATGGAATTGTAGTTCTGTGTTCTGGATGAAGTCCCTTGTCAGATACATTATTGAGAATAGTTTCTCCAGTCTGTGGCTTTTTTTTTTTTTTTTTTTAAAGATTTTATTTATCCATTTGACAGAGAGTCACAGTGAGAGAGGGAACACAAGCAGGGGGAGTGGGAGAGGGAGAAGCAGGCTTCCCACTGAGCAGGGAGCCCAATGCGGGGCTCGATCCCAGGACCCTGGGACCATGACCTGAGCCGAAGGCAGACGCTTAACGACTGAGCCACCCGGGCGCCCCTGTGGCTTGACTTTTCTTAAATAAGCCATAATTTTTGCTGAGTGGAGCATGTTTCCATGTCGGTGTCTGGATCAAATGTTGATGTTTTTGTACGTAATGTTTCACTCAATTGCAGAATATCTTATTTTGAAACTGGAGGCTTAATTTGCAAGAGCACTTTTTTTTTTTTTTAAGATTTTATTTATTTACTTGACAGAGAGAGACACAGTGAGAGAGGGAACACAAGCAGAGGGAGTGGGAGAGGGAGAAGCAGGCTCCCCGCAGAGCAGGGAGCCTGATGCGGGGCTCGATCCCAGGACCCTGGGACCATGACCTGAGCCAAAGGCAGACGCTTGACGACTGAGCCACCCAGGGGCTCCCCAAGAGCACTTTCTTGATTGTTCCTTTTTTTAAAAAAAGATTTTATTTATTTATTTATTTAGAGCACAAATGGGGGGAGGGGCAGGGGAGAGAATCTCCAGCAGACTCCCCACTGAGCGCAGAGCCTGACATTCTCAGGACCCTGAGATCATGACCTGAGCCGAAATCAAGAGTCGGACGCTCAGCCGACTGAACCACCCAGGTGCCCCTTGATTGTTCCTTTTTAAGTAGAATCTTGCTCTTATGTGTGTCAGCCTCCTCGATCCCCGTGAGCACATGAACTAGATTGAAGTTGCCTCTGTCCCCGAATTCTGTGTTTTTCTGGGGTCAGCCGTGCGATGGTTCTCCTGGTGTCTCCTTGCTCTGCGGGGGGCAGGGCTGGTGGGAGGCGCAGGTGCGGGGAGGCGGCCACCCTGGGGCCTGCAGAGGTGCGGCTCCCTGTGGGACGAGGCTGGAAACGACAGGGCTCTGGGGTGGTTCTGAGCGCTCTGTGGTGAGAGCCCACGGAGGGTGTCTGGAAGGGCCACGCAGGCTGCCGGTGCAGCCCGACAGGAAGGGCTGGGTGGTGGCAGGGGGGGCGGGGAGCGCAGGGAGGGCACTGAGGGTGGGTTCGAGTGTGGGGAGGGTGTTGGTGGTCTTCCTCGTGGGGCGTGGCTGGAGCCTCGTGTGGGCGGCCCCCCGGGGACTCCCAGCACCCGGATGGTGGTGTTGCCGTGTCCTGTGTGAACTTGCGGTCGGGGTCAGCTGCAGACCCAGGAGGCGTGTCTGCCGTGCCCTCCAGCACCACAGGGCCCGGCGGGGACCCTGGTCTCTCGTCGGGTCCCCTGGTTTTCTGGTTCCCGTCTGCTCTGGTCGTGAATGTGTCCTCGGAGTTGCGTGTAAACTGGAACCGAACCAGTGTCTTTCTTGTGACGGCGCGCAAAACGGGTGTTGAGGACGTGAGGCCTTGGAGGTGTTTTCTCAGGGAGAGCGTGCGAGTGCTGCCGTGTGGGTTTCCTGCTCTCTTTCTGCTGAGGTCCTGGTGCAGGGGCTCATCCGGGGCCACGAGGCTTTGGGGTCGGGTGTGGGAGGACGCCACAGAGGGGCTGGGCCATGCGGCCCCGGCGCCCGGTCCTCTCCCTCTGCGGCGTCCTCACACGGAGCCGCAGGCGCGGCCGGTGGGTTCCCTCCTGGGCCCCCGGGCTCCGTGGAGGGTGTCTGCTGAGGTGGCCGCTGCCCCTCAGCCTGTGTCTCTCTCCAGGACCGGAAGCTCACCAAGCTGGAGAGGCAGCGGTTCAAGGAGGAGGCTGAGATGCTCAAGGGCCTGCAGCACCCCAACATCGTGCGCTTCTATGACTTCTGGGAGTCCAGCGCCAGGGGCAAGCGGTGCATTGTGCTGGTGACCGAGCTGATGACCTCGGGGACGCTGAAGACGTGAGCACGCCCCCGCCCGCTGGCCGGACCCTGGGGCGGGCCGGGTCCAGGCGCAGGGGCCGCGGAGGCGGGGACGCCGGGCCTCCTGTCTGCCAGGGCCTGTCTCAGGAATGTCCCCGTCTGGGTGGTGACTCCACGGCCCCCCGGCGACGGGAGCCGCTGGTGAGCCGCGTTCCCACCCGCAGGTACCTGAAGCGGTTCAAGGTGATGAAGCCCAAGGTGCTTCGCAGCTGGTGCCGGCAGATCCTGAAGGGGCTGCTCTTCCTGCACACCAGGACGCCCCCCATCATCCACCGGGACCTCAAGTGCGACAACATCTTCATCACAGGGCCCACCGGCTCCGTGAAGATCGGCGACTTGGGCCTGGCCACTCTCAAGAGAGCGTCCTTCGCCAAGAGTGTGATCGGTAAGCCCTTGCCCCGGGGCCCTGCCTGGGGGTCCCTGGCTGTGTGGGTCGGGGGGTGAGGCCGCTGGGGCCCGCGGGCGGTCGACACTCAGCGGGAAGGAGGCCTCGACGACAGAGGGACTCGGGGTTTGTGGCCAGTGAGTCTGGAGCAGGCAGAGAGGCGGGTGCTCCAGGCCCTGAGGCCCACCGCAGGGAGTCCCTGGGGGGCGTGGGGCCCAGAGCCGGCGTGGGGGATTTGGTGTGGGTGCTGGTTTGCTAGCCTTGTCTTCCCGTGTTTCTCGTTCTCCTCTGAGAAGGCCCTGTGGCCTTTCTGGGTGAGGCCCCCGTCCTCAGCTGCCACGCAGGGACTGGGGCCGCGCTGGGGTCCCAGCACACGGCGGGCGCTAGGTGGCGCCTCTCCAGGGCTTTGCAGAGAGAGCGCTCGCAAGGGCTTTGGGGCGGCTGTTGATGGGGTTCGAGACGTCTGGGGAGCGCCAGCCCGCTCCAGGGTGTAGCTCCAGAAACCCTGATCGGATCAGCTGGGGTCGGGTGGGACCTGGAGAGGCTCCTGTGCCCATTGAAGCCCTGTGTGGGGACACAAGCAGGACGAGAGGGTGGTGTCAGGGTTTTGCAAGCCCATGGTTTTGATGCACATTTGGGGACAGAACTTGTGGCAGATGAAACCGCTGGGAATCTGGAAACTTCTCTGGTGGGGTTAGTGGGTTTGGAACGTGACATCTGGGGCAGGGTGACCACCAGGGGTGTCCTGTGAACAGGGGCCTCTGGTAGCTCTGGGGAGTTGAGTGCTGGGGCGGGGGCCGACCTAGGCCTCGGTTTCTCTCCGTGAAATGGGCAGGGGCCTGGCTGGAGGGAGCACGTCTCTGATCACCTGGCAGTTTCCGAGCAGGATTCGTAGGTCTGACCTTGGGGGTGGGGTACCTGGTGAAGCTCCCTGGGCTTTCTCTGGCTGGTGGCTCTGTCCCTCTTGGAGGTGGGGTATCGGGGTACCGGACACAGGCTGGGTGGTCTGATGGAGTGATGTGAAGGCTGGGCGTTTCCAGCAGGCGCATCAGCCCCAAGCCCAGCACAGGGGGCCCAGCTCTGTGGGGTCCCTGGTCACCTCAGCTTCTGCTCAGCTGGGGGAAGCTCCAGACTCATGGAGAATGAGAGGCGATTACCACATCTCCCTGGGCCCTGGACGGCAGAGGGCCAGCAGCTGGGTGGGGGGCCTTCGGTCAGGTGGGGGAGGGTCCCCCAAGCCTGAGTCGGGCCCCCTGCTCTGTGCTGTGTCCAGGGTACGTGAAGGGACAGTTGATGCCGAGGACCCCGTCTGGGCGCAGCTGTCGGGGTTTGGCCCGTGTGTGGGTTTGTGCTTCAGGTGTGGCCCATGTTGGACCTTGGACGTTGGGTGGCGGTGTCCAAGGACCTCTCCACCTGCTTTGGGGGAGCCCTGTGGCAGCAGGCCTGGGGGCTCGGTGTCGGCCGACGGGAAGGAGGGCGATGGACTGGGAGAGAAGGTGTCCTCATCGTGAGCCCTGTGGCCGCAGCCCCTTGATGCCGTGTGCACACACGGCTGTGGGTTCTAGGCCCCTTGTGGGGGTCGTCCCCGAGAGCCGCCTGTCTCTGACAGCACCCCGCCCTCTCCCCGTGTCTGCGTTGGCCAGGTCCTCAGCTGCTGCTGCCTGCAGGCGCTCATGGCCGTGGTGGCCGGGACACCTGCACTGGGGCCAGGGGGCCAGGGAGGTGCCCCGGGCGCACACGTGTGTGGGTGTGTGAGCACACACATGTTCTTTTTAACACTCAGATTTAGGTGGCTGCAGAGTGAGGAAAGAGAAAAGTTTGTGTCCGTGGCCCAAGCGCGTGTGGGCGTCCCCAACCCCGCTCGGAGCCGACCCCCTCCCCTGCACCCCCACCTCCCGTGCCCCGTCCCTCGAAAGGCAGGCTGTGTGGGGCTTTGGGGCAGCTCAGCCAGCCTCCCTCTTCCCCTGTGGATGCCCACAGCCAAGTGCAAATCGTTGTCAGCAGTCATGCGGTTCAGAACCCCAAAAAGATGAAGATATTCCCAGTGCAAGGTCCCTCAGACTCCTGCTCTCTCCCCCACCCTGTTCCCATTATTTCTGATTTGGAATCTCCTGGAATTTTTTTTAAGATTTTATTTATTTGAGAGAGAGCGAGCATGAGCCGGGGGCAAAGGCAGAGGGAGAAGCAGGCTTCCCGCTGAGCAGGGAGCCCGACGCGGAGCTCGATCCCAGGACCCTGGGACCATGACCTGAGCCGAAGGCAGACGCTCAACAGACTGAGCCCCCCAGGCGCCCCCAGAATCTCCTAGAATTCTTTATACACACACATAAACCTGAAGATAGATTCTCGATTTTGCCACTTCTTACCCGAAATGTCCACTTGTTCCGTTAAGTGTGTAACACGTGTTACATTGAAACTGGGTGCACGACAACAAGTTGGAGTGTCCTGTCACCTCTCTGCGTCCCGGAGAGCCATGGAAGCATCTGATGACCCCACGCATGCCTTTGAACACAGCGCGCGCCGTTCTGCGCCTGCTTTTTAAAGAAACGGGAACATTTTGAAAGGGTTGGGGTGGAGGAAGCGGAGGAGGTGGAGACGTTCCTGACGTTTCCCTCTGCTTTGAGTTCGGCTGGACAGGCACTCGGTTGGACCTGTTTTAATAGGAGGATTTTGTGATTTTTAGAGCAGAAACTTGTTACGGAAAAATAAAAATCCCCAGACCAGTGTAACTAAAGGAAAAATCAGCCGGAACCCTGCCTCCTTGACGTGTCGTCGTGGGTCTGTGCTTGCTGTTTTGTGGAGAGGTCATAGGGCACGAACAGCCGAATACTTTGTTTTACCCCACGTGTGAAACTCGGAGGAGGCGTCATTTTGGAACCGCCGGTGCTGGGAACACCTTGCGGGCACCTGGCCGGCACCATCCGCAGAGACGCTGCTTTCTGTGCCACCTGACACGCTGCCATGTGGTGTCTGTCTCGGGACATCTGGGGCCTTTGTGGGCTTTTTCGACGTCGGTCGCTGTGTGGGGACTGTGCGTGTCTGCCTGCCGCGGGCGGTCGGGCCTGTGGCCGGGAGGGGTGTGCTGCTCGGCGTGTGGTGCCTCCCGTGTTCGGGGCACAGAGCGTGCCCTGGCGCTGGGGTAGCGGGCTCGGAGCTGTGGGGCCCTAGTGCCGTGAGCTGATGCGACCTAGGATTGGGAGGGTCCGGGGGGCGTTTTCGGGAGCTGTCTGCAGAGCAGTCCTGTTAGAACTGCAGGTTCCGGGCCTGACGGGGAGGGGCTCCCCGGCCCAGTGGCTGCTGACCCTGCGCCCCTTGCTCCCGGGCACAGGTACCCCTGAGTTCATGGCGCCCGAGATGTACGAGGAGCATTACGACGAGTCCGTGGACGTCTACGCCTTTGGGATGTGCATGCTGGAGATGGCCACCTCCGAGTACCCCTACTCCGAGTGCCAGAACGCCGCCCAGATCTACCGGAAGGTCACCTGTGTGAGTCCACTGGCCACCGCGAGGGGCCGTGCGTGGTGAAGCGCTCACAGCACAGTGTGAGGAAGGGAAGGATGCTGTCACAGGGGGGAAACTGAGGCTGCCTCAGCGGGGTGGCTGCTCGGGTCTCTGAGCTGGTGGTGGACAGGCGTGGCCGTGGTGGGCCTCGTGCACGACTCGAGGCCTGTCCAGGAGGCGCCCGGCCGCCTGTCCCCAGAGACCCTCCTCTGGGCCGCTCCCGGGGCCGCTGGCTTTCCCGTGTCCTGGTGTGAGCCCACGCAGTCGTCCGCTTTAATCAAGTGGCTTCAGCTCTGCAAGCCGATCACCCTGTCCTCCCTCCGCGGCCGTCCTGCCTGGTGAGGCCGTAGCTTTTCTGGGCATCAGGCCCCACGACCCCTGGGTCCTGGCTGCCTCGCCTCAGCCTGGCGCCCCCCTCACTTCTGCAGATGCACGAGGAGCGTGGTCCTTGGCTGCCCTCCACCCTGCGCTCCCCCACAGGTCTTAGCTCATGTCTCTCCTTCAGTCTTAATTCAGTTATTTGAGCCCCTCCTGTGTGCCGCTGAGGGGGGAAGGCAGAGTTTTTGGCTGGTGCTTGTCAGAGACACAGAGGGAGGCATGCAGCTCCCTGCTAATGCTGGCAGGAGAGGGTGGGCTTGTTGGCTGTGGGCAGTGGCCCTCCATGGGGCAGGGGTCACCTGAGGCTAGGGCCTCACTCCCAGGCCTTGGAGGGGTGCAGGGAAGCAGCACGCCAGCCCTACTTCTTGGGTGCCCACGTGGACGGGGCTGTGGTCCATCCGCTGGGCTGGGGAGACAGGACTGATTCCCACTGGGGTGTTCCTCAGCCACCCTGGATCCCTCGTTGAGGCCCCAGGAAGCAGGGCTCCTGTGTGGACCCATGTCAGCTTGGGCAAAGCAAGGTCAGGTCCCACCCTTGCTCCCCGAGGAAACCAGACGGGAGGGGTGTTCCGGACGGCTGGTGTGGTTTGCAGTAATGCCCTGTGGGCCCACTGGCCCCTCGTGGCACACACACCCACACCTTCCAGCCCCGGCGTCGGCCCTGACCCCCGGTCCTGCAGGGATTCGGTGTCCCTGCTGCCAGCACCTCGACTCCATGCTTCTGAGTCTGGGGACACGAGCCCCTTCAAAACAGTACCTGTTCCTCTTGCATGTTCTTCTCCTGCTCTGGGGGCCTCGGCCCTTCAGAGGTGTGTGTGGCCCACACTTACCTGCACTTAGAGTTTCTCAGGCCGCCTGCCTCCCGCCGGGACCCTGGCCCTTCCTCCTGTGTAATTAAACCTCTTTTTCTGTTGGCTTCAGTGCTACGGCCTGGGGTTCTCACCTCCGAGGGGAGCCCCTTGGCCGCGCCTGGAGCCCAGTGCCCCAGTCTGTCGTTGCAGACTGCTGAGCGTGCGCACATGGCCCCCACTGGTAGTGGGCCTGGGGCCTGGGGCACAGCACCCTGCCGGGCGGCAGGAGCCCTGCGGTCCTACACTCGGGTCCAGCTCTGGGCTGGAGGCCGCCCTGCACTCCCGCTCACGTTCTCTACGTTAGAACAGCCAAGATAGACTTTGAAGGCAGAGTCTTGCTGAAGAATGGGATGGTTGAGGTCCTCCATGTGTTTAAGATGGTTAAGAATCCGTTGTCCCTCCCCCAAGCCCCTGCCCCCGCAGTCCAGCCCCTGCTTCTCCCGAGTCCCCACTGTCTGCAGGGCTGCACCCCGGGGTTCTGCTCCCCTGCGTCACGGCCATTACTGGCCAAGCTGCGGCCAGCCCTGCCGGCACCCACCGGGTCTGTGGTCAGTGTGGATGCTCCCAAAACCGCCCGGCTGTGGGACTCCACGGCACAGACGCTTACAAAACCCTGGAGCCACCAGGCCTTGGAAGGCAGCCCTGCCCGTGGTCGCAGTGGGGCAGAGTGTCTGGTGGCCTCGGCCAGCAGCGGTGACCACACCGGGCCCTTGGCACCCTCGTGGGAGGGTGTGGTGGGGAAGGTGGTCGCCCTGGCCGCCTGCCGTATCTCTGCTGGGTGTGGGAACGCTCCTGTTGGGGGGGGGGCTGGGTTGGGCTCTCCCCCAGACCCCACTGCTCCCGACAGCCCCTCCGCACTCAGCGTGAGCCGCGTCCCCCGCCAGCTTGCGCCCCTCCTGCCTTCCCCCTTCCTGGCTAGTGTAGCTGAGCGGGAAACAGGTCCTGTCCTGTCCCTGACTCTGCTCCTCTGGTCTCGCAGGGCATCAAGCCTGCCAGCTTTGAGAAAGTGCACGATCCCGAAATCAAGGAGATTATTGGGGAGTGCATCTGCAAAAACAAGGAGGAAAGGTGAGTCCGGTGGGGCGCTGGGTCTGGGTGTCGCTCACGCTGAAATCCCCGCAACTGCCCGCGCTCATGGGAGATGGGCTGCTTCAGGCCATGTCCCACCTCTGCTGCCCAGAGCATGCTCCCTGGTCTGGGGACCATCCCGGAGCCTTCCCGCTCTGCCAGGGGCTTCTCACCCACCCAGGCTGCAGCAGGGGCTCCCCCGTGCCCTCAGCCTGCCCCTCCTGTCACCTCCAGACTGTGAGGTCCATGCACCCATGCTCAACCCAAAGCCCACAAGTCGGAGCCCTTGAGCTGCCCCCACACCAGCCCCCACCTCCTCAGCTGGTCAGCCAGGAAGCCTCCCATCCCCTCTCGCCCTCCTCCCTTCCTTCCCTCCCCTCCCTCCTTCCCCCCTCCTTCTTCCCCTTCTTCCTCCTCTCTCCCTCCTCCCCCTCTGCCCCTCCTTTCTTCCCCTCCTCGTCCCCTTACTCTTCCCTCCTCCCTTCCTCCTCTTCTTCCTCTCTCTCCTTCCTCTTATTCCTCACTCCTCCACCCTCCCTCTTGTCTTCTCTCTCCCTTCCTCTCCTCCCACCTTCATCTTCCCCTGCCCTTCCCTCATCTCATCCCCCATCCCTCCCCCCTCCCCCGACACCTCTTCCTTGACCCCTCGTGTGCCCTCCTCATCCTGTGCACCCAGCACAGGGCCATCCTGTCCCTGTCCTCACCCTTGACCCGTGTTCTTTTCCATGGCCATCACCTCTCATGCCGGCGCCCTGTTCTGATCCTTGGGCTCTCTCTCCTGCCCCCTGCAGGTTATCGTGTTCTATTCTTTCAGAAAATAACTAAGAAATCGTGAAGTAGAACTCCCATCAGAGAAGTATAGAAACAACCATGTAGAGCTAAAGAACCCTCAGAGCAGACCCCACAAGACCACCTTCCAGACCAGGACCAGCAGGGGCCACGACCTCTGCTCCCCAGGGGCCCCCTCAGGCATGTGTCTGCTCCCCCTTTCCTGGGTGGTGAGCGTCCACAGGGCGTGGGCTCCGCCTGTCCATGGGACGCAGGAATCGGGGGGAACAGACAGGAACAGACAGCACGCTGGGAGGACGCCAGGCCCAGGACGGCGCCCGGACAAGCTCCTGTTTAGGGATGGGGAGTGGTTGCTATGACGACACCCAGCAGCCGGCCGCCCAGGGCCCCGCGGCTCAGCCTCACCTGTGACCCTGGGGGTTTGGTGGCGCTGCCGTAGGCCTGTCTGCAGGGTGCGGAGCCAGGGTTGGAAACTTCACTTCCCGGAGCCTCTTGCGATGGGGACGTTCCTTTTTATAAGGAGAGAGAAGCAGCCTTTGGCGCCGTGCAGCGGGCTGTGTTCAGGCGTCAGTCTCCCTTCACCCGGGGAGCTGTTGTGCGCTGCCCTCGAGGACCGCGCTGCCCGCTGCATGGCCAGAGGACCTTCCAGAGGGAGCCGGGCCCTCGGGCCTCGCCAGCAGCCGTGCCCTCACCGTCCCGTTGGCTGCCCTTCTCAGGTACGAGATCAAGGACCTGCTCAGCCACGCCTTCTTCGCAGAGGACACGGGCGTGAGGGTGGAACTGGCGGAGGAAGACCACGGCAGGAAGTCTACCATCGCCCTGCGGCTCTGGGTTGAGGACCCCAAGAAACTGAAGGGCAAGCCCAAGGACAATGGGGCCATAGAGTTCACCTTTGACCTGGAGAAGGAGACGCCTGACGGTGTGGCGCAGGAGATGGTAACGGGGCACTTGCTTGTGGAGGGGGGGGGCGGGCACCCGCGGAGGCAGGGGTGTGCCTGGAAAGCCGTGGTCTCCAGAGATGCGCAGGCGCTCAGAACAGAGGTGTGGCCCCGTGGTGAGCGGGCAGTCCTGGGCGCGCGGATCCCACCCATGGGGTGCGGTGTCGGTGAAGGCCAGCGCAGGTGGGGCCCCCGCTGTGCCGATGCATGTGCCCCGAGGCCGCGCAGTGAGGGGCCCCGAGGGGCGGGGCGCGGGGGGACCTGGGGGCCTGGGTGTATGAGGAAGGGCCTGTGTTGCTGGGGTCTGGCTGACCGCGTGAAGGTGGGCCTTTGGTTTGATCTTTCACTTTGTTGCTGCGGGCGCTGTGCCCGGGAGCAGGGGCTTAGGGCGTCAGCATCTCGGAGGGAAAGGCGCCCGTGAGGAAGGGGACACTGATTTTCGTGTAGGAAGCGAGCGCGAGTGAGACCACGCTCGCTGGAGGAGAGGCCTTACCGAATGGGGCGCAGCTTTCAGAAACGGTGCTTCGCAGCTAGACCCCCTGGCCCTGGGGGTTTCAGGGAGGAGGATGTGGACTGTGGCCCTGGAGGGTGGGACGGGAGTCCACACCGGTCCTCAGGCCCCTGCTCGGATGAGGGAACAGCCAGCTCTGCCACGGCACGTGTGGGCTGAGGGCCGAGGCCCGGTGCGGCGGGCGGACGGCCGCAGGTGAGAGTCACAGGATCTCGCCGTGGGTGGTGCATCAGGGCAGGGCTGGCAGGCTGTGAGCAGGACATCCGCTGATGGCCGGGAGCCCAGGTCAGGACCACCCGCACCTTCCCAGCTGCCGGTCACATCCCTGGGCCCAGACACGGGACAGCGCTGCTCTACGTGGCTCAAACTCGGCGTGTTGCTTGCACATCCGAGAGGATGTTGAGCTGCTGGGTGCTGAGCGGGAGCTGTGCTGTGGTGAGCAGCACATCAGTCCCGGGATTCAGGGCTGCTGTTGGTCCTTGTGCTGCAGCGGGGCGGTCCCCTCCCACCTGCTGCCCAGCTTAATGCACAAACATTCACGAGCCAGGGGGCGTGCAGGCCGGGAGCGAGGGGCGAGTGCTGAGAGTCCTGGGGGGCCCACGGGAATGGGGGACCAGGCCAGGAGCTAGCGCTGTCCCGGTGGCAGGAGGAAGGGAGGTGGGTCCCTGGGGCGGCGGTGAGGACTGTGTCCATCAGGGCTGGCGAGGCCGGGCCAGTGTGGGCGCCTCGGGAAGCACGGGAGGCCAGCAGCTCTGGGTCTCCCGTGAGCACCGTGCCTGCTCCACGCGGCCAGGGAACCCTCTTGCCCAAGATGGATTCCGGCGAGAGCCCAGCAGGGGTCAAGTGCCGCGGCAGTGCATGGGGACGATGAGACCGCGGCACGGATGGATTCCTGTGCCTCAGTTGGACCAGGCATCTCCTCCAGCTCTGGGTCCGTTCTCAGTTCCGTTGACACGCTCTTGAGCTGTAGGATGTGGTGGTGCCCACACGGGACCTGGGACCTTTTCTAGGACCACCCATCCTCCTGAGCGACCCCTCCACATCCCAGACCCCGCAGGTCCCGTGCCCGCACCTGGGCCTGCCGCCTCGCCCACCGTCAGCGTGGCTCCCCTGGCTCTTGGCCGGACTCAGTGGGCGGTGTCCGTGAGTCACAGTGGAGACCCCTGGACCCAGCGCCTCCCCTCATCATCTTTAAAAGCACCTTCTCATGAGGAGCGTCCTACTGGCCATGCAGCATCGGTGCCGACCACGCCTCGCTGTGTTTGGTTGAAGAACGATGGCAGAACGATGCGGACCCCCCTCCACACAGGGACTAGGATGAGCCAGTGATGAGCCGACAGTGTCCCATTCCCACGGCGGGGTGTCGGCCCGGTGCGAGCGCCCCCGGTGGGCCTGGCCACTGCTACCGGCTCCTGGCAGGGAGCCTCTCTTGTCGGCGGTCCCAGCTGCCCCCCCCGCCCGTAGCCCCAGATCCCGCCTTGAGTCAGACCCTCCCTCTCCGGGGCTTCTCCAGGCCGCCTCTGGGCCAGGCGCCCGACCGAGGAGCCCTCGTGGGGCAGCGTTTCAGGGCTCACTGCCCCCGGCCGCTCTGGGTGGTCACTCACCAACAGCTGTAATGGATCACACCTACTTCTTCCAAATGCGGGGCCCAGCACCAGTGAACCCCCACACCCGTGTCATCACCTAAAACCACCTCCCAGCGGTTGGCTCACGGGCGGGCACAGGGGACCCATCGAGTGCCCCAGGTGCTGAGAGAAGGGCGAGTTCTGTGGGGACCTGGGCTGGCTTTGACCTGGAAGCGACCTCATGAGGACCCCGGGAGAGGGGCTCGCAGCCCAGCCCAGGGTCCCTGTGTCGGCGCATCAGCCCCTCCTGCCTTCGCGGCCTCCGGGTCCGACGCTTCAGTGTGGCAGAGAATGGGGCTAAGTTCTCCCCGTTTGGGAAAAAATAGAAGAAACACCTTGGAGAGGATTGCGGTTGGGGGGGGGGGTGTGACCGCGAGGACAGAGACGGAAGAAAAACTGGGCCACAGGCAGAAAATAGAAGCAGCGGGCAGGCGCGTCTGCGGGGCGCCTCCCTGTCGGCGGTCTCCGGCCGGGCCTGGCGGGCAGGTGGCACTGACCTCGGCCCCGGCCCCGGCCCCTCGCCCGCGTCCTGGCCGCGTGCTGCCGCTCACACCGCTGCTGCCCGTGCCCGAGGCAGGCGGGAGGCCGACTGCCCAGAGGTCTGCGGGATTTTAACACGGTTCATTCTGTCCAGCGGGGTGGAGAGATTTTGAACCAATCAGTCACGAACTTACCGAAAAGTTGCAAATGTGCAACAAAGAACTGTCTGAGAGAACATCCAGGCCGATGCCCTGCCACCTCGAATGTGCCCGCGTCTTTGCCCACAGACAGCAGCTTTCCTGCTCAGCTGCGTCTGCGGTCAGATCCGGGAGAGCCGCTTCGGGGCTGCCAGGCGCCCTCTGATGTGGGGTGACTCCCTCAAGGCAGGAGCTCCTCTGGGTGGGACCGTCTTTGGTTCTCCTGCCATGACGGGCACCAGCGCGGCTCCCTCGCGGTCACGTCGGCGTGTCTGTTGGAGCACTTGGTGTGGGGCCGTGTCCTCACCGTGGCCAGCCCCGGACGACACTCCCCGTGAGCACACGGTCGAGCGGTGTCTGCCCACGGTCTGCGTGTGGGGTGACAGTATGTCACGGGCTGTACCTTGGAACTGGGTAAATACCCATTTTCACCAAACTCTCCACTTACCTGTAGCTCTGTGGACTGGTTCTGTTGGTGAGTTACCTGTGACCACAGGGTACGTCCCACAGACGCAGTGCCCTACAGGCCTGTGGTCTCCCGCGTCCTCCTGCTCCGGGGTCTGGGAGTGGCCGAGTGGGTCCTTCTGGTTCTGAGTTCCCCACGCCGCGTGGCTGGGGTGTTGGCTGGGGCTGGCCAGGCCTGAGGGTCATTCGGCGTCCATGCTCGCCCACCTGGCTCCTGGCAGGAGACTCAGTATTTAGCCAGTGGGTTGTTCCCTAGGCCACTGATGATTCAGCTTCCCGTGAACAGTGATCCGCGCGTGGGAGGGACAGGGGCGGCACACCGTGGCATGCCGTGTGGCCCACACCAGCAGTGATAGCTGCGTTCCCCTCGTGGGCACTTGTGGACACACTCCTCCGACCATCATGGTGTCACTGTGCTTTTTGGGGCCCAGGTTGTGCACGTTTGGCCCGTGGTGCTGACGCCTGTGTCCTCCTGCACGTGCCCTCAGTTCTCTGGGTCCGCCTCTCTTTCAGGCCCAGCCAGGTGTCCAGGCCCCTCGTCCTCCTCCCCCCACCCGCGCGCGCTGGCCAGACTCCGGGCGCCTCCGCAGGCCTGCCCAGTGCCCTGCCACACGCTCACGTCTGCATGTGGGCGCGCTTCTCTCTGTTGTGTGTGGACAGCCACGAGCTCACCGTTCCTGACCAGTGCTAAAACCTTGGCGCTTTCTCCCTTCCCACACGGGGCTGCCATGGCGTCAGTGTGGACGCTGGCCTCTGCTATTCCATGGTTTTACCAGAGATTTCCTCAGGGAGAGCCGTGACGTTGCCCGGAGGTCCAGGGCTCCTTCCCACACGCTCTCCCGATGCTCACCTGGGTTCAGAATTTTCTGGGCATGGGTGCCTACCCTCCTGGCCTCAAGACACAGGGTGCACCTTGTTCCGCCCGTGCCTTCTCGGGGAATGCCCAGGGCCCGCCTGCGGGAGGCAGCTGAGGGTCTCTCCCCTGCCCTCAGCCGGCAGGCCCGAGCACCTGCCGCGTCCTCACTGTCCCGGGAGCGGGGCTGTGCAGGCTCAGAGGGCCGTGCTCCCTGCAGGTTTCCCGTTGGCGGGAGGGTATTTCCTAATGGGAAGATGAGAGCGTCTCTGAGAGGTGGGGTGAGGGCCTGAGGAGGGACCTCTGCAGAGACACCGTGAGCGGGAGGTGGTGGTGCAGACGGCAGGGCCCCAGTAATGACATGACGCCTTCCTTTGCAGATTGAGTCGGGATTCTTCCACGAGAGTGACGTGAAGATTGTGGCCAAGTCCATCCGCGACCGTGTGGCGTTGATCCAGTGGCGGCGGGAGAGGATCTGGCCGGCTCTGCAGCCCCCGGAGCACCGGGACCCAGGCAGCCCTGACAAGGCCAGGGGCCCCCCTGCACCCCTGCAGGTCCAGGTGACCTATCACGCGCAGGGCGGCCCACCGGAGCCTGAGGAGCCTGAGGCGGACCAGCACCTCCTCCCCACCGCGCTGCCGGCCAGCGCCACCTCCCTGGCCTGTGAGTGCCGCCCTCCCCGCACCTCGAGCCCTGTGCACGCTGCGGGCGTGGACGGCAGGTATAGGCGAGCCTTCTTCCGGGGGTGGGCACTGGGGTGTCTTTGGCTCCCCGAAGCCCAGCTTCTCAGGACAGGTGGGGACAAACGGGCAGACAGATCCAGAGCCTCCCGTGCCCCAAGCCAAGGGATGGAGCGGCTCCGTCCGGCTCCTTGTTCCGTGCAGAGGACGTCAGTCCTGTGCCTGGTGGGGGCGTCCCCGCAGGGACAGCGTTGCCCGGGGCCACAGATGGCTGTGGTCTCCAGCGGTCATGATTCTCTGAGCCGTGACCATTGCCATTGGGATTATCTGTCCCCAAGATCATGCCCCTTGTAGTACCCGACCTCTGAAACCTTTACCACATTTCCCAGAGTGTCAGCGATGGGTTGCTGGGAATCACTCTGAATCTCAGAACACTGGGAGGGAGGATCCAGCGTTTTCTGCACGTCCAGGCAGAACGGTGTCCTGACCTTTGCCCTCGGTGGCCTAAAAATGCAGCTGTGAGCTGAGGATCAGGACGTGGCGTTTCCTGTCCATCCTGTGAATAAGTGCCAAGTAGAACTTAGCCTGCCCAGGCCGCTCTTTTAGGTTGTTCATGTCGAAAGACCAAAATAGCCTGTTCAATTTACTTAATAGGCACATACTTCATTTATCATTAAAATTATAGCTAATGTTTTTCAAAGTAGGCTATTTAAATCCAAACCAGTAGCTGCCTGTCACTTGGAGACCGTTTGCTTGCCGTTGGCTTCCTTCCGACCTGCTCAGGTTTCCTCAGAGAATAAAGTCACTACGTCATCGCTCCATTTTTCGACAGACCAAAAAATTAATTAATGAGCATACACTTCGTGTTGGAAAAAGCTTTCCTCATGACACGCCACTTCCCACTTTAAAAACTTGACTGTCGGTGGGACAGTTTCCAGGCGGGAACGGAGAGACCACCACACTCTGCTGTGGTCGGGGGTCCCGGCACTGGCCCGGCCCCCCGTGCAGACAGGGATCGCAGGCGGGTTCAGTGTGGGTGGGTGGTCTGTCGCGGATGTCCTCTTGCTGTCGACTCTCAGCGGCTCTCTCGCTTCGACGGCAGCCACACTCTCAAAACGTGTTTCACTCGTTTGTGGTGCTTTCCGTGAAGTAGACGTTGTGTAAAATTCAAACAGTACAAGAGGGTGTGCAGGAAAGGCCGATTAGTGCTCCTCCCCAGAGGCCGCTGACGTCACCTCTTGGTGGTAACTTCCGAAAGTAATGTGCACGTCTGATCACTCACACACCCACGTGCGTGTGCGTACACATACACCTGCACCCGTGTGCGTGCCGCACACACACCTGTGTGTCCCTGCATCCCACACCCCCCCACACCCCACACACGCGTCTCCACTGTGCTCTGGTCCGAACACCGTGCTCGGCTGTCCCTCTGGCCTCAGTGTGTGTGGATGGCCTGAAAACTCTGCGCCTTGTAAGGGTGAAATGATGGGACCCCAGGCTGCGCACGCGTCACTGGGGAAGGGACCCGATGGGCGGGCAGACGTGCGCACAGCGGAAGGTACGGCGAACATCGCGGGAGGATTCTCCACCTCGTGGTGTGAGAGCTCCCACCTCCACCCACATCAGGCTCAGCGAGAGGGTGTGGGCCAGCGACTGCGGGAGGTTTAGAGATGATTTTTTAATTTTTCAATTTTTTGTTTTTTAAATTTATTTTTAGAAAGTGTGCGTGTCTGGGCAGGGGTAGGGGCAGAGGGAGAGGGAGAAAATCCCAAGCAGCTCCCCACTGAGCGAAGAGCCAGACACCCATGACCCTGAGATCATGACCTGAGCCAAAACCAAGAGCTGGATGCTCAACTGACTGAGCCACCAGGTGCCCCTAAAGACGATTTTTAAATTATTTTTTTAAAGATTTTATTTATTTGACAGAGACACAGTGAGAGAGCGAACACAAGCAGGGAGAGTGGGAGAGGGAGAAGCAGGCCTCCCACCGAGCAGGGAGCCCGATGCGGGGCTCGAACCTGGGACCCTGGGATCATGACCTGAGCCGAAGGCAGACGCTTAATCACTGAGCCACCCAGGCGCCCTAAATTAATTTTTAATTATAGAAATAACAAACACATTCCCTTTAAAAATTTACAGTGCTGTGTGTATGGTTAGAGTTGGTTTATGTGACATTTGCCAAGTTTGTACACGTTTCCCTTTTGCTCACACAGTTTGTCTGTTTCTGTGTTTCCTTCTGTCTCTCTGTCTATGTGTTTCTATCTCTGTATTTCTGTCTCCGTGTGTCTGTCTCTCTGTGTGTGTCTCTGTCTATGTCTGTGTGTGTCTGTTTCTGTCTCTGTGTCTCTTTCTCTGTTATTTCTGTCTCTGTGTGTTTCTGCGTATCTATCTGTTTCTCTCTTTCTCTGTGTGTCTGTCTGTCTGTCTCTCTGTCTCTGTGTGTAGGTAAAATCGACTGCCAGCTTCCTCACTCTAAGTCGGAGCCGCTGGTTGGGTTGGTTCTGTGCAATGAGACCTTGGCGTTCGCGTGTCTTCCCAGGTTGAAATATGCCCTGATCGGCCCCTGGGACAGATTATTTTGATGTAAAGCCAGTGGGATTCCCTTTTACTCCATTTGCTTGAAGCACAAATGGACGCGATGCCGGCGCCCTGGAAGGCGCCCGTGTTGAAGTGCTCGGTGCGTGGGTGGCAAGTCTTGGTGTGCGTGCAGCTTCTGGAAGTGCCATTTCATGCAGGGTTCTGCTTTCCCTGCTCGCTGGCCTGGCCTCGGGGGCGGTTTGTCTTCCTAGGTGCGTCCTGGGGACGCGAGCCTGTGGCCGTGGGCTGTGCCTCGTGAGTGGGTGGCTCTGTCCGCGGTGGCCCGCACTGATGGACTGTGACCGCAGGTGCAGGGGAGGCTGGCCTCTGGGAGACCTCCTCGGGCCGGAGAGCCTCTGGGTCCCCCTGTCAGCCTCTCTGCGGGGTGGGGGCCTCGTCAGCCCCGTTCTCCAGCCAGGTTAGACCCGGGCCCGTGTCGTGAGGACTGGGTTTGGACCTAGCTCTTCCTGCTTCGGGCTCCTTGCTGTGGTGGTGAAACTGGTCAGAGTCCCTCCCCATGAAATACAGGTGACTCTAGCTTCTCCTGACCTGGGCATGCCTGCCGTCAGCCTCCTACAGGAGACCCCTCGCGCCTTTGAAGAGCTCACTGAGCTCTCACTCTCAAGGCCCGGTCAGGGGACAGGCGAGGTCCCTGTCTGCAGCCGGGGTGGACGCGACTGTGCCTCCTGCCGAGGATTGTGTAAGGGGCCCACCTGGGATTCGTGGCACCCATGTGGGTGACCCCCAGGCGCCAGGTGGTGTTGGGGTGGGCTGCCAGGGTGTCTCCGGGTGGGTTACAGCCCCCGCCCCCTGCATCCTAGGGTCTGTGGTCCAGAACGACATGCACTTAGGACTCAGGTGACCAGGGAGCGCGACCAAGCCTAGTTTGCAGGAGAGCACGGGGACCAGCAGAGCATCGTGTCTGAGCCTGTTCGCGCTCCCTGAGACTTGGGTGGAGTGCCGTGGGGCTGGTGTTTGGGGATGTGCACTCTGAGCCGTGCCCTTGTCCTCCCCAGCGGACAGCACCTTCGACAGTGGCCAGGGCTCCACGGTGTACTCGGACTCACAAAGCAGCCAGCAGAGTGTGGTGCTGGGCTCGCTGGCGGATGCGGCGCCGCCCCCCGCCCAGTGTGTGTGCAGCCCCCCGGTGAGCGTGAGCGTCAGCGACGGCCCGGCCCTGCCCTACAGCCTGCCCTCTCTGGGGACCTACCAGCAGCCTGCCGCGGTGAGTCAGCCCTCCCCCCTCGGGCAGAGACCCTGTCCCCATGGCCCCGTGTCCCCGGGCCGTCCAGGCTGCAGCGGCCTGTGGTCAGGCCCCTGGGCGGGCCGCCCTCGAAGGTCACTGGAGGCTGCAGCAGGTGAGAGAGTACAAACGCAGAGCCCAGGGACAGCCGGGGCCTCAGAACTGTGACAGACCTGGCAGGGTCTCGCCCTGCAGCCGGGCTGCGGTCCCCGAGGAGCGTCCAGCCCGTGTCCACCCCGCTGAGTTCAGTAGCTCCTGGCCGTTCTCCACCAGATACCACGTGGCCTTCGAATGTTAGAAGTGGGAGAGTGGCAGGATTGCGGAAAGAGTGCAGTGACATTGGAGAAACCTGGGGGGTGGTTTCTGATGTGGAGACCTGGCCCGACGGCGACCCGGGTGTAGCTAGGCCAGGGGGTCACGTGTGGTGTTCGTTCTTCAACGCTTCTGTTCATGCTGGAGGAAGCAGATAGGGCCCAGGCTTCCCAGTCCCAGGAGGCCAGCTGCAGAGCGCCGGCCTTGAGTGGGCGGGGGAGGGTCCGGAGGGACAGTTGGGCCCCAGGCCCCCGCCGTCCTGGTGCTGCCTGGGCTCCGTCCCTGTCCCCTGGGGCGGCCAGCGCCTTTGCCTCTGCTGCCGGGAGCCCAGACGCATGTCCAGCTGCCCTTTGTTGCTTTGCTAGTTTCTTGAGATGAAGTGACATAGGTTTTAAACGGTGGGAGGAACTTGTTTAGGAAAAGGCGGATTGTCGCCCCGGAGTGGGGCGGCTTGGCCTTGGGCGGCCAGTCCCGGGGCGGAGCAGGAATGTTCCGCTGGCCCCCTCCCTCCTAGGTGCAGGGTCGGGCTTCCCTGGCCACCGTTACCCTCCACGCAGGCCCTCTGGCGCCGGGCCGGATGCACCCCACATGGGCGAGGCCAGAGCACTCTGTCCCGTGTCCCTGCCTGTTTGCGGACAGTCCCCTGGGACAGGCGGAGGGGCGTGGGGGTCCCCGGGGTGCATCAGGGCCTCCAGGAGGGTTGCCCTGGTGATGCCTCCCCCCCCTCCCCGGGGCTGATGGAGGAGTCTGCGCACCAGCCACTCTGAGGCCTCTGGGCACCGAAGCTGCTGCCTCCCGCTGGGCCCGGGGCCGCGGCTCATTCTGCACCGTGGCTTCAGATAAACGTCCCTCCCTATACTGCTCTCGCGGAGCATTTACTGTGGAGGATGAAGCGAGTGGAAGGTCCCAGCCCCCAGAAAACCAGAGGACCTTTCGGGTCGGTGTGGAGGCCTGGGCCCTCCGCCTCAGACGCCCTCCCCGTGTTCACACCTGCTTCCTCCGCAGCCCCAGTATTTCTAAGGAAACCCCAGAAAGACGTTTTGCCTGTAAAGATTTCAGTCCGTATCTCTGTGGGATCGGGATTCTTGAGAACAGACTCCAACCACCTTATTACACCTAAAAGTGAACACATTAGCAGCTGTTCCTTGATAGCATCCAGCACCCAGTGCTCGGATTTCGGGCTCTTTCCTGGGCCGTGTCTGGGCTGCTGCTGGCAGTGAGGACTCATGCCCGCGACCTGTTTCTCCTGGTGGCCACACCACTGGGGATCCCGCCGCTGTCCCCCATTGTTCACGTCCTTCCGAATCCTGTTTGTGACGTATCTGTGTGCATGTGTTTCATCCGGTCCTGTAGACAGAAAGCAAGTGCGTCTGTATCTTTCTCCCACCGCACGTTGGAACGGTGTCTCTCCCTGGTTCTGCAAAGCCCCTTAGGATGTTCTTTTCTCACGATTGCATAATATCCTGTGGAGCTGAAGTTCCAGAACATTCCTTGGTTAGGAGCAGTGGCCATTCTCAGCTTAGGGGCTGCCACATCTCACTCGTGCCAAGCTTTGGGCCTAGGGAAAAGTCCCAGCTAGGGTGACAGGCTCAGGGAGTGAGGGACGGAGCCCAGCAGCTGTGGCGCGCAAGCCAGGTGGGGGGCCTCCAGGCAGCTGGTGAGCGTGGTCATCCGTGCTCTCTGCAGCCTGGCCTGCCGGTGGGCTCCATCCCGCCCCCAGCCCACCCTCCGCTCCCACAGCAGCATTTCCCAGAGCCGGCCATAAGCTTTGCCCCCGTGCCGACGGGCCCAGGCCAGCCTGCGCCCCCTGGCCACCAGGTGAGTGTGGGCTGCCTCTGCTTGGCCCCACCCATGGGTGCCTCAGTCTTTCCAGCCCGGTGTGGGTGGGCAGCGAGGTCTGCTGGCCCAGGGCCTGTGGGTCTCAGGTGGGCCCGGGCCCCCTTTGCTCCTTCTCTGCGGTTCCCTGGGGCCTGGGGTGCAGGTGGGAGTGGGGGTTCCTGGATCCATAGCATGTGGAGGGGCACCGCTTACGCAGAGTATTTCCCCCAGATCTGCGTGTCTCGGGCTCCAGGCTGGGTGTGTGTGTGCATGTGTGTGTGGGAGTCGATTTTCTCGGGCGTGTCTAAGCACGTGGTGGGGGGGTGTCTCAGCAGGACGTGGGTCTAAGAGAAGCCCCCTCTCTCCCCAGCCTCCTCCACTGGCCCAGCCGGCGCCCCTGCCGCCTGTCCTGGCCGCACCGTCCGTGGGCCCTCTCCAGCCGGTGCCCCCCCACCTGCCTCCCTACCTAGCTCCGACGTCCCAGGTGCTGGCCCCTGCTCAGCTGAAGCCCCTCCAGATGCCCCCAGCACATCTGCGGCCGCTCTCTCAAGTGCCTGCTCAGGTAGCCCCGCCCTGCCCCCCCGCCCTGTCCGCATCCCCAGCCTGGCTGGCCACTCCGTCCTCCGGCTGCGAGTGCTCGTGTGTCCACAGGTCGGAGCGCTCCCTGCGGGTGGGCGGCCGTGCCCACCTGCCCTTGGCATCTTTCCCACACACGTCCATCCAGGCCAGGGAGAGCTTTGGTCCCAGGTCAGGGCCAGGGGAGCCAGGGTGGAGCACAGCGCTACGGCCCCTGCCGGTCACGGAGCCACCCAGGCTGTGCTGACCGTGGTCCTGGGGCGTCCACGGCTTCAAGTGACCCGTGACTCTGGATGGCGCCTGTGCCATCCACGGCTTCCATCTCATGGGTCCATCACATCGTGGCGGTGGGACTGGGCCGTGACATGCTGCCTCGTTTGAAGATGTGAGTGTCCCTGCAGTTTGCGGGCACCATCCGGAAGTTTCTTTCTGTCACTGGGCCTCGTCCCCATCACAGCCACATCAGGTTGTTTTCACCGTCCAGTTGAACGGCCGTTTGCTCTCCAGTACGCAGAAGTCGGCTCGCGCACGGCAGCTGCTTTCTAATTGCGCAAAGGCGCGTATCACGTGATGGAGTTTGTGTGCCGGCCACCAGAAAGGTTTATTTATTTTATTAAAGATTTTTATTTATTTAAGAGAGAGAGAGAGCACAAGTGGGGGTAGGGCCAGAGGGAGAAGCCGAGTCCCCGCCGAGCAGGGAGCCCGACGCGGGACTCGATCCCGGGACTCCGGGACCACGACCTGAGCCGAAGGCAGACGCTTCACCAACTGAGCCCCCCAGGCGCCCCCCACCAGAAAGGTTTAGAGACAGAACTACTGGAGAATCTGAGATGTTGGAAGCGCTCACTCCACGAGGTCAGATGCCAGGCGTCTCCAGGATGGAAGACCAGACACGAAGTTTCCGGAGCTCTGCTGTCGGGAGAGGCCCGCTCCCCAGGCCCCGCAGCACAGGGGCGCTGCCTCGGCACGTGGGCGCTCACGGACATGCTTTCCCTGACACGGCCCGCCACAGAATTTGGTCTCTGTGTGAGTGTGTTCAGATCTTCAGGGCCGGTCTGGTGGCTCTGACGCCCTGGCTCTCCGAGGACGCGCCCGAGCCGCGGAGCTGGTGGGTCCTGCCGAGACCCAGACCTGAGCCCCCGGCTGTCCTTGCAGCCGCCCACCGTACGGGGCGGACCGCGGCGTGGCCCTTCCGCGGCGCCAGGGGGTGCTCTCCGAAGCCCCGTTTGACCTGGATTCGCGGTCGGGTTCCTCCGGGCGGTGCGGGCGTGTGGCGCGGGGCAGAGGCCTGCTGACGCCGATGCGCTCCCGTCTCTCTCAGGTGCCTCCGCTTCCCGTGGGGCCGCCCATCGCGCCCCTGGCCCCCATCGACGGCCTCCCCGCAGCTCTGCCCGACCTGCCGGCCGCCAGCGGACCCGCCGTGCCTGCGCCCTCTCAGTATTTCTCTCCCGCCGTCATCTTGCCGAGCCTCCCGCTCGGCGCCGCCGCCGCTGCCCCCCTGCCCGCGTCGCCGGCCCTGCCCGTGCAGACGGTCAAGCTGCCCCACCCCGCTGGGGCGCCGTTGGCTGTGCCGTGCCGGACCATCGTGCCAAACGTGGCAGCCGCCGCCACCGCCATCCCTCTGCTGGCCGTGGCCCCGCAGGGTGTGGCCACCCTGTCCGTTCACCCTGCTGCCGTGGCCCAGCTCCCGGCCCAGCCCGCGTACCCAGCGTCCTTCCCGCAGGGGGTGCCCGGCGACGTCCCACCCTCTCCCCTCCACATGGTGCAGAACGTGCGGGCTGCCCCCGCGCAGCCGGCGCCCCCCACCCTGCCGCAGCCCCACCAGCCAAGCGTTGCGCGCCTTCCTGAGCAGGCTGCCCCGGCGGGCGGGGCGGGAAGCCAGGTAATCCGCCTGCCACGCAGGGCCGCCCTCCAGGTGCCGGGACATGTCTTAGCATCTAACTCTGAGGCCTGAGAGGGCCCGGTCTCCGCTCCTCAGTGCCCTGACCCGGGGCAGAGCGGGGGTGGGAGAGCAGGCCTGTTCCTCGGCCGTGGCTTCTCTCTAGCGTGTAGGACGTCCGCCTCCTCCAGAGCTGCGGGAATTGGGGTGACTGGTTCCACCATCGGGCCCTTCCGAGGGTCAGTTGCAGCTGCTTGTGGTGGTGGGGGGTGCCTGGCATGCTGGGTGTCAGGGCACCTGCCATCCCCTGGGCGGGGTCTGGCAGCCCCGGCGTGGGCTCACCCCCATCTCAGCAGCCAGGCAGCGAGGCAGACAGGGCTCTGAGGGGCACACAGCAGACAAGGACGACGTCCGGGGTCCGCTGGGGACCTCAGGCCGCTTGCCATGCTGGCAGTGACGGGACGAGGGTCACAGGCCCTGCGGGATGGGCAGGCCTCCCCGGGGCTCCACACCCACACAGCCCACGCGTGGTTTGGAGCTCCAGGGCTGTTTTCCAACTTTGTGCGAGGAGAGGAGCCGGAGTGGGGGCCTCTCCCCTGGGAGCCCCTCCGCCTTGCAGCCTGTTTCCTGGGGGCCTCTCCCCTGGGGGAGCACCCCACCTGGCTTTCAGCCTCAGCCGCTGTGTGCCTGCAGCGAGCCCTCGGCCTTCCGAGCCTAGACTCTCCTGTGTGGTGGGGCCAGTAGCCCCCTTTAGGCTTCGTGGTGGGGCTCTGGCCCCAGACTGCGTGGAGGGTCCAGGCATCACCCTGCACTTACCCAGTCTGGATCCAGTCTGGAATTAGACTCCCCGTCCTGAGAGCACATGGGTTCTCTGGGCCGTCGACTCTCAGCGTCTGATTCCAGAAAGGATTTGTTCTTGGCGAAGGGAGGGGTAGTTTGGGTTGATGACCAGGTGTGAGGAGGTGCAGCAGTCTGGTGCCTGATTGCATGAGCACCTGCCAGTCCGCTACTCGGGCTTACGCCTGCTCACGGGTCAGGGCTGTTTGGGGAAAGCCAAGGGAAGGGCCAAGCGGAGGCCTGGGATCTGCGGTGTCAGGGCCTGGCCTGGTGCCTGGCTGCCTTGCCGGCCTGGTGCGCTGGGTCGCTTGCTCAGCCGATGGCTGGAGAAGGCACTGTGCACTCAGAGGTTGTCGGCCAGGCCTGGTGGCCTCCCTGCTGTCTGTGGTTTATTGATGGGCTGGCCTGGCCACCTCACGGGCTTCCCTGTGCTGAGAGCGGACTCCCCTGAACATAGCAGCTGGGGTTCTTCCAGGAGAGAATGGGGCCACCAGGCTGCGGCTTCCGTATCCGACCCCACGCACCATGTTGCTGATCTATCCCACACCAGAAGGGCTAGCAGTGGGCCTGCCCGTTGCTGACCTCATCCCGGAGGTAGGGCGGGATGGAGGCTCCCGCTCGTCTACACGGGGGGGGGGGGGGCCCTCCTTCCACTTGTCTCAGCCGTCCCACCAGGAGCTTTCACAGAGGGGACCGTGAGGAGTCCAGCCCACCGAAGGCCAAGGTCCCCGGGCCCCTCTTGAGTGTGGCTGACAGGTTGGGAAAGGGGGCAGCGTGTGGGTCAGGCCCCTTGGGTGGCAGTGGGGGGCCGTGTTTGGTGCTAAGTACATGCCACCCGTGGAGCTTCAGCTGGACTCAGCTATGGGTTCATAAACGAAGTGTGGTTTTAGGTTTGATTGTACGCAAACAGGGACTCGAGAGTTTCTGCCGAATCTGGGTGCTAAGGCGCTCTGCGGCCGTGGGTGTATTGGAGAGGGACTACGGGTGTGCTCGCCTGCCTTGGTCCAGGACCCTGGGCAGAGGTGTGGCCAGTCTCCGACTGGCATCCCTGTCCCCTGTGTCCCCAGGTCCTGCTTGGCCACCCGCCTCCATACGTTACTGACGTCACCGCCCAGGTCCCCGTGGCGCCTGCACCAGCCACCGTCCTCTCCCCACCTCTGCCGGAAGTGTTGCCGCTCGCTGTCCCCGAGCTGCCTCAGCTCCCCAGCTCCCTGGCCCCTGCGGTGGTGGCTGCTTCTCAGGGCCTGCCCATCCAGACCACCCCGCTCCTGCCGCCTGCTACCCGCCCACCGCCGCCCACCGGGCCCGGGATTACCGGCCCCTGCCCGGCCGTGCAGCTGACAGTGGAGCCGGCCCCAGAGGTGTGTGCCCCTGCCCTCGGGCTCAGCCCCTGACCCTGACCCCAGCGGCCCCCCGTGCGGTGGTATCAGGTCTCAGCTCTGGAAGTCGCGAAGCGCTCGGGAAGATGGAAGTGTGTGCCCTGGGCCCGCTGTTCTAACTGTCCTCCGCTGTCCCTGAATGTCAGGCTTTCCTCGAACGCATGCCGCTGGAGAGCGTGGTGTTTACACGTGGATTTGCGGGGCCTTCCCTCAGGGGTGGCGGGAAGGCCGGTGGCAAGCCTTCCTGGGCCCATGTGCTCGCCAGTGGGGAAAATCAAAGTGGGTTAACATGTTGGCCAAGGAGGGGCCCCCACCTTTAGGAACTCCACAAGATAAAAACCCTCATACCGTCCTCACGTGGTCGGCTCTCCGGGCGGGGAGGTGGGGAGACAGCAGTTTGCGTGCGGCTCTACCACCGTGACGCGTCCTCCTGTCCGCGGTTTTGTTTCAGGAGCAGGCCTCCCAGGACAAGCAGCCCGGCCCCCCGCCCCCGCAGAGCTGCGAGAGGTAACGGCCCCGTTGGCCCCTGGGGACGGTGGGGGCGGCCGTGGGCTCACCCTGCGCTCAGCCCACCCACTGCGCTTCGCACCGACGCCCACCGCACCTTCCCCTCACGAGTCAGGGCTTCTAGCGGTGTCACCCGTTTCCAAGCCCGACCTGGTCCTCTGGGCTCTGGCTGTCTCGTGCTCCCGTCCGTGTCCTGATCCTAGTGCCTGTCTGTGGTGCCGCGATGTTCTACGGGGGAGAGGCAGTGGACAGAGAGTCAGCAGGCCTGGGGGCCAGCAGAGGATGGGAGGGCAGGGCAGTCTGGCCCACCCCCAGGCCCCCCGGCACCGTGGCTGCCGGCCACCCGTCGTCACAGAACATGTCACGGCTGGGGAGGGATTGGATGCGGGCAGTGGCCGTCCCAGGGGGTTGTCGAGCTCCCGTTGCTGTTACACAGATGGGGAAACTGAGGCACAGGGGAGGATTTTCTTAATCCTGTCACTTTCTGCGAGCCCGTGGGGCCTGAGTCACAGGTCAGGAGTCAGAGAGGACAGAGGTCCCGGGTCAGACAGCCCACCCATTCCCCGCGACACCAGTGCTACCCAAGACAGAACTGCAGCAGAAGGGGCTGGGGGCCCCGAAGGTGGGGTCAAGGCTGGCTTCGGGCCCTCCAGGTTTTCTGGCCATTCCTGAAAATCCACGCTTCCCGCGTGAGGCTCTCTGCAGATTGCTGTCACGCTCTTGGTCTCCACACAGCTACGGAGGGTCCGACGTGCCCTCTGGCAGAGAGACGAGTGACAGCTGTGAGGGTGCGTTCGG
Organism: Halichoerus grypus; assembly: GCF_964656455.1. NCBI lineage: Eukaryota > Metazoa > Chordata > Mammalia > Carnivora > Phocidae > Halichoerus > Halichoerus grypus. The sequence goes on from NC_135725.1 coordinate 1,012,199, forward strand.
CGGAGGGCGGCTGGAAGGCAGGGCCGCCCGGAAACATCACCGCCGGTCGACACGCGCGCGCTCCCGCCAGGAGAGAGCCAGCCGCCCCCGGCTGACCATCCTGAACGTGAGTGGCCGGCAGGGCGGGCCGGTGGTGCGGGGCTCCTCGGACGCAGCCCGCTCCTGGTCTCACCACCTGAGTGTCCCGTAGGTGTGCAACACGGGCGACAAGATGGTGGAGTGCCAGCTAGAGACACACAACCACAAAATGGTGACGTTCAAGTTCGACCTGGACGGGGACGCGCCTGATGAGATTGCCACCTACATGGTGAGGTCGGGTGCCTTCGCGGGCCGGCAAGGCCGTCTCCTGTCCGGGGGGCCCCTGGCCTCTGCCGGTGGCTGCCCGCCCCAGGCGGTGCTGGCCCGTCACCTCGAGGGCTGCCTCTCTCGTGGAGCCAGCCCCCTGGCTGGGGCTCCCCTCTCGGGCTGAGTGCAGAGCAGAAGTGAAGTAGATCCACCAGGGAAGAACCGGCACGCACTCCGCCCGCGGCCCCCCCAGCAGCGTTCCCTGTGCTCTTGCAGGTGGAGCACGATTTCATCCTGCAGGCTGAGCGGGAGACGTTCATCGAACAGATGAAAGACGTCATGGACAAGGCAGAGGACATGCTCAGTGAGGACACAGACATCGACCGTGGCTCTGACCCTGGGACGAGCCCACCGCACCCCAGCACCTGCGGCCTGGGCACCAGGGAGGTGAGTCCCGGGTGTGGGCTCCCGGGAGGGCCAGGGCTTGCTGACGCCCTAAACCTAGGCTTTGTGCACACGAGGGCTGCCCAGGTGCCTGTGAGTCACGCAGTGTTGGGTGAGGTGGCCGGGAGGGTGGGCACCTTCAGTTCGGTGGGAAACCTCAGAGCTCCAGAGGCCCCTCGGATGTTTTGAGGCCACGCTGTGCTCTGCAGGAAGTCCTTGTTCCGTGTGGTCTGCTGATTTCTGACCCTTTACCTCCACCAGGAGAGTCCCCAGTCCCAGGCAAACGCTCCTGTGTATCAGCAGAACGGTACGTCTGCCTTCTGGGCCCCGTCTGCCAGCCAGACACATCTTTGGAGGAGGCATTTCCATCCCCATTCTTTTTTTTTTTTTTTTTTTTAAAGATTTTATTTATTTATTTAAGAGAGAGAATGAGATAGACAGAGAGCACGAGAGGGGGGAGGGTCAGAGGGAGAAGCAGACCCCCCGCTGAGCAGGGAGCCCGATGTGGGACTCGATCCCGGGACTCCAGGACCATGACCTGAGCCGAAGGCAGTCGCCTAACCAGCTGAGCCACCCAGGCGCCCTCCATCCCCATTCTTTTTCTGTCTTTTAGTGGGCATTTGATGAGCCCCACTGAGCATACCGTAAGGGGTTTGGTCCTCACCAGGGGTGGGGGTGGTTGCTGCAGTGCGTGGGGAGTGTCTCCCCAGGTGTGGGCAGGGCTGACCTGAGGAGCTGGGCCTGGTGCTGGTGGGGACTGAGCGCGGTGTGGACTCACCGCTGCTTCCTGTGGCCCCGGCTGGCATTACCCTTCGCTGACGGCACTGCAGGCATCCCAGGAGCTAAGCCTGTGTGTGGGGGTGTTGTGTGAGCCCTGCCAGTAGCCCCTGACTGGGCTGCATATGCCCCCCCACTGGTGTGAGTTCCCCAGTGCAGGTCTGGTGCCAATGGTGGGGGGTCCCGTTGGCCACGGGAGAAATTCACTTCGTCTCCCTTGCTGCTTTTGCCCTGCTCCATAGTCCTGCACACAGGGAAGCGGTGGTTCATCATCTGTCCAGTGGCTGAGCACCCAGCGGTGGAGGCCCCTGAATCTTCGCCCCCACTTCCTCCAAGCTCCGTGCAGCCAGAAGCCAGCCAAGGTAGGAGCAGCTGGAAGTTCCAAGCCCTTCTCCCTGGTAACGTGGCGTGCTGGCTCCCCCCAGCACAGTCACCCTGCAGCCCAGAGCAGCCTGGGACCACGTCATGTCTGCATCCCTAGCCTGGTTTTCCTCCTAATGAGCCCAGTCAAGGTGGCACACAGGCTTGAGCCAGTCCTTACCTTCATGGTGCAGGGGACACACCCGGACTGCTCAGGAGTGTACTGGGAGGTCTCTGCCCTTGCTCTCTCTTACCAGTGTGGGCACGTGGCTCCCACCTCTCACTCCTTCACTCTGTGTGACCCACCTGCAGGGACATGCTCCTCCTGGCTCTGCTTGTTCTGGGGGTGGGGTGGGAAAGTCCCTTTCAGTGCTAAAACTCTGATTTTAGATTGTTCCCAAGGAAATCTGCCTGATATTGATCTGCCCCTGTGTGGACAGATGCCAGCAAGCTTGCCCTTGGGGCTGTCGGTTAAATCCTGATTCTTTGGTCCCTTGGGAGGCTGAAAATAGTCACTTGGACAGATTTTAGGTTTAATTTCCTGTAAGCTGGCAGGAAAAAGTTGCCAATTATGTAACGACCTAACTTTATAGCATATTTGTGAAGAATATTTGTAAATCATTTTTCATTTTGTATCCTGTGCTCCCAATGACTTCCATCGTACTTTTGGAGATTTGTTCCTATGGGGAAAAGGTCAGCCTAATAATAAAATCCCAGTGGAGCCAATAACAGAGACCTGGTGACCTCAGATAAAGGGTCTGTCCCAACCTGGGTGAAGGATCAGGGGGGCAGCAGCATTGTCTGCAGTGGCTCAGTTTTTAAAATAAGAATATGCTCAACTACTACTTGATTTTAATGCATACATACATAGTTAACTGGGGGGGCAGATCCTTCTAGAAATAAAGCTGATTTTTGGTGTGCTGCAGTGATTCATGGGACGTGCCCAAGGTAAGCCCTAGTTCCCTCATCTGTGCACTGATCTCAGGAAACCTTTTGGAGCCAGTTTATTTGGAAAAAAAAAAAAAAATTAGCTACTTCCAGGGATGGCAGACCTGTTCATTCAGATGAACACTGAGGATGATCAGAGAAGTTGGATGAATTATAAAGATCGTCGGCTTGAAGGTATTTGGGCATCTGAGGACAGTGCAGATCAGGCCAGGGTCCAGGGTGGGATGGAGACCAGGATTAAAGGGAGCCCAGTGCTGGGTCTGCTCCCCTGGGGGCAGTTCCCATTCCTGCAGGGTGACTGAGAGGCTGAGCACTGAAGCTTTGACAGCTCACCAGCCCCGAGAAAAGGGGCTGAGTCCTGCTGGCGAAGTGACAGGCCAGGCAGAGAGAGGAGCTACTTCAGCTCGGTGCCCACATTAGGGTGACCTTGGGGTGCCTGCTGTGTGCTTAGGCAGAAGCACTCAGGTCCTTTCTGCAGGAAGGTAGCACTGTCTGGACCTCACAGTTGTACAACTTTATGAACACACTGACTCATAGTAAAAAATAGGCAGAGATTTTGGTTCTGGGTAAGATGGAGTGTGCACACAACACCAGCCCTTCACTTCCTGAAGCTAGCTCTATGCCGGGGCCAGTGCAGAGCACAGCTCTTTGAGACTTGGGAAGTAAGTAGCAACAGGAGGATGGGGAAGTGCACCAAAATTCCAGGGATTCCTGGGCTAGTGGTGAGCTTGGCATTTCCCTCTGATGCCTCAGGGCAGCATGAAGCCTGGGAGTGAATGCTGGGTGCAGACAGGGACGCTCCAGGAGATGCCCACTAGTTCTGGCTTGCAGAGCAGGAAGAAGAAGGAACTCCTAAAGCTCAGAGCATGGTGTGGGTCCCTCGCTGTTTTCTTCCCCCTTGTCTTGTGCCCTAGTCCACGACAGTTCTGAGGGGTAGCAGCAGTAACAGGAGCCAACATGGTGATATAAGGGAGAGCCCTTCTCTGCTGGGTGGAGCCAGGGCTCAAAGGTTATAGAACCAAAACCCATTGCTTTTTTTCACTTTCTGTTCTCCGGCCACTTGGCTCTGCTCCTCACAGTTGTGGAAGTGAATGGTTTCTCTCTAGGGAGCTGGAAAGGGGAGTCTCATGGATCAGGGAAATCACGCAGAAAGGAGGAGCTTGGGAAAGCAACCCCATAAAGTTGTGATGAACTCCTGGGTTTGCCCCTGACCTGTGCGTGTATGGATCTGATTTTAATTAGCATATAATAAACTGAGAACTGAGGTGATGGATAGACTGGCCCCTGAGTGCTACACACATGTTTCAGGTCAGATTAGAACTGCAAAGACACTGACAACTAAACTGATGTTATAGCCACAGGTCATAGAAGATGAGTTGTAACTCTCAGCTTGAATCTAAGTAGGTCAGTTGCTTGCTAAAGGAAAAATATCAGCCTATCACCATAGGATGTAAACAGACTTAGGGTCTCATAATATTCAAAATCCAATCCAGTCTGATTCAACCAGTGCAATCCAAATACTTATCAAATGAAAAACCATAAAAATGCCAACTTGCTTTGGAAAAGGACAGCCAACACTTAGCAATGGCAAGATAAAATAGATGTTGGGATGATCTCACAGAGACTTTAAAGAAACTATTGTAAATATGCTTCAACAAGCAGTCACAAACGTTCTTGAAACAAATGTTAAAGTGGGAAGTATCTGTGAAGAAGTGGGATACAAAGAGGAGACATATGGAAACTCGAAAACTGAAAACTAAGATACCTGAACTAATCAGAACTTAGAAAAAAATGAATAGAGCTTCACAGGCTGTGGAACAGAAATGGAGGTCTAACATTTGTGTCATCAGTCCCAGAAGCAGAAGAGAAAGAGCGCAATGCTGAAAAAATATTTGAGGAAATAATGTGGAAAACTTCCCAAATTTGGTGAAAGACAAACCTATAGATCGAAGGAGCTGAATGAATCCCAAAAAGTATAAACCCAAAGAAATCCATACCTGGACACATCATAAACTGCTGAGAAATAAAGATAAAAAATTGTGAAAGCAGCCAGAGGAAATGACCTCGATGTCGAAAGTATTTCTATATTCCGACTGAAGTGGTAAAATACTGATTCTAAGTAGACTGTGGAAAGTTAAGTATGCATTTTGTAATTCCTATGGCAATCGCTAAAAGAATTATAGAAAACAATGTAGTCAAAATTATAATGGATAAAGATATAATACAAAAAAAGAACCCCCCCCCCAAAAAAAAGGAAAGAAAGAAGAAAGAGGATTTTTTAAAAGAGGGGAACAGGGAACAAACAAATCACAGACCTACATCTAAACATAACAGTAATTGAATTACATGTAAGTGGTCTTAGCACATCACTTAAAAGACAGAGATTGTGAGAGTAGATTAAAAGAAAACCCGACCTAATTATTTGCTACCTATAAGAAACTTCAAATGTAATGGTATAAGTGGGTTTAAAGAAAAAGCATGGTGAAGATATACCATGCAAACACCAATCAAAAGATCATTGGCATGACTATTTAATATCCTACAAAATAGATTTTAGAGCAAAGAAGATTACCAGGAATAAAAAACAGCAACAAAAACAACATTACAACCTAGAAAAAAATGGATAAATTCCTAGAACACCTAACCTTCCAAGACTGAATCACAAAGAAATAGAAAATCTGAATAGACTGACTACAAGTAATGAAATTGAATCAGTAATTTAAAAAGTCTGCCCAAAAACAAAAGTCCAGGATCAGAAAGCTTCAGGTGAATTCTACCAAACATTTATTTTATTAATTTTTCTCATAAGGGAAATATAAGTTTTTTATTAAGAAAATAAAAACAAACTACAACAAAACGTCTGCAGTTTGTTTTTTTTTTTATTTAAAGATTTTTATTTATTTATTTAACAGAGATAGCACAAGCAGGCAGAGTGGCAGACAGAGGGAGAGCGAGAAGCAGGCTCTCCGTTGAGCAGGGAGCCCGATGCGGGGCTCAATCCCAGAACCCTGGGATCATGACCTGAGCCGAAGGCAGACGCTTAACGACTGAGTCACCCAGGCGCCCCTGCAGCTGAAGTTTTATATAGAGAGCAATTTATAGCAAGAAATACTTATAAAACAACAAAAATTTCAATTCAATTATTTATACTTCTACCTTAAGAAACCAGGGAAAGTACATCTGAAACTAATATAATACTGTATGTCAACAACATTGGAATCAAAATAACTTTTTTTTGAGTGATACTCAAATTTTTTAATTTTAATTTTTAAAATTTTTATTTTAATCACCTGGGGCTCATCACAAGTACCCTCTTTAATCCCCATCACTGATTTCACCCATCCCCCACCCACCTCCCCTGTGATCCCTGAGTTTGTTTTCTGTAGTTAAGAGTCTGTTTCTTGGTTTGCCTTTCTCTTTTTCCCTTTGCCATTTTTTTCTTAAATTCCATATATGAGTGGGATCGTATGTTATTTGTCTTTCTCTTACTGAATTATTTCACTTAGTGTTAATGCTCTCTAGCTCTATCCATGTTACTGTGAATGGCAAGATTTCATTCTTTTTTATGGCTGAATAATATTCCATTGTATATATGTGTACACACTACATTTTCTTTATCCATTCATCAACTAGTGGATTCTTGGGCCACTTCCATAATTTGGCTATTATAAATACTGCTGCTATAAATGTCAGAGTACATATATCCTTTTGAATTAGTGTTTTTATATTTCTTTGGATAAATACCCAGTAGTGCAATTGCTGGATCATAGGGTAGTTCTATTTTTTAACTTTTTGAGGAACCTCCATACTGTTTTCCAAAGTGGCTGCACCAGTTTTCATTCCCACCGTTAGTGCACAAGGGTTCCTTTTTCTCCACATCCTTGCTGTTGCAACACTTGTTTCTTTTGTTGTTGATATTAGCCATTTTGACAGGTATGAGGTGATATCTCCTTGTAGTTCTGATTTGTATTGCCCTGATGATGAGTGGTGTTGGGCATCTTTTCATGTGTCTGTTGACCACCTGTATGTTGTCTTTGGAGAAATGTTTATGTCTTCTGCCAATTTTTAATTAGATTATTTCTTTTTTGGGTGTTGATTTTATAAGTTCTTTATATATTTTGGATACTAACCATTTATCAGATGTGTCATTTGCAAATACTTTCTCCCATTCCATAGGTTGCCTTTTTTAGTTTTGTTGTTTCCTTTGCTGTGCAGAAGCTTTTTATTTTGATGAAGTTCCAATAGTTTATTTTTGCTTTTGTTTCCCTTACCTCAGGAGACGTGTCTAGAAAAATGTTGCTATGGCTGATGTCAGAGAACGTACTGCCTGTGCTCCCTTCTAGGATTTTTATGGTTTCAGGTCTCACATTTAGGTCTTTCATCCATTTTTAATTTATTTTTGTGTATGGTGTAAGAAAATGGTCCAGTTAACTTGTTTTCATGTAGCTGTCCAGTTTTCCCAGCACAATTTGTTGAAGAGACTGTCATTTTCCTATTGGATATTCTTTCCTGTTCTGTCAAAGATTAATTGACCTTATAATTGTGGGTTTATTTCTGGGTTTTCTGTTCTGTTCCTATTGATCTATGTGTCTGTTTTGGTGCCAATATCATACTGTTGTGATTATTACAACTTTGTAATATAACTTGAAGTCTGGAATTGTGAGACCTCCAGCTTTTCTTTTTCAAGACTGCTTTGGCTTGGGACTTCTGTGGTTCCCTAACAAATTTTAGGATTGTTTGTTCTGGTTCTGTGAAAAATGCTGTTGGTATTTTGATAAGGATTGCATTAAATGTGTAGATTGCTTTGGGTGGTATGGACATTTTAAATATTCTTCCAATCCATGAGCACGGAATGTGTTTACATTTCTTTGTGTCCTCTTCAGTTTCCTTCATCAGTGTTTTATAGTTTGCAGGGTATAGGTCTTTCACCTCTTTGGTTAGGTTTATTCCTAGGTATCATTATTTTTGTTGCAGTTGTAAATGGGATTGATCGCTTTGTCTCTTTCTGCTGCTTCATTATCGGTGTATAGAAATGAAACAGATTTCTGTATGTTGATTTTGTATCCTGTGACTTTACTGAATTTGTGTATCAGTTCTAGCAATTTTTTGGTGGAGTCTTTCAGGTTTTCTATAGAGTATCATGTCATCTGCGGATAGTGAAAGTTTGACTTCTTCCTTGCTGATTTGGATGCCTTTTATTTCTTTTTCTTGTCTGATTGCTGTGGTTAGGACTCCCATTACTATGATGAGTAAAAGTGGCGACATTAGACATCCTTATCTTATTCCTGACCTTAGGGGAAAGGCTTTCAGTTTTTCTCTATTGAGGATGACGTTAGCTGTAGATTTTTCTTTTTTTTAAAGATTTATTTATTTATTTATTTTAGAGAGGGGAGGAGGAGCAGGGGGAAAGAGAGAATCTCAATCAGATTCCTGCTGAGTGCAGAGTCCAATGTAGGGCTCGATCTCACGACCTTGAGATCATGACCTGAGCCAAAACCAGGAGTCAGACGCTTAACCAACTGAACCACCCAGGTGCCCCAGCTGTAGATTTTTCATGTATGGTCTTTATTATGTTGAGGTATGTTCCCTCCAAACCTACTTTGTTGAAGGTTTTTATCATGAATGGTTGTTGTGCTTTGTCTCATGCTTTTTCTGCATCTACTAAAATGATCATATGGTTCTTATTCTTTCTTTTACTGATGTGTGATGTATCATGTTGATTGATTTCCCAATATTGAACCAACTTGCAGCCCAGGAATAAATCCCAGTTGATCATGGTGAATGAGTTTTTAAAAAATGTATTGTTGGATTCAGTTTGCTAGTATTTTGTTGAGGATTTTTGGATCTGTGTTCGTCAGGGATATTGGCCTGTAGTTCTTTTTTAGTGTTGCCTTTTTCTGGCTTTGGTATAATGGATATGCTGGCCTCATAGAATGAATTTTGAAGTTTCCCTTCCTCTTCTATTTTTTGGAATAGTTTGAATAGTTTGAGAAGAATAGGTATTAACTCTTCTTTAAATGGTAATATTCACCTGTGCAGCCATCTGGTCCTGGACTTTTGTTGTTGAGACTTGTGTTTGTTGGGAGTTTTTTGATTACTGATTGAATTTCTTTGCTGATAATCCATCTGTTAAAATTTTCTATTTCTTCCTGATTCAGTTTTGGGAGGTTATTTTTCTAGGAATTGATCCATTTCTTCTAGGTTGTCCAATTTGTGGACATATAGTTTTTCATAGTATTCTTTTATAATTGTTTGTATTTATTTCTGTGGTGTTGGTTGTTATTTCTCTTCTCTCATTTTGATTTTATTTATTTGAGTCCTTTTTTTTCTTACTGATTTTTTTCAAAGAACAGGACCTGGTTTCATTGATCTGTTCTACTGTTTTTTTTTAGTTTCTATATCATTTATGTCTTCTCTAATTGTTATTATTTCCTCCCTTTTGCTGGTTTTAGGTTTTGTTTGTTTGTTTGTTTTCTAGCTCCTTTAAGTGTATGGTTAGGTTGTTTATTTGAGAATTTTCTTCTTGAGGTAGGCTTGTATTGCTACATACGTCCCTCTTAGAACCACTTTTTCTACATCCGAAAGGTTTTGGACTGTTGTGTTTTCATTGTCATTTGTTTTCATGCGCTTTAAAAATTTCCTCTTTTATTTCCTGTTTGACCCATTCATTATTCAGTAGCGTGTTATTTAACCTCCATGTTTTTGTGGTCTTTCTGGGTTTTTTTCTTGTGGTTGACTTATAGTTTCATAGTGTTGTAGTCAGAAAAAGTGCATGGTATGACTGATCTTTTTTAATTTCTTTTTTTTTTTTTTTTTTAGATTTTATTTATTCATTTGAGACACAGAGATAAAGAGAGAGAGAGAGAAAGCATGAGCAGGGAGAGAGGCAGAGGGAGAGGGAAAAGCAGGCTCCCCGCTGAGCCAGGAGCCCGATGTGGGGCTCGATCCCAGGACCCTGGGATCATGACCCGAGCTGAAGGCAGATGCTTAACCATCTGAGCCACCCAGGTGCCCCTGATCTTTTTTAATTTCTTGAGGCTTGTTTTGTGGCCTAATATGTGATGTATTCTGGAGAATGTTCCATGTGCACTTGAAAAGAATATGTATTCTGTTTTAGGATGGAATGTTTTGTATACATCTGTTATGTCCGTTTTGTCCAGTGTGTCACTCAAAGCCAATGTTTCCTTGTTGACTCTTCTGTTTTGATGATCGGCCCATTGATATAAGTGGGATGTTAAAGTCCCCTACTATTATTGTATTATTATCAATGAGTTCCTTTATGCTTGTTATTAACTGTTTTATGTATTTGGGTGCTCCTATGTTGGATGCATAAATATTTACAATTGTTGTGTCTTCTTGTTGGATTGTTCCCTTTATTATTATATAGCGTCCCTCTTTGTTTCTTGTTGCAGTCTTCATTTTAAAGTCTATTTTGTTCAAGATAAGTATTGCTGCTCCAGCTTTCTTTTGACATCCGTTAGCAGGATAAATGTTTCTCCATCCCCTCATTTTCAATCTGCAGGTGTCTTTAGGTCTGAAATGAGTCTTTTGTAGGCAGTATATAGATGGGTCTTTTTTTTTTTTTAATCCATTCTGTCACCTTTTGTCTTTTCATTTTTTTTTAAGATTTTATTTATTTGACAAGAGATATAGCGAGAGAGGGAACACAAGCAGGGGGAGTGGGAGAGGGAGAAGCAGGCTTCCCGCTGAGCAGGGAACCCAATGTGGGGCTCGATCCCAGGATGCTGGGATCATGACCTGAGCTGAAGGCAGGCACTTAACGACTGAGCCACCCAGGCGCCCCACCCTTTGTCTTTTGATTGGAGCATTTAGTCCTTTTACATTCAGAGTAACTATTGATATATGTTTATTGCCATTTTATTACTTGTTTTGTCATTTCTGAAGATTTTCTCTGATCCTTTGTTGTCTTTTTTTCTTTTGTGGGTTGCTGGTTTCTTTAGTGACATACTTGTATACTTTCTATACTTTGCATATTTGTTAGTCATTTTTTCCATATGGTTACCATTAGGTTTGTATATAACATCTTGTGCCTACAGCAGTCTATATTAAGTCAGTGATCATTTAAGTTTGGCCCTATTCTTTACTCCTCTCCACATTTTAGGTATATGGTGTCATATTTTATGTTCTTTTATGAGTTCCTTGACTGAATTTTTACAAAATACTCATATTTACTGCTTTTGTGTTTCCTACCTTTTTACTGTCACTCTTGGTCTCCTTTCTACTCAAAGATTCCCCTTTAATATTTCTTGCAGGGCTAGTTTAGTGGTCATGAATTTCTTTAGCTTTTGTTTGTCTGGGAAACTCTTTATCTCTCCTGTTATGAATGATAGCCTTGCCGGATAGAGTATTCTTGGTTGCAGATTTTTCTCATTTAGCACTTTGAATATATCATGCCACTCTCTTCTGGCCTGCAGAGTTTCTGCTGAAAAATCCCCTGATAGCCTTATGCAGTTTCCCTTGTATGTAACTATCTTGTCTTGCTGTTTTTTAATATTTTTTCTTTATCACTATATTTTGCCATTTTAATTACAATATGTCTTGGTGTGGATCTGCTTTTGTTGATTTTGATGGGAGTTCTATGTGCCTCCTGGATGTGGTTGTCTGTTTTCTTCCCCAGATTAGGGAAGTTTTCAGCTGTTACTTCTTCAAACAAATTTTGTGCCCCCTTTTCTCTCTCTTTGTCTTGTGAGATTCATATACAAATGTTATTACTTTTGATGGAGTCACTGAGTTGCCTCTGTCTGTTCTTGTTTTGCATAATTCTTTTTTCTCTATTTTGTTCAGCTTGATTACTTTTCATTATTTTGTCTTCTAGGTCATTAATTCATTCTTCTGCTTCTTCCAGCCTGCTGTTCATTCCATCAAGTATGTTTCTCATTTTGTTTATTGAATCCTTTCCTCTGCTATGTTATTTGTTATCTCTGTTAAGGGTCTCAGTCATGTCTTCCACTCTTTTCTCAAGTCCAGTGAGTATCCTTATGATCATTGCTTTAAATACTCCCTCAGATATGTTACGTATATCTGTTTCAGTTAGGTCTCCAGCTGTTATCTTGTCCTGTTCTTTCATTTGGGGTAAATTCCTCTGTCTTCTTGTTTTGTGTACATCTCTATGCCTGTTTCTGTGTGTTAGGAAAGTCAGCTATGTCTCCACTTCTTGAGGGTAATGGCTTTATGAAGAAGAGGTCCTGTAGTGTGCCCTGCGATGTAGTGTCCTCTGTTCCCCAGGGTCTGGGACTTCAGGGAGTGTCTCTAATGTGTGTTTTGTGGGCTATGCTGTTGTGTCCTGGCTGCTTTATTTTTCAGGGCAGTCAACTTCAGAGGCTCTCTTTGTCTGCTGTGGGCAGTGTTTGGTCCCTGGCCTGAATGTGGCGCATTTTAACTAGATGTGCTCTTGTCTGCTTGTGAAATGAGACTTGCCGCCACTGTTGCCAGAATAGAGGCCCTGCAAAACTCCCAAGTTGGGAGATGTGGTGTGGGCAGTGGTTTAGGCCAATCTTCTGGGGGAAGGAGTCCGCTGTACTGGGACTGAGACAGGTGTAACTGGGAAGTGCATTTTTTCTGGAGCATGGTCTGGAGTGGGGCTTGGTGTAAGCAAGTTAGGTAGTGAGTGTTGAGCTGCGCTGGTTCCTGCAGGTGGCCCTATGCTTACACTGAGGGGCAGGGGAGGGAAATGGTGCTGGAGAGTTCCTTTGTTCCTAGAGTGGTCTCTCTGTGAATGATGTCTCTTTGGGATATTCTCTGAGATGAGCACACAGCCTCCCCACTGTGTGCCTGGGCACTGTTCAGATCCCTGTTTCCACACTGTGTCTGTGAGTTGTTTGCCTGTCTTCTCTCAGAGCAGTGCAGTACCCTCTGGGCTCTATCCCAGCCAAGCCCACTGACTTTTGAAACAACGGGCTTTAAGCCCCACTGGTTGCAAGAATTCATGAAATTTGACCACTCTCACTTTCCAAGCCAATTGCTATGGGGATTGTTTTCCTCATGTGCTCCCCTTTATGTTAGTCTGTCTCACCCATCTGTGCAACCATGGCTCCTTCCCCACCACTGCAGCCACTGTCTGTTTCTCTCCTAAGTCCTTCCTCTGTGCTTCCTACCTCTTCATGTGGCCTTTTCTCTACCTTTAATTGTGGTATTTGTTCTGCCAGTCTTCAGACAGATTTCTGGGGTATTTAGGATGATTTCATAACTAGTTGTATTTGTGGGATTAGGTGAGCCTAGGGTCCTCCTACTCCACTGCCATCTTCCCATCTTGAATTCTACCAAACATTTAAAAAAAGTTAGTACCTGTCCTTTTCAAACTATTCCAAAAAGTCAAAGAGGAATGAATGCATCCAAACTGTTTCTGTGAGGCCAGCATTACCCTGACACCAAACCAGACAAAGACACTAACAAACAAACAAAAAAAATTACAAATCGGTATCCTTGATGCACATAGATGCAGAAAGTTTCAACAAAATATTAGCAAATTGAATTCAACAATACATTAAAAGAACCATTCACCACAATCAAGTGGGATTTATACCAGGGATGTAAGAATGGTTCCACACTTATGCTACATTAACGAAAAAGGATAATTATATCAGTAGATGCAGAAAAATCATTTGACAAAATTCAGTATCCATTTTTTTTTTTTAATTTAAGATTTTATTTATTTATTTGAGAGAGAGAGAGCATGACAGGGGAGGGTCAGAGGGAGAAGCAGACTCACTGCTGAGCAAGGAGCCCGATGTGGGACTTGATCCTGGGACTCCGGGATTATGACCTGAGCCGAAGGCAGTTGCTTAAACAACTGAGCCACCCAGGCGCCCCTCAGTATCCATTTCTGATAAAAACTCTAAACAAAGTGGGTATAGAAGAAATGTACCTCAACAGATTAAAGGCCATATATGACAACCGACAGGTAATGTCATACTCAATGGTGAAAAGGTGAACGCTTTTTGTCAAGATCAAGAACAAGACAAAGATGTCCACTCTCATCACTTTTCATTAACATAGTGTTAGAAATCATAGTCACAGCAATTAGGCAAGAAAAAGAAATAAAAGGCACCCAAATTAGAAAGGAAGAAGTAGAATTATCACTATAAGCAGATGACATGATGTCATATATAGAAAACTATAAAGACTCCACCAAAAAAACTATTATAACTGATATAAGCATACCTCATTTTATTGTGTGCTTTATTGCACTTCACAGGTACTGTATTTCTTTGCAGATTGAAGGATTTTGGCAATTCTGTGTAAAGGAAGTCTTTTGATGACATTTTCCTAATGATATTTGCTCACTTTGTGTCTCTGTGTCACATTTTGGTAATTCTTGCAATATTTCAAAGTTGTTCATTATTATTGTATTTGAATTACTGCATTCTCATGATAAAATTTGAATGGATGAAGAGTTGCTTTTTATGGATGAGCAAAGAAAAGAAAGTGGTTTCTTGAGGTAGAATGTACTCTTGGTGAAAATGCTGTGAAGATTGTTGAAATGACAACAAAGGATTTAGAATTTTATATAAACTTGGTTGACAAAGCAGTGGCAGCGTTTGAGAGGATTGACTCCAATTTTGAAAGAAGTTTAGTGGTATCAAGCAGCATTGCATGCTACAGAGAAATTGTTCCTGAAAGGAAGAGTCAATGTGGCAAACTTCATTGTATTATTTTAAGAAAATGCCACAACCCCCCCTATTTTCAGCACCATCACCCTGTTCAGGCAGCAGCCATCAACATCAAGGCAAGACCAGAAGTATGATTTTGACTCTCTGGGAACTCAGATGATGGTTAGCATTTTTTAGAAATAAAGTATTTTTATTTGAGAGAGTGAGCTGGGGCAGAGGGCGGGGGACATGGAGAGGGTGAGAGAGAATCTTAAGCAGGCCCCACACCCAGTGCAAAGCCCAGCTCAGGGCTCAATCTCACGACCCGAAGATCATGGCCTGAGCTGAAATCAAGAGACACTTAACCAACTGAGCCACCCACACTGCCCAGAAATAAAGTATTTTTAAGTTAAGGTATATACAGTGCTTTAAAAATATATATATATATTGCTATTGCACACTTAACAGACTATAGTGTAAACATAACTTTTATATGCATTGGGAAACCAAAAAATTCATTTGACTCACTTTATTGCAATATTCACTTTATTGCAGTAGTCTGAAACTAAACCCACAATATCTCCAAGTTATGCCTGAAATGAGTTCAGTAAAGTTGCAGGAAACAAAATTAACGTACATAACTCAGTTGCATTTCTATACATTAGTAATGAATTATCAGAAATTGAGAAAACAATCCCATTTACAATTGCATCAAGAAGAATGAAATACCTAGGGGTGCCTGGGTGGCTCATTCATTAAGCATCTGCCTTTGGCTTGGGTCATGATCTCAGGGTCCTGGGATCGAGCCCCGCGTTGGGCTCCCTGCTCAGCAGGAAGCCTGCTTCTCCCTCTCCCGCTCCCCCTGCTTGTGTTCCCTCTCCCGCTGTGTCTCTCTCTGTCAAATAAATAAATAAAATCTTTAAAAAAAAGAAGAATGAAATACCTAGGAATAAATTTAACCAAGAAAGGGAAAGATCTGTACTCTGAAAATTATGACATTGATGAAAGAAATTGATAATTCAAATAAACAGAAAGATATACCTTGTTTATGGATTGGAAGAATTAATACTGTTAAAATGTCCATACTGTGCAAAGCAATCTACAGATTCAGTGCAGTCCTCAAAGTACCAATAGCATTTTTCACAGAACTGGAACTGAGTCCTAAAATTTGTGGAACCACAAAAGACTCTAAATAGCCAAAAGACCCCAGAGAAGGAAGAACAAAGGTTGGAGGTATCATGCTCCCTGATTTCAAACTATATTACAAAGCCACAGTAATCAGGGGCGCCTGGGTGGCTCATTCGGTTAAGCGTCTGCCTTTGGCTGAGGTCATGATCTCAGGGTCCTGGGATCGAGCCCTGTGTTGGGCTCCCTGCTCAGCGGGGAGTGTGCTTATCCCTCTTCCTCTGACCCTCCTCCCTGCTCGTGCTGTCTCTCTCTGTCTCAAATAAATAAATAAAATCTTAAAAAAAAAAAAGCAATACTAATAAAAAAAAGTATGGTACTGGCTTGAAAACAGACACAGATCAATGGAATAGAATAGAGAGCCCAGGAATAAACCCATGCATATGTGGTCAATTCTGTGACAAAGGAGGCAAGAATATACAGTGGGGAAAAAGAACGTCACTTCAACAAATGGTGTTGGAAAAATTGGACAGCTCTGTGCAAAAGAATTAAACTGGACCATTATCTTAGTCATGTACAAAAATATATTCAAATGGATTAAAGACTTGGATTAAAGCTCCTAGAGGAAAACAGACCATAAGCTGTTTGACATTGGTCTTAACAGTATTTTTTTGGACCACTCTCCTTAGGCAAGGGCAACAAAAACTAAAATAAACAAATGGGATTATATCAAACTAAAGAGCTTTTGTACAGTAAAGGAAATTATCAAGAAAATGAAAAGCAACATTTTGAGAGAAAATGGGAGAAGATATTTGTAAACCATATATCTGATAAGGGGTTAATATCTAAAATATATAAAGAACTTACACAAATTAATATTAAAAAAAAAAATGGGCAGAAGACTTGAACAGACATTTCTCCAAAGAAGACATCCAGATGGCCAAAAGACACATGAAAAGATGATCAACATCATTAATCCCCAGAGAACTACAAATCAAAACCACAAGGAGGTATCACCTCACACCTGTCAGAATGGCTAGAATAAAAAAGACAAGAAATAACAAGTGTTGGTGAGGATGTGGAGAAAAGGGAACTGTTGTGCACTGTTGATGGGAATAACTGGTGCAGCCACTACAGAAAACAGTATGGAGGTTCCTCAAAAAATTAAAAATTAGAACTGCCATATGACCTAGCAATTCCATTTCTGGGTATTTATCCAAAGAAAATGAAAACACCAATTTGAAGGGATACATGCACTTCTGTGGTCATTGCAGTATTATTCACAATAGACAAGATATGGAAGCAACCTAAGTATCCATCAGTAGATAAAGAAGATGTGAGATACACACACACACACACACACACACACACAGGAATATTAGCCATAAAAAAGAATGAAAGCTTGCAATTTGCAACAACAAAGATGGACCTAGAGGATATTATGCTAAGTGAAATAAGTCAGAGACAAATGCCATATTATTTTACTTATATTTGATATCTAAAAACGAACAAAAAAGAAACGGACAAATAAACAAGACAAAACAGGAACAGACTCATAGATAAAGGAAACAAGCTTTCTTTACCAGAGAAGGGAGGGGCTGGGGGATAAGTGAAGTATGTGAAGGGGATTAATCGGTACAGACTTCCCGTTTTAAATAAATAAGTCATAGGGATGTACAGTATAAGGAATATAGTCAATAATATTTTAAGAATTGTGATTAAGTGGTAACTATGCTTATGGGGTCATTTTGTAATGTATATAAATATTGAATCAGTATGATGGGCATCTGCAACTAATGGGATATTGTATGTCAGTTATGCTTCAGTTTAAAGGGAAAAAAAATTACATAGTCATAAAAGGGTCAATTCATCAAGATGACATAACAGTTCTAAATATGAATGTACCTAACAGCAGAGCTTTAACAATGGAACTTCAACAACAGAAGTCATTTTCTTTGGATAAATACCCAGAAATGGAATTGCTAGGTCATATGGCAGTTCTAATTTTTAATTTTTTGAGGAACCTCCATACTGTTTCCTGTATTTTTCCTTTCTTTTGAAAGGAGACATAGACAATTCTACAATTATAGTGGAGACTTTAACACTCTTCTCTCAGTAATAAGTAAATAAATCTGTAAGTCAAAGAAGAAATCTCAAGGAAAATTAGAAACATTTTGAAATGAACAAGAATGAAAATGCAACATATTAAAATTTGTGGAACACAGCTAATGCAGTAGAGGAAATTTTATACCACTACATGGTTAGATGAAAAAGGAAGTCTCAATTCAATAACCCAAGCGTCCATCTTAAGAAATTTTTAAAAACTAGGAAAAAATAAATCCAAAGCAAGCAGAATGAAGGGAATAAAGAGCAGAAATCAATGAAATTTGAAATAGAAAAGACAACAGACAAAACCAATGAAACAAAAAAAAAGCTGGTTGTTTGAAGAAAATCACTAATTATGATAAATCTCTGAGTACTTATATCAGGAATAAAAGCAATAGCACCACAGACCCTGCATAAAAGAAGAATAATCATGGAATCATAGTCATGGAATACTATGAACAAACCTACCCACATGAATTTAACAACTTAGATGAAATGGACTAATCCCACAAAAGCCACAACCTGCTCAAACTCATCCAAGATGGAATAGTTAACCTGAATGCTCCTGTATCAATGAAAAAGATTGAATTTATAGTGAAAAATCTCCAAAAAAAGTATGTGTATTGTTGTCTCTAGAATGATCCTGTGGGAATTATAAAATAGTGGATCACTCACACACTCATGGTGGTGGGGTGTAGTGGGGAAGAATTCTTAAAACACAAAAGATAAGGAAGGAGAGAAAAAGTAACATCAAACGTGCATGACACATAGAAAATCATTAGTAAGATGGTAGTTTTTACCCAAATAGATCAGTAATTAAATATAAGTGGACTAAATATCAAAGATTGCCAAATGTGAAAAAAGAGAACAAACCAATAACAAACTAAGACCCAAGAATACAAAAAGGTAACATAAAGAAATGGAAAAAGCACGGCATGCAAATACTAAAGAAAGCTAGTGTAGCTCTTTTTGTATCAGACAAAATAGGCTTTAAGGCAAAGACATAATGGTGAAAAGTTCAGCTCTCCAGGAAGACAGAATAATTCCATATTTGTGTGTCTTTAATAACATAGCCTCAACATATATAAAGCAAAAACTGACAGAAGTAAATGAAGAAATAGAGCTGCAATTGTTATGCGAGTTTTAGCCTTTAGAACACGACAAAAATCAATAAGGATATAATGGATTTTAACAATAGAATTAGCAATATTGGTCTGTATGTAGAACACCCAGTGGCCAAAGAATACACATTTGTTTTTAAGTCCACATAGAGTATTTTTAAATTAGCTATATGCAGGACACAAAGCAAATCTCAATAAATTCCAAAGGATTAAAAGCATTCAATGCATGTTCTCCAACTACATTTGGACAGAAGCTGGAATTCAAAAACAAGAGATCCCTAAAATGTCTCTTTATATTTTTCAGTTAAGAATTTGTGCTTATAGGGCACCTGGGTGGCTCAGTTGGTTAAGCGACTGCCTTCGGCTCAGGTCATGATCCTGGAGTCCCGGGATCGAGTCCCGCATCGGGCTCCCTGCTCGGCAGGGAGTCTGCTTCTCCCTCTGACCCTCCCCCATCTCATGCTCTCTCTCTGTCTCATTCTCTCTCTCAAATAAATAAAATCTTAAAAAAAAAAAAAAATTTGTGCTTATATATGTATATAAAGAAAATGCACTTATAAATATCCCATGAAGCAAAGAAGAAATTATAATGGAAATTAAAAAAATACTCTGGTTAAGGACATGAAAATCATGCAAATAAAAATATTACATATCAAAACTTGGGCATGCAGTTAAAGCTATAATTTTGCAGGAATGCATATATTAGAACGGAGAAAGGGCTAAAAATCAATAATGTCCGATACAAAAAGAAAAACCCAAATAAAGAGGAAATACAACAGATAAGAGTACAAATTAATAAAATATAAAACAAACATACAAAAGAGTGTTAACAAAGCTTGAAATTGGCTCTCTGAAATGTCTAATAAAATTGGTGTGCCCCTGATGAGACTGACTATAGAAAAGACAAGGCACAATCTCAGGAATTGCTGTAGTCTGACTAACACTGAGAAAAAGAGGAAAATATATTATGTGTAACTGCATGCCAATAAATTTCAAAACATGGATGATATCTTGGAGAAATATAACTTACCAAACTTACATAAGAAGATACAGAAACTCTGAAAAGTGCTATAAATATTTTTTTTAAAAATCAGTAATTAAAAACCCTCTCACACTTGTCCTTTGTGGTGGCAAGATTTCTGGAAGAGCCCAGGGTGTTGTCTTCCAGGGTAAAATACAGGCAGAAAAGAGAATTATTTCTGTTCAGAAAGATTCTGAAGGTCTGGGCCAGAGTCCACTCTGCAGAACTAGGAGTCACGTCTCTGAAGCAATTATGTGGACAGGTGGCTGGATGCACAGACAGGTGCATATCCCTGGAGCTGGAAATAGGGACAGTTCTTCCCTGCCACATGAGGGAGGGGTGGATGCTGCATTGTCTCAGCCAACAAATGTTCATCAGAGTGAAATGGATGAACTCAGCCAGATGTTGGAAAATAGGTGATAGCTGTTGAAAAAAAGGGAAAGGACAAATGGAATTCATGTAAGGAGTAGAGAACTCTGCTCAGATTAAAACCACAGAGAAACAGGCCCCTCCAAGGATAACTGGAAGGAGTGATGTCAGCAGGATGCAGCATAGGAGGTACCAGCCTTCATACCCCCATACAAACACTAAGACATCTGTCCATTAATGGAAACAGCCTTGGGAGGGCTCAAGTGTCCAGTTAAGAACCTTTGGCAACATAGTGGAGCAAAAATGCTACTGCATAGAAAGGATCGCTGGGGAGACAGGCTTACATGAGACATCAGGAAATGGCTAGGATCAAAGAAGAAGGTGGGGCTCTCTGAGTCCCATGGTGGGTGCCATCATGGGCCCCAGTGGCATGCTCTGGGGAGGACCTTGGAGGACCTTGGTAGCCCCTGCGGCCGCCTGGGCTCCCCCCAGCTTTCACAGCAGAGGACTCATGCTAGTTGGCAGACCCCAGTGGCCTGTTTCACAAAAGATATAGTTTTTGCCATGGGCATAACCAACGGCCATTGCTACCATAGACCCCCTAGGGAAGGAGATGCTGCTGCACCCTCTTTCCAGAAGAATCTGCTCTCTTGTGCAGTCTCCAAAGATCAGGACTGCCTGCTGCCTCCCCAGCCCTGTGCAGATCCCAGGCCCCTGGCTGCTCTGGGTGCACCTGCGCTTCAGACTTCAGCTCTATGGCAACTCCACACTCATGCACCTGAGGCACTGGGGCCATCATCACTGTGGGCTAGGCAGCGCTCCGGAACCTGGAGCCATCATCCCTCTGTGAGTGCCTGCACTCCAGACCCCGGTTCAGTATCTGGGCCATAGGCACCTGCACATCGGACACCAGTGCCCCCACTCTGAGGGTGCCCACCAGCTGGACCCAGCCTCCGGGAGGGACCACCTTAGCTGCAACATCCCATGGCAGAAAAAGGTCAGGAGGTACCCAGCAGCCTTCACCATTGAAGACCCCAACAGCCCGCACG
This sequence comes from Halichoerus grypus, assembly GCF_964656455.1. Lineage (NCBI taxonomy): Eukaryota > Metazoa > Chordata > Mammalia > Carnivora > Phocidae > Halichoerus > Halichoerus grypus. Next base: position 1,033,413 of record NC_135725.1, read on the forward strand.
GCCACTGCAGCCACCTGCAGTTTAGTTTAGGGTCCCTGCCACCTGTGCTGACGCTCACCTTGGCTGATAGATCTGCACAGAGACTACACTGCTGGGCCTGTCCTTTAGCTGGAACCACCACAGCTGGTATCCTGCACCCACTCACAGACACTCAGGTCTTCCCCAACCAAAACCCATCTGTAAAGGCTACAAGAGATGACTGTGTTCATCAAATGCAAAGTTAGCAACACAAGGCTACAAGAAACAAAAAAGCAGGGAAACATGACACCACCAAAGGAACACAGTACTTTTCCTGTAACAGACCCCAGAGATTGAAGATGTATGAACTGTCAAAGGATTCAAACTTACTATTTTAAGGCAGTTCGGTGAGCTACAAGAAAACTGTGAAAATAAAAGGAAACCTTGTCTAGAATGGAGTTCAGAGGCTGGCAGGGGGAGCTCTCACACCAAGCACTGGTTGTCAATTACAGATCCAATAGGAAGAGAAGGACCTCACAGGTGGATGCTACTTTACTACTCCCGCAGGAGGGAGGAAGTTTTCTTCCATCCCCGCAACAGCCCAGTCAATGAGAGGCAGTCACAGCTCAGCCAGTGAGAAGCCACTATACTTCCAGCTCCCAGTTCACTCCAATAGGCTTTTAGTTTACAACAGCCCCTCCCTACACCCCCTTTCCTCTCTAAAAGAGCCTCTTCTCCTTTTGTTCTCCCAACTTGCCTATGCTTTTGTCATAGCTTGCTTGTGCCAGATTGCAATTCTCTCTTATTCCCAAATAAACCCATTTTTGCTGGTAAGATAACTGACAGTTTTATGTTTTTAAATATATTTTTAAAATATTTTTTTAAAGATTGTATTTATTTGACAGACAAAGCAAGAGAAGGAACACAAGCAGGGGGAGTGGGAGAGGGAGAAGCAGGCTTCCTGCTGAGCAGGGAGCCCGATGTGGGGCTCGATCCCAGGGCCCTGGGATCATGACCTGAGCCGAAGGCAGACGCCTAGTGACTGAGCCACCCAGGTGCTCCAACAGATTTATTTTTAAGGTTAACAGACTACATGTAAAGAACTCAACAAAATCAGGAAAAAAGTATGTGAAGAAAATGAGAAGTTCAGTAGGGAAACAAATCATGAAAAGAACCAAATAAATATTGGAGCTGAAGAATACAATGAATGAAATGAAAAAAATGCAATAGACAGCATGGATATCAAACTTGATCAAGCAGAAGAAAGAATTTGTGAACATCAGGACAGGTCATTTGAAATTATATAGTCATAGGAGAAAAAAGAAAGAAGAATGAAAAAAAAAGTGAAGAAAGCCTATGTGAATTACGGGGCACCATCAAGCAACTAATATTTGCATTGTGGGAGTCCCAGAAGAAAAGAGAAAGGGCAGAAAGCTTATTTAAGAAAATTCCCAAATCTAGAAAAAGATATGTACATCCAGGCACTTGAATCTCACAGGACCCCAAACAGATTCAACCCAAATTCACCAAGACACATTAAACTATCAAAAATCAAGACAGAGATAATTTTGAACGCAGCAAGACGTGGGGGGGGGGGGGGGGAAGAAACCCACTTCATTTCAAACAAGTGAATACCTGCAAGGCTTTCAGCAAATTTCATAGCAGAAACCTTGTAGGCCAGGAGAGAATGGAATGACATATTTGAAGTGCTGAAAGTAAAAAACTGACAACTAAGAATACTGGCAAAGCTGTCATTCAGGAATGAAGGAGAAATAAAGACTTTCTCAAACAAAAGCTGAGGGAGTTCACCACTATACCTGCCTTAGAAGAAATGCTAAGGAAAGTTCTTCAAGCTGAAGTAAAAGGATGCTAATTAGTAACGTGAAAACACATGAAAGTATAAAACTTACTGGTAAAAGTACATACTCATTCAGAATATGATGGCTGTGTCTAAATCACTTAAATCTAGTATAAATGTTAAAAGACAAAAGTATTAAAAAAACTACAGTTACAATAATTTTAATGGATACAAAATATAAAAAAGATGTACATTGTGTTATCAAAACATAAAAAAGTGTGTGGGGAAAGTATAAGTGTAGAGTTTCAGTATGCAATTGAAGTTATCAGCTTAAAATGAACTGTTATAACTATATTTATTTATTTATTTATTTATTATTTTTTTAAAGATTTTATTTATTTATTTGACAGAGACAGAGATAGCGAGAGCAGGAATACAAGCAGTGGGAGAGGGAGAGCAGGCCTCCCGCCGAGGAGGGAGCCCGATGTGGGACTCGATCCCAGGACCCTGGGATCATGACCCAAGCTGAAGGCAGACGCCTAACGACTGAGCCACCCAGGCGCCCATAACTATGTTTTTAAAGTAAGGCTCATAGTTATCACAAATAGCTCTAATATACAAAATAAAGAGAAAGGAAACAAAGCATGACACTACAAAAAATCATCAAATCACAAAGGAAGACAGCAAGAGAGGAAGAAAGGAATAAAGGAACTATAAAACTGCCAGAAAACAATAAGATGGCAATAGTAAGTCCTTACTTATCAATAATTACTTTATATGTAAATGGATTAAGTTCACCAATTAAAAGATATAGACAGTATAGACTTAAATACCTTACTTTCAACAATGGATAGATCAGAAAGTCAATAAGGAAATATTGACTGGAATGGTATTTTATTATAAATGAACTTAACAGGCATGTACAGAACAGTAGCAGAATTCACAATCTTAACAAACATGGAAAATTCTCCAGGATAGATCATTTGTTAGATCATGAAATTGGTCTTAACAAATTTAAAAGGATTGAAATCACATTGTTGTCTTTTTTTACTATATGGTGTGAAACTAGAAATCAGTGACAGGAGGGAAGCAGGAGAATGCACAAATACATGGAAACTATAAAACATACTTCTGAATAAACAGTGGGTCAAAGAAGAAGTGAAAAGGGAAATAATAAAATACTTTGAGACAAATGAAAATACCAAAACTTATGAGATGTGCCAAAAGCAGTTTTAAGAGGAAAGTTTATAGTGATAAAAGTCTACATTAAGAAACAAGAAAATCTAACTTCACACCTCCAAGAACTGGAAAAAGAAAAGCAATCCAAGCCCAAAGTTTGCAGAAGGAAGGAAACAACAAAGATAAGTGCAGAAATAAGTGGGCCAGAAAAACAATGCAAAACATAAATGAAATGAAGAGCAAGCTTTTTTGAAAATGTAAACAAAATTAGGGCGCCTGGGTGGCTCAGTCGGTTAAGCATCTGCCTTCGGCTCAGGTCATGATCCCAGGGTCCTAGGATTGAGCCCCGTGTTGGGCTCCTCCCTGCTCAGTGGGGAGCCTGCTTCTCCCCCTCCCTCTGCCTGCCTCTCTGCCTACTTGTGCGCTCTATCTGTCAAATAAATAAATAAAATCTTAAAAAAAAAAAAAAAGTAAACAAAATTGACATACCTTTAGCTAGACTAAGAAAAAAAGGACTCAAAATCAGAACTGAAAGAGGAGACGTCACAACTGATTCCATAGTAATACAAAGAATCATGAGAAACTACCATGAACAGTTAGGCTAACATATTGGATAACCTAGGAAAAATGGATAAATTTCTACACTTACACACAAAGCCTATGAAGATTGAATCATGAAAAAAATAGAAAATCTGAATGGATCTATACCTGTAAGGACATTAAATCAGTAATCAGAAATCTCCCAACAAATAAAAAGTCCAGACCACTGGTGAATTCTTCCAAACATCTTTTTAAGATTTTATTTATTTACTTTGAGAGAAGGGAGAGCACGAGTTGGAGGGGGAGAGGGTGAAAGAGAATCTGAAGCAGACTCTGCACTGAGTGTAGAGAGCCTAACGCAGGGCTTGATTCCACAACCCTGAGACCACAACCTGAGCTGAAATCAAGAGTCAGACTCCCAGGGCGCCTGGTGGCTCAGTCGGTTAAGCATCTGCCTTCGGTTCAGGTCATGATCCCAGGGTGCTGGGATTGAGCCCCGCATCGGGCTCCCTGCTCAGTGAGGAGTCTGCTTGTCCTCCCCCCACCCCGACTCGTGCTCTCTCACTCTCTCAAATAAATAAAATCTTTAAAAAAAATAAGAGATGAATGTAGGGTCAACTAATCTATGACAAGGGTGCCAAGTATACACAAGGGGAAAGGATAGTCTTTTCAATAAATGGTTCTGGGAAACCTGGTTATCTACATGTAGAAGAATGAAATTGGACCCTCATCTTACACCACTTACAGAAGTCCACTCAAAATGGATTAAAGACCTGATATCATAAAACTCCTGGAAGAAAACGGGAAAAAAACTCATTGACAATGAATATGACACTAAAAACACAAGCAACAAAAACAAAAATTATAACTGGGATTACATCAAACTAAAAAGCTTTTGTACAGCAAAAGAAAGTGAGAAAGGCATCCTACAGAATGAGAAAATATTTACAAATCATGTATCTGATAAGGGGCAGTATCTAAAGTAAGGAACTCACACAACTCAATAGCAAAAACAAAAGACCCCTCAAATAATCCAATTTAAAATATGTAAAGAATCTGAATAGATGTATTTCCAGGGAAGTCATGCAAATTGCCAAGAGAATATGAACAGGTACTCAACATCACTAATCATCAGGGAAGTGCAAATCAAAACCACAACGAGATATTGCCTCACACCTGTCAGGATGGCTGTTTTCAAAAAGACAATAGATAACAATTGTTGGCAAGGACATGGGGAGAAAGGGAAACCTTGTATATTGCTGGTGGGAATACACACTGCTAAAGCCATCATAGAAAATTGTGTGGAAGTTACTCAAAAAAATAGAACTACCATATGATCCTGCAATCCCAGTTCTGGGTATAGATCTGAAGAAATGAAGTCACTATTTTGAAGACGTATCTGTACCCCCGTGTTCCTTGCAACGTTATTCACAATAGCCAAGATATGGAAACAAGCTAAGTGTTAACACTTGAATGAATAAAGAAAATGTGGTAAATATATACAGTGGAATGCTATTGAGCCATAAAAACAAGGAGATCTTGCCATTTGTGACAACATGAATGAACATGGAGGTCATCATGCTAAGTGAAATAAGCCAGAGGGAGAAAGACAAATACTCTATGATGTCTGGAAAAAAAAAAAAAAAAAAAGTTCATAGAACCAGAAAGGGAAATGGTAGCTGCCAGAGGCACAGATTAAAGTTAGGGAAGCATGTGATCCTCTCAATAGATGGAAGAAGGCATTTCATAAGATTCAAAGTCTATTAATGCCTTTGGATAATAGGAAGATAGCCTTTGGATAATAGGAAGATAGGTTAAAAGTGAATTAGTTTAATTTGACAAAGAATATCTATTTAAAAAGCAACAGCAAGTATTTCTAATAGTGATGTGTTGAATGTTTTCTTTTTGAGATGGAGAACAACAGAATACCAATTATCACCACTTATTTCCAGTATCTACTGGAGGGCTTAGTGCAATGTGGGGTAAGACATCAGGAAGGAAAAGAAGGAGAAGCATGGAGTGAGGGTGAGGAAGAGGAGAAGGGGAAAAAGAAATAATAAAAAGAGAGAAAGGAAAGCAGCAGGATTGAAGAAGTGTGCCTCGTATGGTAAAATCGGAATTTCTGCAGATGGGACCCAGTGTCATCATCTTTTGCTCCTCCAAGTGAGTTCAATCTGCAGTCAAATTTAGGAGCTAGTTCCCTGTCCACTTTTTGTAAATATTTTTGGAGGTGTTACGGTAAAAGTACAGTAGCTTTATTTTTTCATTTGAAGAAAATTCATTCCTCTCAAAACAAGGTTTCCCGAAGTAAATTTTGGCTTTTTTGAGTTGGTACCAAGTTAAGGTAGGCTTCCATAATAGATGCTCAGAGCTGAATGATTATTCTGATTTTTCAATGTCATTCCATATGGGTGTTTCGTAAAAGGTGATGTTTCTTTTAACATTATTACTTTTTATCAAACATTTGAACAGAACAATATGATCTTTTACGAAGAAGCCCTTGATATGAAATTATTGTTTGGGGCCAAATTATAATTCTTTCCAAGGAATGTCTGCTAAAACTTGGTTCCCATTTTGAGGTGTAAATTATTGTGTAATCGTATTTGTGGTAATAATAATAATTTTTTTTTTAACCTGTATTTAATGGCACTTAATTATTACTTTAAAAAGATGTCAGGATTTGAAAGGAAGAAATAAATTATTATTTATTGACAAAGTGACTATATGGCACATATGTGGAAATTAAAACTTACAAATTAAAATTGAGTTTAGTGAGTTAGCTAAATAAAAGTTATTTTTCTATACCAGCAATAGTTAGAAAGTGAAATTTAGAAAAATTCCCATTTGTACTAACATAATAATACCAAACATCAAATAGAAATGGATCTAACAAAAAATAAGTCCATTATACTCCAAACCTTTAAACATTGAGAGAAACTTAAAAAGAAATGAATGAAAAGATATATACCATGTTCATGGATTAGAAGACTCAATATTGTAAACACATTACTTCTCCTCAAATGGATTTGTAGATTCAGTGTGGTCCCAGTTAAAATTGTAACAATATTTTATGGGCATTGACAAGCTGATTATATAGTATTTGTGGAAACGCAAAGGCCAGGAAAAACCAAGATACTCCCTTAGAGGAAGGAAATGGTTCTGTTGAGTGTCAGGACTAATTATGTAAACCCACGACTATGGAAACACTGTGGCGCTGGAAGAGGAATACACTGAGCAACGGAGTAAAAGCATCTAGAGGCACGCCTGCTCGACTGACAAGAATGGCCTGACTCCTGGGCCGTGAGGACAGGGTGGTCTTGAAAACAAAAAAAGGAGAGTTGGGGGACCTGGGTGGCACAGTCGGATAAGGTTGTGAGCTCAGGGTCCTGGGATCCAGCCCCGAGGTGGGCTCTGCGCCTAGTGGGGAGTCTGCTAGTCCCTCTCCCTCTGCCCTTCCCCCCACGCATGCTCTGTCTCTATCTAAAAAAACTCTTTAAAAACAAAACAAAGAGTTGGGACTATGGGCTCTCCACACTGGGAGAATAATCCTTGCTTCTAACCTCATACTATAAAACTCATTACAAGTGGATTGTGACTCTTAATGTACAAGTGACATAGGAGAACATCTTCACAAAAAGTGCTGAAGGAAAGACTGGCTAAAAGTTGGTTACATTTGATTACATTAAAATGAGTAAGTATTGTTCACTAAAAGACTAATTGAGCAAATAGGCAAATTGCAGTGTGAGAGAAGATATTTACAATACGTGTAAGCAACAAAATGTTCTTATTCCGCACACATACAGAACTCCTGTCAATCAAAAAGGAAAGCATGATACCTCTACGGAAAGACAGGCAAGGGACGTGGACAGGTGTGGTGTGAAAGCAGGTATCCAGATTAGCCCAAGAGGTCCTCAGTTTAATTTGTTCCCAGGGAGATGCAAACGAAAAGCACGGAGATAGCACTGAGTGCCTGTCAGGACGGCTAATATAAAAAACAGAAAAAGATCGGTATTGGTGAGGATGTGGAGAAAGGGGAGCCCTCGTGCGCTCTTGGTGGGAATGCAAGCGGGTGCCACTCTGGAGAACAGTATGGAGGTTCCTCAGAAAGTTAAAAAGAGCTCCCCTCTGATCCAGTAATCCTTCTGGGCGCCTGGCCGCAGGACATGAAATCGGTATCTCAGAGATCTCTGCACCCTCACGTCCACTGCGGCACTGTTCACATTAGCCGAGATACGGAAACGGCCTAAATGTTCCATGGATGGATGAATGAAATGTGGCAGCTACTTACAAGGACATAGTGTTTATCCTTGAAAAAGAAAATCCTGCTGTTTGGGAACAACATGGACGAACCTTGAGGACATTATGCTAAGTGAGATCAGTCGGTCACAAAAAGACAAACACGGCTGACGCTGACGGGGCCCCCGAGAGTCCTGGAACTCATGGAAGCGGAGCGGAGCGGGGGCGGGGGTGCCGTTCGAGGGGTAAAGTTTCAGTTGTGCGGGTGGATGAGCTGTCGGGACTGGCCGCACGGCCCCGAGCCTGCAGACGCCCGCACTGTACTGTACCTAAGATTTTGCTGAGAGGGCTGATCGTGTGTTGAGTGTTCCCACCACAATAAAAGAAACAACGAAATCACGTTAGGTGCTGTTACACTGCCCAGGATGACGTGGGGGAGCGGGAGCACAGGGGCCGCTCTGGGGCGGCTCGGGTACCCCCTCCTGTAGGCTGCAGCCCCCTGACCCAGCGGCCCCGTGTGGGCTGTATGCCCAGCAGATGAGCCCAGGCAGACACACACGGGTGTCAGTCGTGTCCCAGACGGGCAGCAAGCCGGTCATACTAGCACCTCAATGGCTCGAAGTCGTGGGAGCGTCAGGGAGTGAAACTATGCAGACGCGCAACGTGGACGCGCCTCCCGGATACGGTGGCGGATACGGTGGCGACAGAGAAGCCAGACAGGAAAGAAGAAACATGGGCCCGCTGACACGGTATTCAGAATCAGGGAGAACTGAGCCGTGGTGTTTAGAGCACATGTTTACATGGCAATGCTGTGAAGAAAACCAGATGTGGAGTTCTGTGACCTGCTCGGGGAGGGGCAATGTGAGTCCGGGGGCGGGGGATCCCGGCGCTCTCCCTCCCCACTTGATCTTTGTAAGCTTCTCATTTTTGTTTTATGCAGTTTTAAGTAAAGTAGGTTCAAAGGACAAGTCCGTTCGGGAAACAGGACCTCCTGCGTCCTCTGGATGTTCCCAGGCGCGGGGAGGTCCTGGGCAGGAGGCCGCTGAGCCGTGTTCCATCGCCCGGTTCCCAGGGTTCCTCCCTATGATCCCTTCCCAGCCCCTGGTGGGGCGCTGGCGGTGTGTGCTTCTGACCTCACCGAAGCCTGTTCGTGGGACGTTGCTGCTCACTCGGGGGCGGGGGAGGGTGTGGGCCTCACTGCGCAGACACCTTGCTTTGATAAGTTCATTTTATGGCGCTGTGGGATGGGCCAGTGGAAAGGATAGCAGGGCCGCGGTTCATGTAGCTCCCCTAGCAGGTGGGGGTCGGAGAAGCGGGTTCTGCCTGATGGCCAAGTGCTGCAGGAAGAGCGAAGGGAAGGGAGTGGGCGTGCCTGGGCCGAGGGGACAGTGGTGGGACGGAGGCCCGAAGAGAGAAGCCAGGCTGCTGCAGGACCTCGGAAGGCACCTCAGGCAGGGGCAGCCCGTGTGTGAAGCTGGCGCACTGGAGAGAAGGACGGAAGGCCAGTGTGCGGGGCCTGCAGGTCGTAGAAGGCATCTTTCTGGCCGGAGACGTGCCAGGTAAATAGGACCACGGTAGGCTGGTACAGAGGCACTTCTCCTGTTTCTTCTAGGTGCCGCGCCCTGTAAAGACCAGCTGTCCTTAAAGGAAAAACCCAGCTTCCCAGCCGGTCCGCAGCCTCTGAGCCAAGCAGGCCCCAGGGACCTCCCTGGTGGTGCCCCAGCCCCTGTGGCGCCATCCTCCCCTCCTGTGACTGCTCTGCCCCAGGACACGGCTGCGCCAGCCGCCAGCCCCAAGCCAGAGCCAGCCGTGGGGACTGCTGTGCAGGCGGGGGGCCCAGGGACCTCCCAGGGGACGGCCAGTGCGCGCGAGACTCCCCAGCCACTGGCAGAGACTCCAGACACCCAGCTTGCACAGCCTCTGGGCGCGGGCGCGGGGCCTTGTGCCCCGCCTCTGGAGGCCCCCCGTTACCCCACAGGTTTGGGAGAGCCCACCTCAGCCAGGGAGGCCTCTGCCCAGGGCGAGCCCTTGCGGGCTCCGGCCCCTGCACCCAGTGCCCCCAGTGGGACCCCTCAGCCTGCCCTGGGCCAGCCCCTGCCCCCACTGCCCCCTGCGGTGGGGGCCATCAGCTTGGCCACCCCCCAGCTCCCCAGCCCCCCACTGGGGCCCACCATGCCCCCCCAGCCGCCCTCAGCCTTGGAGTCAGATGGGGAGGGGCCGCCCCCTAGGGTGGGCTTTGTGGACAGCACCATCAAGAGCCTGGACGAGAAGCTCCGAACTCTGCTTTACCAGGAGCACATGCCCACCTCCTCAGCCTCGGCTGGGACCCCCGTGGAGGCGGGGGACCGAGACTTGGCCCTGGAGCCCCAGCCTGTGGTGAGTCCTGGTCCCACCGGGGTGGCGGGCTCCCTAGGCACGCAGAGCTGCCGCTCTTGGCCCTGACTGTCCCGTTCTCAGAGGCCCACCCCGTGCGTGTTGCCAGAGTGGCTCATTTGGGGAACTGGGATGTGTGTGCAGGGTTGGGACCTGGCCTGGATGGGGTCTGCTTGGGGCGGCCCGGGGAGGAGCCCGGCTTTCATACGGGAGATCCGCTGGTTAGCTGCAGAGCTCAGCAGGCGAGACTCGCGGCTCTTTCTGTTTCTTCCTCCAGCTGGGAAAGTCAGAAACCGCTCCGGGGCTGGGGGCTGCGCTGGACCAGGCTGGGCCCTCGCCAATGACAGGTAATGAGCCCCAGGTCACCCGTCAGAACCCCAGTGCTCACGAGGTGCCACCAGCCTTCCTGCATCTGCGTCCTTCATCCCCATAGCATCTTGGGTGGGACTCAGACGTAGCAGGAGCCCGTCATGAGGTGTAGGTTAAAGCCCACCGTGTCTCCTTACAAACCATGACATGCTCATGCCCCAAGGTGAGAAAGTTCTCCGTAGAAGTGGGTGAAAGCCCGGATGGCTGGGTGTCGGGGTGTGACCAGGGCTGTCAGCAGCCGTGCTCTCAAAGCGCTCTGGCAGGTACCCCCTCGCCCCCTGTTCTTGAGAAGGTTACAAGGTGTTGAAGGCCGTTTTGGTAGAGCGCAGGGCTGGGGCTGGGGGCTTCCCGCAGGTCTGTGGAAACGGTCAGGCTGGGGCCATCGAGTTCCTGAATCGGGGCTTTCTCTGAGGGTCCCCTCTCTGTGGGAACACCTGTGTCTCAGCCCAAGGCGCTGGTCTGATCTTCTAAGGTGTGGGGTTTCTTCTTGGCCTGCAATTCCTCGGGAGATCAGCAAGACAGGGATCCAGCTGACCTCGTAAGAGGCCCCTGGGTGTGTGTCCGAGGCAGATGAGGCCCGTGTGCAGTGAGAGGAGTGGCCTGCGGGATCTGGTCAGACCCCTGGATGCCGCATGCTTGGGTGTCACACCGTAGAGGGACGGGGACAGCCGGCAGTGGGGTCGGAAGCTGTGTGCCGTTTCCCTGGGAAAGTGAGGGTCGGGTGGTAAAGCAGGAACGTGCCAGAAGGTACGAGGAGTGCCTGCTTCATCTTCTGACTTCGGTGCTCGAGAAACGCACTCTGGGCCCGTCCTGCGGCACCAGGACGCCGGTGCTGTGTCCACTCCCAGATGCACTCCTCCCGGAGGGCCAGGATGTGGGGCAGCTCAAGGAAGCAGATTCTAGTTTGGAAGAGGTAAACGTTTCTGGAGGTCAGAGCTGTCCAGGAGAGGGAGTGTAGTGGACCGTGAGCCCCCCATCCCTGGAGCTGTACAAAGACAGGTTGGCTGGTCCCCACTGCGGGGGTAGGTCAGGATGGGCGTCAGGTCCCCACTGCGGGGGTAGGTCAGGATGGGCGTCAGGTCCCCACTGCGGGGGTAGGTCAGGATGGGCGTCAGGCATTGCCTATGGGGGAGGGGTGTATGCCACTGGGTCTGGGTGTCCCCAGGAATCTGCGCAGGGACAGCCCCCAGACCTTGCCGGAGGCTGTCACCCCTGCTCCAAGCATGTCCGTCTGGCCGCGGCCTGACACGCAGCCCCTGCCTGCCTGTGGCTGTCGTTTGCCGTGTGCGGGCCTCAGCTCACCCGGTCTCCCACACGTCAGCTCCTTCTGCTCTGTCACTCAGCAGTCCTGGGAAAGGGGGTCAGAAATACCCCGCCGTGTCTACACTCTGTGGATGGGGAGACAGAGACCGCCTCAGATGACAGGGTCCTTCCCCAGACGCTGGAGCAGCAGGGTCAGGAACTGGTGCTACTGATGTAGGGCCTTCTGAGGCCCTTCTGTCAGCAGAGATGTCGTGTCAGGGAGGCCTTCGGGTGTAGAGAGCACAGGCGAGACAGGGCGGAGACATCAGGTGTGCAGGGATGACCTGGCGCGGACTGACGCCATCAGGGTTAGCAGGGGCGGGTGGGACAGGTGACGCCATCAGACGTGTAGCGGGCGTCGTACCCGAGGTCCTCGAGCAGGTGCCTCCGGGGACCTGAGTGGTGATAGGCTGAACCCTCCTTTCCCCAAGTTATTGGGGTCTCCTAAGAAAAAAGGGGGGTAGGACATCCTGGAATATTTTAGTTTTCCTAGTTGCTGAGCACAGACACTGCGGGTCCCCCTTCCTTGGGCGGGGGCAGCCTGCCCTCTCCCTGATCTGATTCAGCTTGAGGGCACCTACTCCTGCCCTTGTCCTCCACACCAGCCCGAGTAACGATTTTGACGTTCCTACAGCAGAATCGTCTTTGAGCCAAGCGACGGCCTCAGGCTTGCCCCCAGCTCCAAGTGCTCCCCAGGTAAGGAGTGTTCGCTGAGACGCCCAGCGGGTCGGTGGGGTTTCCTCTCTGCTGGAGCGTGGTGAGAACTTTCCCTTTCCCCGCCTTCTCAAGGATGTCCCTGCTTCTGCCTTCCCTGCACATCTGGAGCCCGCAGACCGCAGCAGTGGGGTCCCTGGGGAATCCTCAGCCCAGCCCCTGCTGAGCAGCCTGGGGACATTGACGGAAGACAGCCAGACCGGCCTCCCCCAGATGCAGGGCACTCTCGCCTCAGAGTCCCCCCAGAAGCTTCTAGGACAGCAGGACGGCAGCTCACCAGCCAAAACCGTGGGCCGGTTCTCGGTGGTCAGCACGCAGGACGAGTGGACCCTGGGCTCCCCCCACAGCCTGCGGTACTCAGCGCCCCCGGATGTGTACCTGAAGGAGGCCCCCCACAGCCCCGACGTGAAGCTGGCTGTGCGGCGGGCGCAGACAGCCTCGTCCATCGAGGTCGGCGTGGGTGAGCCGGTGTCCAGTGACTCTGGGGATGAGTGTCCGCGCAGGAGGCCCCCCGCGCAGAAGCACGCCTCCCTGCCCAGTGGCGGCAGCGTGGCCAGTGACTTGGTGAAGAAGGCCACCGCCTTCCTGCACAGGACCTCGCGGGCCGGCTCCCCGGGGCCGGAGACGCCCAGCAGGGTGGGCGTGAAGGTGCCCACCATCAGCGTGACCTCCTTCCACTCCCAGTCATCCTACATCAGCAGCGACAACGACTCGGAGATTGAGGATGCGGACATCAGGAAGGAGCTGCAGAGTCTTCGGGAGAAGTAGGTCCTGAGAAGCAGGCGCTGGGGGCGGCTCGGGGAAGTGTCCGCAGCTGAAGCCGGGGATCCCGCCGTGTCCACCTGGGGCTGCCTGTGCTGGGGACAGGGCAGAGGCGGGAGCCCTGCCGCGGCTTGATTGGCCCCTGCTCTCTTGTGGTGGCCCTCGGTGGGCTGGCACTCTCCCCTAGCAAGTGTGACTTGCCCCGCTGTGTTGGGGACGCTCTTATTCCTTCCCCCCCGCTCCGGCCCTGCGCTCCAGCCTCCCTCCGACCTGTCCCAGCCGCTGTGTCAGGACCAGCCCTAGGGCACTTGCCAGGCACTCGTAACCCCCTCCTCCTGGTGCCCCGGGCAGCCAGCCGCTGAGCCCTGGCACGGAGCAAGCACTGGACTCGGAGGCAGGAGGTGCTCGGTCCAGGGATGGATGTCCTTGTGGGGCGTCGGGGGGTGAGGGGCTCACCTGTACACTGTCACTCCGGGGGTGGTCGCCCTGGGAGCCTGCGGTCCACAGCAACGAGGGGGGGCCGGGGGAGGGGCTGGGGCCAGCTGCCGCCGGCTCCCAGGGCGCAGGGCCTGGAGGTGGGGGCGGGACCAGATCCAGAGTTGCATCAAAGGAAGGGTTTGGGGGGGTCTGAGGAAGCGGGGCGTCAGCGGTAAGTCCAGGCTCTTGCCTGCTGGAGGGGCACGGATCCCAGTGGAAAGGGGAGACCATTTAGGAGGGGGCAGGGAGGTTCTGTACCTGAATTGAGGGGAGCTGATGGCACCTGATAGAAGGTAGCCTTGCTTGCTCAGACCCCGTGGGCACCGTGGGGGACAGTGGTGCCCGGCCCTGGGCTGGGGGGCACTTGTGGTTCTTAGAGCCCCAGGAACCCTGTGCTTTGAGATGCCTGCCGCAGCCCCAGGAACAGGAGCCTCCGAGTGGGGGTCTCCCCCAGGTCCTCCTGAGTCACATGCTCCAGGTGACCTGCCATCCGTCTCCCCCTCAGCAATTTCACCTCAAAATATCAGCCCATCAGAGGCGAATCTGATGCAAAAAGCAATCTGCTGTTTAGAATCATCTTCCTAAAGACTCGCAGGCATTGAGGATAACAGAGGTGAAATCGGAATTTGCTTCCTGTGGTCCAGCCACAAGAAACCCCCGTTTGCCAACCACGCACTGAGAAGATGGGCCCGGGTGTGGCGGAGGGGCTGAGCCCCCTGACCAGGGCAGCCAGGCCCATCAGACACGTCTGAGGGGCTGGCATCAGGCCCAGGGTTTTTAGGTGGGCGAGTGGGCAGGCGAGCACGGTGGCTGTGGGCTAGGCCAGTGGGTCCCCTTCTCTGGCTTGTTCTAGAAACTTCCCTCGCCCACAGTCAGTAACTGCGCCTGGGTCTTCATGGCCGTGTATCCAGGGGGTGGTATTGCCTCTGCCGGGTGCCCCCCTGGCGGGACCCTGGCTGCCCCTTGCTCACGTGGCCTCATGTGCAGTGGCTCTCCTGTGGCTCCCTCACTTGGAGGAATGTCGCTTGCTGGAAGGGCTGAGGCAGCCTCTCCGTTCTGGTTGTTTTTCTCTTCACTGGGGTTTGTAGGGTGTGTGTTGTGAGCGTAGATGTGAACTCCCCAACCACTAAGAGCGGCAGCGTCATGAGGACTTGAATCTCCTGAGGCTCTTCCTCGTGCCCTCAGCGTCGTTGGGGGGTGTGCAGGAGACCCCCAGGGGGCCCTCCTGGTGCAGGTGAAGACCGGAAGTCTGGAATGCACCTGCTGCCTCTGAGCGGTCCTGGTCCGTGGGCGCTGCGGCTGCGCACCCCGCCCTCCCGCCCTGCCTGCCTGCCCAGGCCTCTGGTGGACAGCCTCAGGACGCCCACCGCCCTCCCTTCCCTCCTGCAGGCACCTGAAGGAGATCTCGGAGCTGCAAAGCCAGCAAAAGCAGGAGATCGAGGCTCTGTACCGCCGCCTGGGCAAGCCGCTGCCCCCCAACCTGGGCCTCTTCCACACGGCCCCTCCCGCCGGCCGCAGGAGAAGGAGCAAGAGCAAGCTGAAGGCGGGGAAGCTGCTCAACCCGCTGGTGCAGCAGCTCAAGGTCGTGGCCTCCAGCACAGGTCTGTGCCCTCCCGGCTGTCCGCTGGGCGGGCGGGGGCAGGCGCCCACCCCTGGAAGAGCACGTCTTGGATCTCCCTTCATGGGGGCCGGGAAGCCTTTGCAGGTGTGAAGGGCCAGCTGTCGGCCCCCCGTGAGTCGGGCCTGCTCGCAGCTCTCAGCCGCCTGGGGGCTGCCCGGTGCGCAGGAGGCGGCGGCTGAGGTCTCTCGCCTGCCCACCCCCTGCAGGGCGCTGTCTGGGCTGGGCTGCTTCCTCTGGCCATTTTTCAGGCACCTGTCACCTGCTGAAAGTAGGGAGTAGAGCAGATGCCTTTTCGGGACGGGGGCTGGGGGGGACGCCCAGGCACGGAGGGTGCACGCCGACCCCCGCACTCTGCGGCGGAGACCGAATGAGCTGGAATCCCCCAGCGTGCCGGGCGGGAAGCTGGCTGCAAGCTGCCCTCTCGGTGTCATGGGGATCCCGCAGGGTACGCGTCCGCGAACTGCAAGTTACACAGATTATGCGAATTCCGGGAGGATTCCTAAAGCAAACTGGAAACTGGTTAGAGTGAGCAGGTCCGTCACAGGCC